>NC_071638.1:4983245-5298493 GCF_014839835.1 Dryobates pubescens | reverse complement strand
AGGGGGGGAAAGGGCACCAGCAAAAAATGTGCTAAGTGAAAAACACAGTAGGAGTGCAAACTAGAAGTCCCCTGAATAAGGGGACTGACTTACTCGCTACATTTGCACTGAACAGCAGTATGAATCCGTTCAGGAACAGAACTAGGAGGTAAAAAGGAATCTATGTTGATCAAAGGGATACAGGGATGAAACAGCCAACAAGAGCTCCCTGTCTTAGCCATCCCAGCAAGCTGAGCAAGTCACCAGTTCGTCTGGCACACTGTGGAGGTCATCTCATAAAGACAGGAAGAGAAAAGCTACTGTGCCAGCCCATCAACTTTCACATCGAAGCAAACCTCAGAAATTCTATCTTCATGACAACTCAGAAAGAAACCTGATTCCTAGCACACACCAAAGCTAGAGTTCATTAGTGGAAATTCCTTTCCCAGTTCATGTAAGAAGGAATGTATAGTTTTGGTCTTGGATGTAGCATTTCCCACCCTTTCTATACCCCCTATTTTAGGAAAAGGGAATAAAATTCACTTTAGTACTCACTGTAAAAAATTAAAAAAACCTCAGCCACAGAATACATAGAAGGGGGTGAGTGATAAGAGGGCTGTAGAGGGTAGCTGCAGGTGCTGCTATCCTCCACTGGAGCTCCCCTTGAACTCCTGCTCTGGTGCCTCCAGTTAGGTTCACTCCTCTTTTTTATTTTTTCCCCACTCATGCCGACCTTCTGCTTCTCATTCCTCTGTTGGCTATTTTCTACACCTCTGCTCCTTCACTCCTCCCTTAAAACAAACTACTATATCAGCCTCTGAGCTTTCCTTTCCCTTGCTTGCTTTCCTCTGTGGCTCCTACTTCACCCTTCTCTGCCTGACGGCCATGTGCTGGGGTAGCAGAGTGCATCCATCTCCATGGACAGAAAATCTTCCTGGTGCCTAATCTTGGTCTTGGCACCATGGTGGTCTCCATTGCTCACACAGAGTCATTTGTAGAGGCCTTGTAGCTACCAGATGGAGCTCACTCGTGACTTTGCTGGGGTGAGGTATGGACAGTCTTGTCAGGGGCAAAGGAACTCTGACTTGGATAAAGTTATTCACAACAAATAGCGTAGGAAGAATTCCTCCAGTAAACTGTGGCCTCTGCTTGGCCTATGCAAACAGAAGGTGTTTTTTTCCACTTGGTCATATTTGGAAGTTTGCCACGAGGCCAGTCAAAAATTTTCTGCTTGAGGTACCCCCCCAGGCCTTTTCAGTACCAAGTACGATTTCCACACAGGAAAGTGCTTGTTTGGCTCCTAAGCTTTATCTGCCCTCTCCCTATCAACAGTTCCTATTTTCTGAAAAGGACTGGTTTTCTGTTACTCATGCAGTATATTCAGCCCTGAAAATGTAATCTGGATGCAAAGATAGAAATCTTGGGATTTATCAGAGACCTAGGATTGCCTCATTTGACCTCTAAGCCAAAGGGGAATATGCCTAGATTTTACATTGACGTTTCTAAATACCGCTTTAAAGCTCTCATTATAAATACTATTCATCAGAAAAAGATCTTCACCTTTTACCCAAGAGTCAGAGTGGGTCAAGGAGGAGAGGAGCACAAACGCTCATGTAGTCATTGCAAAATGCCCCTGAGCACTAAACAAACTATGTTTAAAAAGGCAGAAATCTCTTGGCAAATAAAACAACCTGACAGTATTTTGTGTGATTCTGTCTTTTATATGAGGGTTAAACTAACATGAAATATAAAATGTCAGCCTAAGAGCAAATGATGTGTGATTGCTGTTCATTCAACAATGAACATGTATGTGGACCAGATGTTGCTTGACAAGCAATTTCTCTGGCCTGCAGCATCATATGGCTGCAGGAGATGGTTGGTGGTGCTGCACTTTCCTGATGCCAGGACAATGTACTACAGGACTGAAAGCTGCCAGCAGGCAGCTGTGCAGGGGAAGATCTCAAGGGACAGCCTTCTCCGATGATGAGGAAGGACTGGGTGGTTAACTGACACATATGGGAAAGCTGGGGCAGCTCAGTGTTGCCCACGTAGGGCAAACTGCTGCTATCCAAAAGAGCAGATGTTCTTAAAAAAGCTGAGAGAACTGGATTTGTTCAGCCTGGAGAAGAGAAGGCTTAGGTGAATACATAGAATACATAGAATAAACCAGGTTGGAAGAGACCTTCAAGATCATCGTGTCCAACCCATCAACCAATCCAACACCACCTAAACAACTAACCCATGGCACCAAGCACCCCATCAAGTCTTCTCCTGAAAACCTCCAAGGACAGCGACTCCACCACCTCCCCAGGCAGCCCATTCCAATGTGCAATCACTCTCTCTGTATAGAACTTTTTCCTAACATCCAGCCTAAGCCTCCCCTGGCGCAGCCTGAGACTGTGTCCTCTTGTCCTGGTACTGGCTGCCTCGGAGAGGAGACCAATATCCGTCTGTCTACAACCTCCCTTCAGGTAGTTGTAGAGAGTAATAAGGTCACCCCTGAGTCTCCTCTTCTCCAGGCTAAGCAACCCCAGCTCCCTCAGCGACTCCTCGTAGGGCTTGTGTTCCAAACCCCTCACCAACTTTGTTGCCCTTCTCTGGACTCGTTCCAGCAAGTCAACCTCCTTCCTAAACTGAGGGGCCCAGACCTGGACACAGTACTCGAGGTGCGGCCTAACCAGTGCAGTGTACAGGGGCAGAATGACCTCCCTGCTCCTGCTGGCCACACTGTTCCTGATGCAGGCCAGGATGCTATTGGCCCTCTTAGCTGCCTGGGCACACTGCAGGCTCATGTTCAGTCTACTGTTGACCAGCACCCCCAGGTCCCTCTCTGCCTGGCCACTCTCCAGCCACTCTGACCCCAGCCTGTAGCTCTGCATGGGGTTGCTGTGGCCAATGTGCAGAACCCGGCACTTGGATGTGTTAAATCTCATGACGTTGGACTCTGCCCATCTGTCCAGCCTGTCGAGGTCCCTCTGCAGAGACCTCATAACCATGTGCAAGTACATAAAGGACAGCTACCATGAGGAGGGAGACTCCCTTTTTACAGAGAGTCACACAGTAAAGACTAGGGGTAATAGGGACAAGTTGCTACTGGGGAGATTTGTACTGGATGCCAGAAAAAAAAAATTCACTGTTGGAACTATTAAGCACTAGAATAAACTCCCAAGGGAGGTGGTGGATTCCCCTGTATTAGACAGTTTCAAACCCCAGCCTGACAGGGTGCTGGGCCATCCCAATTAAACTATATTCTTAGCTTCAGGGGTTGGACTAGATGATCCTTGAGGTCCATTCCAACCTGGCATTCAATGAATCTTATCCTTGTAAGCAGTTTTAGGTACCTTTTCAAGAGTGGCCTTGCTGGGCAAAGGAGAAGTGCTAGGGTGATCTGGAGGTGTCAATATGGTTTTCCAAAAGTGGGAAAGGGTGTGTGTGAGAAGCCTGGCCTGGGGAGATAGAGGGCACAGAAAGACTATACAGATACTGGAAAGGGCTTATGTGGGTCTATAAATCAGGTAGAAGACAGAAAGGAAGACTGCATTTGCTTGGAGGAAATCAAGGGCTGTGAAGGATATGGAAATTTTCTTAGAGTTCAAGGGTAGCTGTTTGGCTAGTGATCTCTTTCATTCTTCTACCTTCTCTCACATCCCTGCATGGGACCTTTTGGGACCCATAGACATCCTTTCTCCATCCTAATGCGAGGATGTATTCCTTTCCAAAAGATCCCTCTTTGTCCTTTACCAGCCCTTACTCACCTACCTGCATTCCTGCACTGGTGCTGAATGACTGGTGAGGAAAGGCAGGTAGAGCAGCACCAGATCAGATAGCCCTGGAGGTCCTGGCTGTGTTTGGACATATGTGCCTGACCTGTCAATGGCAGAAGCTGGATAAAGCTAAAGATATCTGTTATCATAGGCAAATGTTCTATGGGCAATTGTTTGGCCAACAGGCTTTCCATGAGGACCAGAACTGGGCTACTTAAGACTCATTTGCCCAGATAATTTTGAAATGTTGGAGTCTTTTCTACTGCTCATAATAAGCAACACAATGAACACTGGGACATTAAGTAACAGAACATACTAAACTTCCCCACTTAAATACAGCTTAACTAGGACTCAGAGCCATAAACTTGTTGAACTGACAACTCTACTTTTCCTACAGTAGGTTGGAAACTAGGAACCCCAAAATACTGAGCTCTAAGTCCTCCTGAGAGGGCCCAGCCACGGAAGACAGCAGCAGAATATTTTTTCTGACAGTGGGAAGCCATGAGCTTGAGGTCCCTCAGGATGAAGGTCTAGAACTCAAATGTGCCAGCTGACTGGATGTGTACTTTCACATGTTATCCGAAAGTACCTGAAGTCACCATTACCAACAGAGACAGTGGCAGAAGTTCCATATGAGGATCCCTGCCTATTTGCAGGAGCACAGAGGATAACATCACCTTTGGCACAAGAAATCTTTCTCATTCCAAAAGGCTTTATACTGCAGACCGTTCTGCCCAGAAACAGCAAAAATCTTTATTTTGCACTTGTGCTAGATCTTTTTCTTTTTTAACATCTACAGACAGTTAGGCTTTAAATATTTTATGCCTAGACCGTTCTCTTGAATTGTTCTCAACCTAAATGAGTTTCAGGAGGTTAAAGGGCAACTTTGTCTCCTAAGTGTTTTGCTGAAAATCCACCCTGAAAAACCAAAATAGCAACAATAGATCAATTACCAAGAAAGGAGTCTCTCCTAAAGGTAAAAGCACTTGGGTTTTTGTGTGGTGGTTGTGTGGCTGTTTTTTTTTCCTGAGAACAATTTCAAAAGTGCAATTCTGAAAGAAAAGAAGAGATATTTTCTATACTTTCCCACAGCCTATATTTGCCTTAAAGGCCTCAAAGTGAAATAACTGCAAAGTTGCAGGCATCAAGTCCATGTTTTTCTTATTGGAAGTGTCTTTACCTACGATGGCAAACACCCCATCCGGTGGCGTACACTTGCTTGGAGACTCAATTTGTGGGATCAGTCTACAAACGCAGAACAGTTAAGCTTTCATCACAGTTTCAAGCTGCTCAGGGAATTTTTAAGATTACTATATTTCAAAATATCCATTTATATGCACTGTAACTTGCCACTTGATGGAGTCACTGTTTCAAACACTGAAATGCAGTTATATAATTACATGGAGTGAAGCACTTATGTCATGTATGGGCAATGTACAGTTTTATCTAATTCTACAGTGTTATCTAATTCTGTTGGAAAGGATAAGATGCAATTGTTTTGTGACAGTCTTCCTTCAAGCCAGAACAGTGGGCAGTTTTTGCCTCTTAAATAGCATTCTCTCTACATCCCCCCCAACATTAAATTTGCTGGACCAGCTCAGTTGGAACCGAATGAAAGCTGCATTTACAGGCAAAACTACAATCTGCAATGGAATGCAATGAATATGTACAAAATATAGAGGATTTACAATATTTACAATTAATGAACAGCACAAGGATCCCCCTGGTCAAAGACCAGGGGAAGCTAATAGCTTCTCCCTGCCCCTCACCCCCCTGTACATAAAAGGGACAAAAGAAAGGAGCAGAGAGATGTTAGACTTAGCCAAAACAATCCAGCCAAGGTCAAGCAGAAGCAAGAGCAAAAAGGCAAGAAGAGGAAACTGATTACATTACTAACTTAAGTCCATTACCTTTCCAAAGGTATTGCCTAGAATTATCATTATTTTTCCTTTTTACACCCAATAGTGATTTATTTACATTTTACTACTTTCTGTTCAAGATCTGTTAACAATTTTTCAAGGCATAGCCTGAAACTACCACAACCAGGAACCTGCAGTAGAATTTAGATTTTTTTTAATGTCCATCTGATCACTGTTTTTATTGGACTCACCTTCTGCATTGCATTAAAATAAGAAGTGGATTCTCAGGACTTAATATCAAGACTACTACAGACTGCTCCAATGCCTCCTGATACAGTCTTTATTGATAGTGGCAAAAAAAATCATTTTCATATTATAATTCTTCCAATAACAGATACCAGCAATCAAATCCGTAGTGAACAAATGTCATTAAAGCATAGGCAGTATCAGCAGCTCTGTGGAACCCTAGAATGCCTTAATTTCTGATATCCACTCACACCATCAATGAACTTAATTTTCCACAGTTGTCTGCACATCCTAATTTACAAGGATGAAATCTACTGTGATCCTTATCTGATGCTTATGCTCTTTTAACATCCATTTAAACAGATCTATAGCACAAATATCTCAAAGTTCAGTAGTCACTTCTCTCTCTGCTGAGATAAAGAACCACAACAGTGAATATAAAGAATACTGAGTAAAGAATATTATAACTTCAGAGGTATATTGCTATACAAAGCATAATGTAATACAAAAGACTGCCACTGACAATTATATAAGAAGACCACAACTAATACTATAAAGTAAATTAAGTGGACCAAAAGATTTTTGGAGCTCCTGCCTAGGCCAATGTTCCTAATTAAACAAAAAGGAAAACATATGTGGGGCCTTATAAAATTTCTGGATGGAATGGAATGGAATGGAATAGGATAGAATAGAATAGAATAGAATAGAATAGAATAGAATAGAATAGACCAGGTTGGAAGAGACCTTTGAGATCATCGAGTCCAACCTATCATCCAACACTATCTAATCAACTAAACCATGGCACCAAAAGTCCCATTCAGTCTCTTCCTAAACACCTCCAGTGATGGTGACTCCACCACCTCCCTGGGCAGCCCATTCCAATGGCCAATCACTCTTTCTATGAAGAACTTCTTCCTAACCTCCAGCCTAAACTTCCCCTGGTGCAGCTCGAGACTGTCTTCTTGTTCAGGTGCTGGTTGTCTGGGAGAAGAGACCAACTCCCATCTGGCTACAGCCTCCCTTCAGGTAGTTGTAGACAGCAAAAAGGTCTCCCCTGAGCCTCCTCTTCTCCAGGCTAAGCAACCCCAGCTCCCTCAGGCTCTCCTCACAGGGCTGTGCTCCAAACCCCTCCCCAGCTTTGTTGCCCTTCTCTGTACACATTCCAGCAACTCAACATCTTTCCTAAACTGAGGGGCCCAGAACTGGACACAGGACTCAAGGTGTGGCCTAACCAGTGCAGAGTCCAGGGGCACAATGACCTCCCTGCTCCTGCTGGCCACACTGTTCCTGATCCAGACCAGGATACCATTGGCCTTCTTGGCCACCTGGGTACACTGCTGGCTCACGTTCAGCCTACTGTCAACCACTACCCCCAGGTCCCTTTCTGCCTAGCCGCTCTCCATGCACTCTGACCCCAGCCTGTAGCTCTGCATGGGGTTGTTGTGTAGTGAAATGCTACCAAGTAAACTACCAAATAAAGCAGAAGCAAACAAAACTGAAAACTTAAAACTGACATTTCAGAAGAAAGCTGGAAGACAGCTGTTGGTCTGGGAATATATGTTATAAAGCAGGCTGGAATTATAGGCATGAACATTTTAAAGTTAAGGGAATCGCTTGTCACAGCCCAGGGTGTCATGTGATAAACAACAGGAAGAATTAGCCATAGTGTCTTTAAATGTAGAAAAATCTGAATGATATTTGAGATAGAAATTTGAAGAGGTGAGTGTCAAGTAATTAAATCAGTCTGATACTAAAGACTGCAGAGCTTACAAAGTGTAGGAATCCTGTCTACAAATCCTGGATGCGAACCACCTTGTGATTGTATCATGAACCGAGATGTGCCCCAACAAAGGAGAAACATTGCTCACTGGACTGCAGCTGGCCTGACAACAATGGGCTGAGGCCACTGTTATGGGTATCTTCAGGAATATGCATAAGACAAGATCATCTCCACCCATCAGGCACCCCAGAAAGGGAGGATGCTGAGACAATGGTTTCACCACCTGGCCCCTGATGTGTATTGGGTTGTGTGGGCAGGTAAATGGAAAAGGAGGAAGCAGAGGCCCCCTGCTTCCTCCAGACCCCTGTCCAAATGCAAGGAATACACTGGAATATTTCCTGGGGAACAATACCTGGACACATACCTAAGGACTCAAAAGCTGTATAAAAAGACTTGAGTGATACTGGCAGGACAGAAGAAAGAAGATGACCCCACACGCAGGAAACATAACGGGGCAACAGAACAGATCTTGGATTCTGAAAACCCACTCTCCACCTCTGATCACCGGCAATATAATCCCTTTCCTGCTTTCTCCCTCTTCTCCCTGTTTCTATTTCTTCCCTCTCTCTCTCTCTTCCTCCTTTTGTTATTCTGTTAATAAATAGCCTTGCTGTTGATAATTTGGCCTCGTTTGTGCCTCTAATTTCATAACATGGGAATATTCAAAAGAACTGAGTCTCTTTCCCTCTCTGGACCCAGACACAAGGCTATAGGTAGTCTGCACTGTAATTTTTTTTTCCCCTAGTGAAACATCCTAAAGAAAATGTCTCCCACAGCTTCACCTACACTCCCCAAGAAACTACCAGATCAAGTGAAAGCAACATAGCAATGAAAGCCAAAAGGCCTTGTGCAGTCTCTATGACACAATTCTCTTCTTGCAGGAGAAATAGCACAAAGGGAAGAAAAATTCTCATCACGCTTGCAGACTGGGAGAAAACAGCTGGAGCAACCTGGCAGAAGAGCTAAACTATTATTGGGTCTGTACACCAATATTTACATTTCTGTGAATATCCCACCTGTGGGATGATCAAACTCAACTGGATTTTTTTTTCAGCCGAAAATTAGCCTCAGTGGAACATTCAGCCTTTAAAAATATAAGGAAAGCCATCTTCAGCACTGTCACAGACAAGAACAGAGCTTTTTGCTCTTGCTACTCTATAACCCCAGATGGGGTTTACATTTCACTTTGCAAGAATTGTTTCATCACTTTATCCAGTACAATCATTTAATTCTTGCAAGCCCCTTCAACTTCAAAATAAGGAAATATTGTACAGAATAACCCTTTCCACTTCAGGCTTTCTGCCTGAAATAAGACCTTTTCATAAAATTAAAACCAATGGTGTTATTTTCTCTTAAACAGATTAAGAGATTTCCTACTGCTGGTGTAACCAGTAAGAAAGAATTTAACATTGCACTCTTGCAGAGAGTTGAAAGGACCCTAAGGCAAGAGAAACCCATATGTAAACATTTGGTAACTGACCACTGAATTTTGATTAGCAGTTTTTGCAGAAAAAAAGTTAGAGATCAACAGGTGTCGTAGTTTGGGCTGGGTGCCCTCTGCTGCAGGGGTGTTTCCTGTGTTCAGAAGTCCAGCCCAGTGGGTGGGCACAGGAAATTAGGTATTTCTACCATAATCCCTTGCACCATTATAAAGTTTGCAGCAGGGTCTGGCACTTGCTCTTTTCCTTTCCTCTGGAGAGCCTGGAGAAGAGGAGACTCAGGGGTGACCTTATTACTCTCTACAACTACCTGAAGGGAGGTTGTAGACAGACGGATGTTGGTCTCTTCTCCCAGGCAGCCAGTACCAGGACAAGAGGACACAGTCTCAGGCTTTGCCAGGGGAGGTTCAGGCTGGATGTTAGGAAAAAGTTCTATACAGAAAGAGTGATTGCACATTGGAATGGGCTGCCTGGGGAGGTGGTGGAGTCGCCATCATTGGAGGTGTTCAGGAGGAGACTTGATGGGGTGCTGGGTGCCATGGGTTAGTTGTTTAGGTGGGTTGGATTGGTTGATGGGTTGGACGTGATGATCTTGAAGGTCTCTTCCAACCTGGTTTATTCTATGTATTCTATTTTTACTCTACGTATTCTCTCCGAGACTCGGTAACTGGGGGAGAGATCTCCTGGCCATGGACCTGATTCAGGCCCAAGGCCATGGGGGAATGGGCAGTCTCAGATCTGGCCAGCTGAGACTGCCCTAGCAGTAGGGGGGGAAGGAGGAGCCCTGGGGTTTTTTGGGTACACCCTCAGGTGGGGTTGGGATCTTTCTGGGTCTATTTTGGTCTCTTCCTTGACAATATTTTTCTTTTTGTACACACTCACTGGTCTCTATTTAAACTTTCCACCACTTTTGCAATCTGTTTGTTTGAGTCGTTATTTCTGCGTGTGGTGGGGAGGGGATTTGTCCCAACCCATTACAACAGGAAAGCTAAAAAAACCCAAAACCCTAAAACGCCAAAACCAAGCCAACAAACCAAAAAACCATAACCAAACCAACCAGCCAACCAAAACCCACAACCAGGAAATCTGGTTGGGCAAAATGGAGCTTGGTTTTCACTTGGGACATCCTGTGTCTGAGTACCTATAACTGAATAACAGACACTATACGGGAAATATGAATTGAGTTTATGTAAACAGAGAGTCAGTCTTGCTCATTCTCCTAACTTAGATTACTGGCTGCAGGGTGGGGTTCATCTGAAGAGGAGCCATAGATTCATCCCTTAGAATTATCAGTAGATGTCATCTTGAACTTACTTCAGTGATTACATTGTACATTAATTCATGTTTACCCATTTTGTGTCCTGCAGGCTACATCTGTTCCTTGAAAATAATTCCTGCAGGGAACTTTCCTATCTCTTATCACACTTTGACTGGGGAGGTTGTTTTGGTACTCTACAATGCTATTTTATTTTTCATTCTTTCCCTGTCATTAGACAAAAAAAAGCAGGGACATAGAAATACTATTAATTAACTTCGTGCAGTCACATATCCAGGAGAGCTTCTGGCATGTGCCAGGCATTTTCTTGTATGCCAATCCTACCTTTGGATATATAAGAAGAAAGATGTGGACTATTGATTTGTATCCAGAGCAGCTTACATGTACTCAAAACACAAGATGTTGTCCAGGCTCAGAATGCACTAAGATTTAAACATCATCTATATGGAAGTTCAAGCAAGAATTCCCTTGCTTGATGCCTTTGAAAACAACTTGAAAAAGTGAGGGAGAAAGAAGGAAATAATGTGTTTTTATCCAAGTTTTAAGGTGTTAATGAGACTTGGTGTTGAAAGGGATTGACTATGTGAAGACAGAAGATGTAAGCAGAAAGATGTCTACTGTTTCTCAGTCTAAGGAGGAAAAATATTTTGCTCAAAAGCTCACCTGACTGAAAAGGATAACCTAAATAGTACATAAAAAAAATTATGTATCTGCCAATATACAAGGGGCATTTGATAACAAGTGCATTTAATTTAAACAAATGTTCTTCAGTACACAGAGAAATCACGATGACCTTTTCAAGTATCACCATTTCTAGAGTCTTCTTTACCCTTTACCACATCTATTGTTACAGTCTGTCTGGAAAAGACTGGATGAGAAACTATAAACCACCAAATGTCAAATGAAATGTCATCATTAACTTTAATGTGTAACTGTTCATCATAATAAGTCTAATACTGAAACAACTCATAACAGTTGGAGACTGATGTAGCTGGCAGTGATACTTTTAACTTACATGCAGCAGAGGAAGAGTAGGATTGTATTCTGTGTCCCAAATACAGCAAAATTTTCCTTCTGTTAGAAAAGCTTCCTAGTAGCTGTGAGTAAGGATCTTAATTTTTATTGTATGGTTTCATAAAATGAAATATTTTGCTAAGGATTTTTCTTCTTTTGAACTGAACTATCAGCATGAAACATTGCAGCCGAAATGAGCAGAGTGTCCTGCCAACAGATAGAGCAGTCAGGGAGAGTAAAAAGTCCAAATTACAATACATTTCAAGGCCTTCAAAATAGGATTAAAACACTTTGTAGTCTTACAGTAAGAAGACTTTTTGCATTAAAGTTTTATCATAATGTTCTTATGACCTGTACACCTTATATCCAGCTTATATTAAGATCTCAAAAGAGCCAGCTCATTTGTTTACATTGATAATATGAGAAAAAAAAATTACTTTGTATCCTGAAATGCATTTTGCATTTCTTTCTTATGGAATGGAATGGAATGCAATGGAATGCAATGGAATGGAATGGAATGCAATGGAATAGAATAGAATAGAATAGAATAGAATAGAATAGAATAGAATAGAATAGAATAGAATAGAATAGAATAGAAAGAATAGAATAGAATGAACCAGGTTGAAAAAGACCTTTGAGATCATGGAGTCCAACTTATCATCCAACACCATCTAATCAACTAAACCATAGCACCATGCATCCCATCCAGTCTCCTCCTAAACACCTCCAGTGATGGTGACTCCACCACCTCCCTGGGCAGCACATTCCAATGGCCAATCACTCTTTCTATGAAGAACTTCTTCCTAATATCCAGCCTAAACCTCCCCTGACACAGCTTGAGAGTGTGTCCTCTTGTTCTGGTGCTGGTTTCCTGGGAGAAGAGACCAACCCCCACCTGGATACAACCTCCCTCCAGGTAGCTGTAGAGAGCAATAAGGTCACCCCTGAGCCTCCTCTTCTCCAGGCTAAGCAGCCCCAGCTCCCTCAGCCTCCTCTCATAGGGCTTGTGTTCCAAGCCCCTCACCAACTTCGTTGCTCTTCTCTGGACATGTTCCAGTAAGTCAACATCTTTCCTAAACTAAGGGGCCCAGAACTGGACACAAGGCTAAAAAACCCACAAAATAATATGTAGCTGCCTCAAGAGTAGAGGGGGAAAAAGGAGAAAGAAAAATATTTTGTTGCTTTTTCAGAATTAATTTGAACTTTTGTATTATACACTTAAACATTTTGCTGGAAAATCTTGAGGTGTTAGCCTTAGCAGGAAGGGCACTGCATAGATAATCTGCAAATAGCATTTAATTATGAAGCTGTGTTCTCAATACCCAAATAACAAGGCTTCAGCACACGGGAGGGGGAGGGGATGTTATAGTAATTTCTTAATTGCCTTGTATAATCTTGAACATGATGGAGATTTTGAGGCACAGCAAAGAGCTGGATTGGAATGGCTTGCTGAAAGTTATAAAAGTTATGTTATTTCTTTTTTGTCTCCTTCACGGGGATGGAAATTGCATTCCTGCTTCCCCTATTACGATATTTTAGACCAACACATCTTGCACAGAAAAATTCTGCTTTGGTCTGGAAACTGATAATCCATGAAGGACTTAAAACAGGTCAGAGAAAATAGTGAATTAGTTGTCCGTGCTCTTTTCTTTCCCTGTATCTTCAGATTTCTTCATAGTTGTGAAAGGATGTGTGTGAGTCACTGCTTGCCTTGTAACCCTGATTCCCAAACTGCCTAAACTCCGTTCCCAATCAGGCAGTGTGGAGAGGTGTCAAAAGTCTTCTTTTAATTTTCCTGAAATTCAGTCTTAGTTATCAAAACAAAATCTGGCAAAGAACATTACACTTATGAAGCCTCTCCACAAAATTTGTTCTGATTAAATACTTTTTCCTTATTAGCCCTTCTGTCTAGAAAAGCCTAAAAATAGAAGAGGATTGTGATACACTTAGAGGACAGAAGCAATACTTGTTTCCCTTCAAATGTTCTGTTTGGTCCTAAGAGACCTGACTCTCTAAAGGAGTTATATCTACTCCCCAAAGAAGAACCTGAAGAACGTGGCTGCAGTTATATTTAAACCTCACATGTAGGTTCTCCTGGTCCCTGAAGAGCATCATGAACTGAAACAGGCTTCAGGGAAAACAGCATATTTGATAATTAGTCCCTTTGAAACAGCCTCTATTCCTCTAAATACAGACTACTTCAGAATATTTTAATGACTGTAAAAGGAATCTGAAGGTCTTGGAAGTGCCAAAAATTGTCTCATGGAACCATTCAGTCTTTGTGAGGACGTTCAGAGCATATCAGCTGTGTTATGTGATACCCCAGCCTCCCTTCACTCATCCCTCAGACTTCAAATAGGCAAGCTATGTTCAATTTAGGTGGAAAATTATACTGGCTTATTCTGCTAACAGTGTTTATCATCACAAGGCGTCTTCCTCATATCTTATCCCTCAATGCAGGAGACTTGACTACCTGTTTTGAGAGACTGACTTCTTTTAACATTGTTTCCAGCTACAAATACACTATACATAAACCCCTCAAGCTCAGGGGGCGGCTCAACAAGCTTCAGACTGCTGTGTCGCCCACAATCAGCCACAAATCTCAGCATGGATGTCTCAGCTGGTCATACCCTGGACCAGGTGGGCCCTGAGCCTGGCAGTCTTCTATTCATCTACATCTATTCCTAGGAGGATGGATTCAGAATCAACTTGTTTCTCCCTGGGAACCTGCCTTCCAGAAACGCAGAGCAAAATAGGTCCTTAAGTGGATGACTCTGGAGTTGAATGGGATTCTTCCTCTGTACACAAGGTCTAGTATCTTAGCTCAGCTGAGCTGTGTCCCTGCTTAGAATGAGGCTTCCACCACCTTCTCTTTCACAGGATCACAGAATCATAGAATAGAATCATAGAATCATAGAATCAATAAGGCTGGAAAAGACCTCAGAGATCATCAAGTCCAACCTATCACCCAACACCTCATCATTAGCTAAACCATGGCTTCAAGTGCCACGTCCAATCCTTTTTTGAACAGCAATCTTGTTGGGTAGGACAGCACGAAAAAGGCAGAGTTAGGCTCAGAGGAAAGCAAGAGAAGCTGCAGCAAGGTGAAAGCTATGTAAGGGAGCACAGAATGTAGTCAGGGGGGTTGCTAGGTGGATCACAGAGCAAAGGACACCAAAGGAACAGGGCCCAGTTCCAACGTCTTCCAGCAGTAACAATGAACCAGCTGGGATTGTCACCATGGACATTTCCCCAGTGCCACTGACAATGCCCAGGAATGCTCAGGAGTCCCTTTCTCCAATCTCCAGCACTTTTTGTTCTGCCTCTACAGAAGTGACTCTCCCAGAAGGTTCACCCTCAGCATCTTCACTCCACATCCCATGCCACCATGCAGGACACCCTCCAGGCTCTCCAGGGATGTGCCTCCATGATCACTTCCCACCCATAATCCTCAGCTGAAGGTCTGCTGGGCTTTGCTAAGCCCAGCAGAGCCACTGCAAGACGGGCCACTAACAACTCAAAGGCCACAGCATGAGGAGTAGAGGAAAACAGTAGGAAGTTGCAGAGGCTCCTGTTTCACCCTCAGAGCCCAGGCTGCCCATGGGCTGAGAGCTTCTGGCAGTACAGCTCATGCAGGCTCTGTGCTATCTTCTGTGTCTCTTGAAAGGCTTCACCAAAGAATCACCAAGGTTGGAAGAGACCTCAAAGATTAGAATAGAATAGAATAGAATAGATTAGAATAGAATAGAATAGAATAGAATAGAATAGAATAGAATAGAATAGAATAGAATAGAATAGAATAAACCAGGTTGGAAGAGACCTTCAAGATCTTCGCGTCCAACCCATCAACCAATCCAACCCACCTAAACAACTAACCCATGGCACCAAGCACCCCATCAAGTCTCCTCCTGAACACCTCCAATGATGGCGACTCCACCACCTCCCCAGGCAGCCCATTCCAATGGGCAATCACTCTCTCTGTATAGAACTTCTTCCTAACATCCAGCCTAAACCTCCCCTGGCGCAGCCGGAGACTGTGTCCTCATCAAGTCCAACCTGTCACCCTACACCTCATGACTACTAAACCACGGCACCAAGTGCCACGTCCAATCCCCTCTTGAACACCTCCAGGGACGGTGACTCCACCACCTCCCTGGACAGCACATTCCAATGGCTAACGACTCTGTCAGTGAAGAGCTTTCTCCTCACCTCCAGCCTAAACTTCCCCTGGTGCAGCTTGGGAAGGAGGAAGGAGGATGTGAGCCCTGCCCACCGCACATACAGACTCAAAGTGCACCAGTATGCACAGCATTGTGTTAAAAAGGGAGCCAGCTTTTGGCTGGCGGAAAGTGAGAGCAGCTCATATTTTCTTATTTCTGGAGAAAGCAAGCATGTCTTGGAAGAATTTTGTTTTCATGTTTTCCAGAGCTGTCCCTCCCTTTTTCCTTTTTCCTTTTTCTTTTTTTTTTTTTTTTTCTCTAAAAATAAGCAGTCATTAGCAACAGACTGCTGGAAGACAAATATCCAGCCTAAGAAAATGCAAAACCAACCTTAGCTATTTATTGCATTTGCATATTATTTTTAACCAATCCTTTGCCTGCTGTTATTAATTTGGATGTAAATTAAGCTTTTTGGGTACGCTGAAAATCCAAACAGTTCTTTCTTAGCACTAGTTCAATTAACATCCCAGCACATCCCAGCACTCTGAGACTAAGGAGGCAAAATTTACTGGAATTCTGCCAACCTTAGCCAACTTGCAGTTATATTTATAGCCCAGGGAAATCCCAATGCTACTTTTACCACATATGTGCAGCACAAGTGAAAATCTTTTATATCTGGGCATCTCTTCAAAGCTGTTAACTTGGGACACTACAGAAGGCACAGTCTGGGAAGTTACCTACCAGCTATACCTCCTGGTGACAGCAGAGAGATCTAATGGAAAATCAGCTGAATGCAGTGCACTAATTTTCTGTTTAAATTATTCTACAGTTTGACTGGAGTAGAAAGTGTGAGTCAGACTGGAGGTTGCTTTAAAGGTTCCAGTTTATGTTTTGCAGTTTGCCACAAACTGCTCAGTATATCAATACAAAATATGTATTTGCTGTTCTTCAATCACTCAAAATAAATGCAACTCTTTAAGGTGCACAGACATTGGATATGTGGTTCTGCAATACAAAGCTTTCACCTAGTAAGCTCTAAAAGAAGTGTGGCAGATATTCATTATATAGCATACTGTGCTTAACTATGGAGAAGGAAGTTAAGAGTTAAATATAGAATAGAATAGAATAGAATAGAATAGAATAGAATAGAATAGAATAGACCAAGTTGGAAGAGACCTTCGAGATCATCACATCCAACCCGTCACCCAACACCATCTACTCAACTAAACCATGGCACTAAGCACCCCATCAAGTCTCCTCCTAAACACCTCCAGTGATGGCAACTCCGCCACCTCCCTGGACAGCCCATTCCAATGGGCAATCACTCTGTGAAGAACTTCTTCCTAACCTCCAGCCTAAACATTCCCTGGCACAGCTTGTCTTCTTGTTCTGGTGCTGGTTGCCTGGGAGAAGAGACCAACCCCTACCTATCTACAACCTCCCTTCAGGTAGTTGTAGAGAGCAATGAGGTCTCCCTTGAAATACCTTATGCCACCAGATTTCTGAAGCCAATTAAAACAGTTTTAGTGGCATGCAATAAAAGAAAACAAACCCCCAGAACATTCCCAGGACTGCTATTGTAATTTACTTTGATATGTTCTTAAAACTAATCTGGATCATGACAGGTTAGGAATCACAGCACAATACATATTATTAAGCTCTTGCTTAACAGACTGCTTGCTGTGGTTTTGCTGTCACGGAAGGCTGTTATTTGTGCAAGGACAGGACAAGAACTGCCCTTCAAAAGCCTAATAACAGTCTGCAGCTTGGGTTTTGTTATGCTTTGCTGGGAGAAAAGTTCTAAATGTATCTTCTCTATACAATGTATCTATTTTTTAATTTGTTTTTAGCTTTTACAAAGCAAATCTAGGCAAGCCATTTGTTTCAGCACTTGAAGTACTGGAAAAAGAGTAATGACAAGTAGCATGTTAAATTGCCCTTATCATAAAGGGTCCAAATACAGAAAGGTATTCTTGGCTGTCATTATGATAAATTAGAAAGGGGAAGGAAGTAGATGGTAACAGTGACAGCAGCAGTGATGTAGCCACAGTGTAACTGATTTCAAGTGAAAAATTAATTATTGCAAATGACAGAGCGTTGTACCTGGGTACCACAGTCATGACGAGCTGTGTGTGCTGGTTCAGCCCACAGGAAGAATGCAGTTAGGATTTCTTACGTGCTCCAGTGGTACCAAAATGTTTAAGAATCCAGCACTAGAAAAAAAATTCTGCTGTAGAAACTCATCCTGTGACAGCCTTTCTAGCAGCCCTCATGACACATAAGTAGCAAAAGTGAAAGGTATTTCCATACCTACTATATTCATTAGGAAAACCATGTCTATTTTTTAAGTGCTCATCTCCTGAACTATGGAACTGCACACAGTATACACAATCCTGTGGAGGTGCACTGTCATACAGAGCATGTAAAGAAGAGATACTGTACAAATTTGTATTTCACTAAACACAGTCTAAACCCCTAATCAAAACTCAATTTTCTTTGCAGTTAATTTTCATGCTAATCAATTATGCAGACCATAAAACCAGAAGGAAAACAGAAACAGTGCTGTTCTTTGAAAATAGGCTGCCCAAAATCAAGAGAATCCAGATACAGGATTCTGAGTTCTACTCTTGTGTTGAGTCAAACGAAACGTGTCCAATTTACTAGATTTCTGCTTCCCTGTTCAGAGATTCCATTTTGGTGCTATTAAGATGTGACACTAATTACTCTATAGAATGAAAGAGCCTGTGCTACAGCACACTTTATTACTGGGCATATGACAACTGAGAAATTAGAAGTCAGCATAGAACCACGCAGATTTAATATGGCCATGAATAAGCATACCACCTCTCTCATTCCCTAGCAAGGTACTTCTTTCTAAGGAAAGTACCAGATTTTTGTTTGCATTTTATTTTTATTACTTTATTTTGCATTTACTTTATTTCAAGCATTTGTTTGGATCCCTTGCCATTCCAGTCCTTCTCAAACTTGAGGATAGTGCCTTTCATAAAAGTTCCAAACAATGGTGTAAACTCAAGCAAAATTAATAGCAGATCTTGGTTTTTTATTAGACAAGAACTGTCCTTGGTGAAACCTCAGCTTCCAAATCCATTGTCCCTTCTGATTCAATTTTAGAATCATAGAATCAGAAAATCAATAAGGTTGCAAAAGACCTCAAAGACCATCAAGTCCAACCTGTTACCCAAGAGCTCATGACTACTAAACCATGGCACCAAGTACCACGTCCAATCCCCTCTTGAACACCTCCAGGGATGGGGACTCCACCACCTCCCTGGGCAGCACATTCCAATGGCTAACAACTCTCTCTGAAGAGCTTTCTCCTCACCTCAAGCCTAAACCTCCCCTGGCACAGCTTGAGACTGTGTACTCTTGTTCAGGTGCTGGTTGCCTGGGAAAAGAGACCAATTCCCACCTGGCTACAACCTCCCTTCAGGTAGTTGTAGAGAACAATAAGGTCTCCCCTGAGCCTGACCTTCTCCAGGCTAAACAATCCCAGCTCCCTCAGCCTCTCCTCGTAGGGCTTGTGCTCAAGGCCTCTCCCCAGCCTTGTTGTCCTTCTCTGGACACATTCAAGAGTCTCAATGTCCTTCTTACATTGAGGGGCCTAGAACTGGACACAGGACTCAAGGTGTGGCCTAACCAGCACTGAGTACAGGGGCACAATGACTTCCCTGCTCCTGCTGACCACACTATTCCTAATGCAGGCAAGGATGCCATTGGCCTTCTTGGCCACCTGGGCACACTGCTGGCTCATGTTCAGCCAGCTGTCAATCAGTACCCCCTGGTCCCTTTTTGTTTGGCAGCTCTCCAGCCACTCTGACCCCAGCCTGTAGCTCTGCATGGGGTTGTTGTGGCCAAAGTGCAGCACCTGGCACTTGGACTTGTTGAATGCCATCATGTTGGACTCTGCCCAACTGTCCAGCCTGTCAAGGTCCCTCTGGAGAGCCCTTCCACCCTCTAACTGATCAACACCTGCTCCCAACTTGGTGTTGTCTACACATTTATTGATGATGGACTCAATCCCCTCATCCAGATCACCAATAAAGATATTGAAAAGGATGAGGCCCAGTCGTGATCTCTGGGGGACACCACTACTGACTGGCTGCAAGCTGGATGTGGCACCATTCACCACCACTCTCTGGGCACAGCCTCCAGCCAGCTCCTAACCCATCACAGAGTGCTGCTGTCCAAGCCAGCTTCAAGATGTACCACAAGGTACTTTTACACAGGCTTCTTTGGATGTACAGGCTAAATGAAAGGGAGAAATATTTTTCTTTATCATTTTTCATGATAATTTTTATTGTATGTCAGAGGTTGTGTTCTTCATTTCTGTCCTCAAGATCAGCTAAAGTCAAGAATAGGTAATTCCTTCACAAAGCTCAAGAAATAAATGTAAGGAACATGCATGTAAAAAGCACTTTTACATAATTTACTGCTAAGATTCATTGCAGTGGATCAATAGTCTGTACAATTGAGTTCTTGATACTTCTATGAATCACAAATATCTATAAAACATGCAGCTAAAAAAATTCATTTTCTGACAAGCAGCAAACAAAGGCAACATCTGAAAAAGTAAAGTCTCCAGTCCCTCTTCTGGAAAGTAACTGGGCTGAGGCTTTAAGCAGCTCAGTTTCAAATTTTAAATCTCCAGTCTTTTGCTAAAGAGATTGCATCCAATCACTAAAATCTGATTAAAACGGAAAACATCTGGACACTAAAGTAACAGTGCGTATTCCCTCTCACTGGCTTTGAGCTCAAAGAGCAGGTCAGGGTTTGCCTGTTTTCAAATGGCAGTATTTGCAGTAGTTTTTGTCAGAAAACATCACACAGCATTTTGGTGTAATGTGCCTCTGTTCACCCATACCAAAGGCCTCTTGTTGTCTGTTTCTGCTCAGGACAGACTGCTATGGCATTACTGGTTTTAATGCCAAAACACTGCGATGGGAACTTAATGTGAGCGTGGCAAAGAAATCTGATACATTAGTTAAAAAGGAAAAGTGTTTTAAATTTCCCCTCCAGCTATGTTCTGTCTTTATCTAAAGAGACAAGCATTTGATTTCTTGTTGCACTGTGAATGCTTTGTCTTGATCTTGTGAAAACTGCTCCTGTCCTTCCCTCTCTACCTTTTTCCATCCCTTCTAACCTGATGCATTCTGTGATTCTGCAGGAGAAGATATCAAAGATTGACTTCTTTTTGAAATGCTAATAAGAATATTAAAATCACTCTTACAGAGCAAACTGCCAATGTTTTGTACCTGCTAGACATAGAATTAATTTCAAAAGAATTAACTGGTTCTTTAAAACGAATTCTACAGGCCTATGCTTGAAAATGTGACGCATGTCATTAGTATCACAGAATCAGGGACTCACAGAATTGTCAGGGTTGGAAGGGACTTCCAGGATCATCTAGTTCCAACCCCCCTGCCATTGCAGGGACACCTTCCACTAGACCAGGCTGCCCAGAGCCACATCCATCCTGGCCTGAAAACCTCCAAGGATGGGGCTTCCACCACCTCCCTGGGCTACCTGTTCCAGTGTCTCACCACCCTCATGGAGAAGAACTTCATCCAAACGTCTAATCTAAATCCCCTTCCACTAGCTTGGATCCATTCCCCTCAGTCCTATCACTACCCAACACCCTAAAAAGTCCCTCACTAGCTTTCTTGTAGGCTCCCTTCAGATATATTACATCAGGAAAGGGTTTAGTCTGTCAAATGAAACTATTTTCAAAGAAAGAGAATATTGTAACAGTTTATAATTAGGAGGATGCAATCATGACAAAATCAGATAGATTTTAGAGAGAACAATTAAAGATTAATTATGACCTAAATGCAGAATACAATTTCAGGGCTCAAGCTTTCATTTTCTGTAACTCAGTTACTATCAAGTATTAACATGTTGAATTATTTGCAAGTACTCTTTGTGTTGTAAAAGAGTTATTCTTACTTTTGAATGCAGATAGAAGAGGTTTTGGGGTGGGGGGTTTTTGTTTTGTTTTGGTGTTTTGGGTTTTTTTGTTTTGAAAGTAGATTTTTTTTTTTCCATTTGAAATTAAATGCAGAAAAACCCAGCTATAAATCTTTGTGAGACAAGTAAACTGAAAAGTGGGGTAACAAAATCCTCTTCTGCTATGAGAAATACCAGGAAAATTTGCTCTTTCCCCAGACTGCCCTTTAATGCATTGGTCTTCATCCACACTTGCTGAGGTTTCATTTGCAAAATGAATGCATAATTTACTGTGTAAATCAGCCAGGCACACAGAAATGCATCAGTTCTTGCTGTGTATAATCTGTTAGAAAAATAAAATAGGAATAATAGATTTGTGATTAAGCACTGGAGCTAGGCTCATAAAAGAATGGTTCTGTCACTGGCTCTTTTGCAGAGTCCTTCTGAGGCTCTGCTAAATATCATCGTTGTAATCAGTAGTACAATAACACCCAAGAACCACATTCAGGGGTCCACATTGCACTAAGTACTATGCAGCTTAGAATACATAGAATACATAGAATAAACCAGGTTGGAAGAGACCTTCAAGATCCTCACATCCAACCCATCAACCAATCCAACACCGCCCAAACAACTAACCTGTGGCACCAAGCACCCCATCAAGTCTTCTCCTGAACACCTCCAATGATGGTGACTCCACCACCTCCCCGGGCAGCCCATTCCAATGGGCAATCACTCTCTCTGTACAGAACTTTTTCCTAACATCCAACCTCAACCTCCCCTGGTGCAGCCTGAGACTGTGTCCTCTTGTTCTGGTACTGGCTGCCTGGGAGAAGAGACCAGCATCCGTCTGTCTACAACCTCCCTTCAGGTAGTTGTAGAGAGTAATAAGGTCACCCCTGAGTAATTCCTTCATACAGGAAACTCTTAACTGAGAAGTGTTGAGTTACTTTGTGTCACAGTTACCCACTTATAAAATCATTGCATCTCGATTATGACACAGGAAAATGCATACAATAATTTCTATGGAAGGAAAATAAATCTACTCCCTAATAGGATCCAGCATAAGTTGTGATATGTCAGAGAGGAAAACTTTGAGAAATGATTTAGTTATTTATAAACAATGCCTGTACCTTTTGAGTATAAGAACTGCTTAAACCACTTTTAAAAGTTCTAATAATGTGTGTGGTGCTTCACAGCAGATTTGAACCTCCCTCTGCAAGTATAACAATACAAAAATAGACATAGTACAAATAAATTTAATATATCTGAAAAAAATATTTTTGCTATGACATATAGTGACACATACTGAATCACTATGAGTACAATAATATAGAATAGAATAGAATAGAATTAACCAAGTTGGAAAAGACCTCTGAAATCATCGAGTCCAGCCTATCACCCAACATTATCTAATCAACTAAACCATGGCACCAAGCACCCCATCCAGTCTCTTCCTAAACACCTCAATTGATGGTGTCTCCACCACCTCCCTGGGCAGCACATTCCAATGGCCAATTACTCCTATGAAGAACTTCTTCCTAACATCCAGCCTAACCCTCCCCTGGTGCAGCTTGAGACTGTGTCCTCTTGTTCTGGTGCTGGTTGCCTGGGAGAAGAGACCAACCCTCTCCTGGCTACAACCTCCCTTCAGGTAGTTGTAGAAAGCAATAAGGTCTCCCCTGAGCCTCCTCCTCTCCAGGCTAAACAATCCCAGCTCCCTCAGCCTCTCCTCATAGGGCTTGTGCTCAAGGCATCTCACCAGCCTTGTTGCCCTTCTCTGGACACATTCCATCAAGTCAACATCTTTCCTAAACTGAGGGTCCCAGAACTGGACACAGGACTCAAGGTGTGGCCTAAACAGTGCTGAGTACAAGGGCACAAGGACTTCCCTGCTCCTGCTGACCACACTATTCTGTCCAGCCTGTCAAGGTCTCTCTGCAGAGCTCTCCTACCCTCTAACAGATCAACACCTGCTCCAAGCTTGGTGTCACCTGCAAATTTACTGATAATGGACTCAATCCCCTCATCCAGGTCATTGATAAAGATATTAAAGAGCATGAGGCCCGGTACTGATCCCTGGGGAACACCACTTGTGACTGGCTATACATATAACATTGAGAATGACATGGACTATGCACTCTTGGCCTTTTCTGTTTATGTGGAAGCGAACCACACAAACTGGATTAAATTTCTGCAGCATTGTGAAAATTATTTGATAGACTATGCCATTCCATGAGCATGAACATAGTGGCTGAACATCTGCTGAGTTTGGATATCAAAGCTGGGATGGCCATTCCATGTGAAGATGGCCTCTCAACCGCTTGGACAGCTCATTATAATGCTGGAGAAGCAGTTGAAAAGTCTTTTTGGAATGTAGAACTCTAACTTTTCTGACACCTGATATTGATGGTGGCTTGAGCTATACTGCAAATAGAGGGCCAGCTCTACGAGCTCATGACCCTTTGAAGAGAAATTACCGAGAATGTAATTAATCAGGAGAGAGGTCAAAGCTAAATAAATGTTATATATGATTTAAGTATATCCAGATACAATTACTCTGGAGAAGTCAAAAGGTCTTTGTTGGTAGGATGTATTTTTCCCTGCCTGGTTTTGTTATCCATTTTCTATGCTTTTTCTATTACCTCTTGTCTCTCCCTTTCTTTTTTTTTTTTTCCTTTCTTTTCTTTTTTTTTTTTAATACACTCCCTCTGAAAACTACTTTGACATTAGTGAAAACGGTGTTTTGTCTGTGATGTTTGGTTGTGCTTCTAGGATACAATTTCCCTTGATCTCAACAGTGCACTTTGTGGTAGAACTGTGGAATCCAGTTTATTTACTTAGTACTCCACAGATAGTTTGCAAAGGGCTTTGTAGTGTGCATTGTACAAATCCCTGTAATTTACACTAATTTTCTATACTCTTCAGTTAACAGCCTGCTCCCAATTTAAAACTGCTCTGTGAAATCTTGCAGCCATCACAGAAGAAAGCAACTGAAACAGAAAGACAGTGCTGGAGAGAAGTAACTGGATGAGATCAGCTCTGATGGTCAATGTTCACCAGGTCTTCATCCAGAAACTATTTAGGAAGATATTAAAACACAAGGAATTAGGAAAAGTTCTGGAAAAGGAACAGGTAATTAAAAAATAAGGACTTCTTTTTTCATTAAAGAAAAGAAAACCCTAAATCCATCTAAAACATTCACAATAATAAGAGTTATTTCCTGTGGGTATGCATGATTTTTCTTTGTAGTATGATTCACTTATTATGCTGCAGTTATGACTTTCAGCAATTTCATAGAAACTCCTTGAAGTTTTACCTGATAGTGATACTTCAAAATATGTAAAGGGGGAATAATTTCAACGATATGCATCATTTGGGGTTAGAGTGGCTGGAGAGTGACCAGGCAGAAAGGGACCTGGGGGTACTGGTTGATAGTAGGCTGAACGTGAGCCAGCAGTGTGCCCAGGCAGCCAGGAGGGCCAATGGCAGCCTGGTCTGGATCAGGAATAGTGTGGCCAGCAGGAGCAGGGAATTCATTCTGCCCCTCTACACAGCACTGGTTAGGCCACACCTTGAGTCCTGTGTCCAGTTCTGGGCCCCTCAGTTTAGGAAAGATGTTGAGTTGCTGGAAGGTGTCCAGAGAAGGGCAACAAAGATGGGGAGGGGTTTGGAGCACAGCCCTCTGAGGAGAGGCTGAGGGAGCTGGGGTTGCTTAGCCTGGAGAAGAGGAGTCTCAGGGGAGGCCTTATTGCTGTCTACAACTACCTGAAGGGAGGTTTAGGCTGGATATTAGGAAGAAGTTCTTCATAGAAAGAGTGATTGGCCATTGGAATGGGCTGTCCAGGGAGGTGGTGGAGTCGCCATCACTGGAGGTCTTTAGGAGGAGATTGTATGGGGGGCATGTTGCCATGGTTTAGTTGATTAGATAGTGTTGGATGATAGGTTGGACTCAATGATTTCAAAGGTCTTTTCCAACCTGGTTCATTCTATTTTCTATTCTATTTTCTATTCTATTCTATTCTATTCTATTCTATTCTATTCTATTCTATTCTATTCCATTCCATTCCATTCCATTCCATTCCATTCCATTCTATATTCTATTCTATATTCTATTCTATTCTATTCTATCAAGCATTTTAAGGTTCTTTCAAAATGAAGAGGCCCTAAATTCTTCAGATTGATTAAGCTGTGACAAGTTTTATGTAATCAAAGATTCTAAGAGTCATTCCAGGGCCTGAGAAACAAGATTTTTCTGTGGAAACCAGCCATTTTTATATCAACATTAAGTGATTTATGAATATTCTTTTGGGCAGAAGGTAATTCTGAGAACCCAGAAAAGTATCTTGCTAAGATGGGGGTGGGGTGTATATTAAAATGTTCATCTTCCATCAATCACATCCTCATTTTCCTAACCGAATAAGATCAGATATTCAGGTCTAATCATGTGCCATGAAAATTTAATTTACACCTAATGCATAGAGGGGTTTTTTGCACCTTAATTTTCCCTTTATTCTAGAAGTGGTGGGTTGCTTTTTTTCCTTTAGATATGGATTACACAGCCTGTTGTCCATTTTCAGAATCCTCTCAATACCAAGAATATTTTGTCTTTTTTTTTTCCTTTCTAGTCATCAAATTACAATTAGCTAAACTCTAGATGACTATGTCAAATAGAGACAGGGAATATTTAAATGCCCTCTGCTTTAACCTTGAGAAATAAAGACTGTACTTAATATACATTATTTCAAAATTTAAGGACTCTCAGAGCAAGCTTGGGTAATCTTTACCTTACTGAAGTAATACTAAACGAATCTTAATGTGACAAAAAGTGGAGAATGCTCCACAAAAGTGGAGGATATCTATCGCTAGAGGGAGTAGAATTAATCTGAGTAATTGCATATGTCCATGTATTCTTTGGTTGTACTTTGTGGACACCCGTTAGAGTCAAGGTGGCCTGATTCATAATGCAGACATCAACATCTGGGAAGGTGCACTGCAATCTGTAAAAGTCTTTTTCCCTCCAGTGGTTGTAAAGAAAGGATCCTAAGTTGAGTAATTGTAATACTACAGCTACTATAGATACTATATTGCGCTAGGGATGTGTAGAGAGACAAGATGTTAAGTGAGGCAAATAACACATTATAGCACCAGCTGCAGGACCAGGTGGAGTAAACCACTGTCCAGAGAAGGGCAACAAGGCTGGGGAGAGGCCTTGAGCACAAGCCCTATGAGGAGAGGATGAGGGAGCTGGGATTGTTTAGCCCAGAGAAGAAGAGGCTCAGGGGAGACCTTATTGCTGTCTACAACTACCTGAAGGGTGGTTGTAGCCAGGAGGGGGTTGGTCTCTTCTCCCAGGCAACCAGCACCAGAGCAAGAGGACACAGTCTCAAGCTGTACCAGCGGAGGTTTAGGCTCAAGGTGAGGAAAAAGTTCTTTATAGAGAGAGTTGTTTGCCATTGGAATGCGCTGCTCAGGGAGGTGGTGGAGTCACCATCCCTGGAGGTGTTCAAGAGGGGATTTGATGTGGCACTTGGTGCCATGGTTTAGTCATGAGGTCTGTGGTGACACATTGGACTTGATGATCTTTGAGGTCTCTTCCAACCTTGGTGATTCTGTGACTCTGTGTGATTCTGTGATTGCAGGTGACAGCTGTACCACAGCTATCTGCAGAGGGTGGATGAGTCAACAGAGGGAACATTTGGGCAACCCCTTTCAGATGGCCTGGTGCTTCTAGAGACTACCTCTGTGATTGCTGTTGGGGAAATATGGAGAGCTTGCCTTGGCTTTGGACAGGGATCCCTGAATTTGTAAGGAAATGAAAACCTCCAGCTTGCATCTTCTTTCCTCTTTGATATTTGAGTTGCCAAAGACTTTTATTTCCAACAAGGAATCGTTGCCCTGTGATTATTCTCTAAATTCAAGACCTATAGAATTTAACAGCTGAACTCTGCTTGAGGTCTATGGCAGAAGGGTTAAAAACTGCTTACTTTTGACTGCTTTAAAATGATACTAAAAGGAACCCATAGGAATGCCACAGAAAGTTTGTTTGTATATAAATGATGTTATTTTGTGGGTTTTTTTAAATTTCTTCTCATGCATTATGACCTTAATTTCATATTCATTTGTCTTCCAAATAACCAAGATATTTAAAACAGTTTATCTATTTTTTTTTTTTGAGAAGAGTTTATCCTGACTTTATTTACTTATTTTTTTTACTTGCATAGAATTATTTTGGTTTGGAAAAGACCTTTGAAATCACTGAGTCCAACCATTTTGCATGCTTTGGTGTTTGTTTTTCGTTTGTTTAATATCAATCATTTGCTTCTTCATTAGAAGACAAAACCATTGCATTTTGAAAGTGAAACTTGCCATAGAGAAATTGTAACTGAATGAGTCCAGTAAGACAAATATTGATTTAATATCTGCTTGTACAAATGAGGAAAACACTCTCCTTCAACTTCCATGGCTTTACCTGGCCCAGGAAAAGAAAGCTGGTTACTTTCTTTGGTCTACTTAAAAAAGGAACTAAAACTGTACTTTTCTAAATATGCTGTTTCTGAGGACCTGACAGCGACTTCCATCTCCATTTGTCATGTAGAACAAGTGGCTAAATGTTAAACTTCACAGTGAACTTAACATCTCAGTAAGAATGCCTTGAGGAAATAGAAACATGCTTCTGACAATGTAATGTGATTTTAAAATTTCAGTGTATTAGATTACCTCTTACCTCTGAGGATTAAAAGGGCAAGAAAATTGCAGCAGCTATACTTACTTCGCAAAGTTTTCTGAACAGCATCATCTTTGAATTCAAAACTTGGTGTGGGCTATTGGGAATGCTGCCAATTCATAATTTCATTGCAGAGCTAAAGTGAAGTGGCCTTGTGAAGAAAAAAAATTAAAATTGAAATGTGTGAAACCCAAACTTTAAGTGTTTCTATTTCAGGTGCTTCTTTTAAGAAGGCAAGTCTCTCTAGGCATTCTCAGTAGTCTACAGGTAGGAACATACTTCCCCTGAGTAAGATGCAGAACAGTTTTACTAGCTTTCTATTTTATTTGGACTCTTGTGGAGCCAATCTTTCTGCCTTGGCAACAGTGTGACTGTAAACAAGCAGGTCCTACTTTTATGGCACCTGTGTGCTGTGGCTTCCAAGAAAGTACTGGAGATTAAATCTAAGTACTATTGAAAAGCTCAAAAATCAGACTTGGTTGAAACCTCCTGTCTACTTACTGAAAAATAATAATCCTTTCACAGAATGAAAGAGACTGCATTCAAGAACAAAAGTGAATTTGTCGATGCATATTTTGCCTTTCTGAACAACCTCAATTTCTAGTTTGTAAAATCAAGTTGGTAAGTGCTAGAACACATTAAAACATTAACCTATTTGTTGACCCCATGCAGAGCTACAGGCTGGGGTCAGAGTGGCTGGAGAGCTGCCAAACAGAAAGGGACCTGGGGGTGCTGATTGATAGCTGCCTAAACATGAGCCAGCAGTGTGCCCAGGTGGCCAAGAAAGCCAATGGCAGCCTGGAATGCATCAAGAATAGTGTGGCCAGCAGGAGCAGGGAAGTCATTGTGCCCCTGTACTCAGCGCTGGTTAGGCCACACCTTGAGTCCTGTGTCCAGTTCTGGGCCCCTCACTTGAAGAAGGACATTGAGACTCTTGAACGTGTTCAGAGAAGGGCAATGAGGCTGGGAAGAGGCCTTGAGCATAAGCCCTACAAGGAGAGGCTGAGGGAGCTGGGGTTGCTTAGCCTGGAGAAGAGGAGGTGCAGGGGAGACCTTATTGCTGTCTACAACTACCTGAAGGGAGGTTGTAGCCAGGTGGGGGTTGGTCTCTTCTCCCCAGCAACCAGCACCAGAACAAGAGGACACAGTCTCAAGCTGCACCAGGGGAAGTTTAGGCTGGAGGTGAGGAGAAAGCTCTTCACTGAGAGAGTCGTTTGCCATTGGAATATGTTGCCCAGGGAGGTGGTGGAGTCACCATCCCTGGAGGTGTTCAAGAGGGGATTGGATGTGGCACTTGGTGCCATGGTTTAGTCCTGAGGTCTGTGGTGACAGGTTGGACTTGGTGATCTCTGAGGTCTCTTCCAACCTTGGTGATTCTGTGATTCTGTGACTGTATAATGTTATGTTATGTTATGTTATGTTATGTTATGTTATGTTATGTTATGTTATGTTATGTTATGTTATGTTATGTTATGTTATGTTATGTTATGTTATGTTATGTTATGTTATGTTATGGAAGTTAATGGTTTAAGCCAAGTATTCATGTAAGGGTAACCTTTTTCTCATTGGATCATTGTATTGATAGTTTGACTGCTCCATCGATGCGTAGAAAAGTGATACATGTGGTGCAGCTGTGGAAGTTAGACATGTAGATTATAGATTGCACATAAAATATATCCTAAGCCTTAAAATATTCCTTTTATATTGCCGCAATGAGGTTGAATGTCTTTATAATAAGAGAGGGGTGACTGATATTGTCATCTCTTCTTCCACAATCATTTTTCATTCATTTACCATCATGGTGAAGAGTTCTATTTGCAAATAGTGTGACTTACTTTGAAATTTAATCTAGTACCTGATTGGATAAATAAGGCAAATTAAGGATGAAGGGAATGAACACTAGTACACTGAACATCTGTCATTCTCTTGCACTGCAGTTCGTCTGATAAAATGGTTAACTCTTCATCAGTTTCCTGACATAATAGGAATGAAGTCATCATAACAGAGCACTGTCATAAGATCAATGTTTCCAACTTTGGAAATAAATGTCTTGGCTTTGCCTGAGCATTAATGTGGCAGCTGGAGGCCATTAACCTAAGACAACTTTCATTTCCATTGACATTACTTCTCAATTAAGAGTGTACTTCTGAGCACTTTGTTTGGGGAGTATCAAGTTTTTCAAATTAATTTTGAGATTATAAAAACTTGTGTTGGATAGCAATTATGCCACTTGAAGGAAGCAATGGCATATGAAAGGGAGAGTTTTGTGTGCCATTAGCCACATCTACAAAACTAAATTACGAGCAGCTACAATGTACAAATATAAAATAATAAGAAGAAAATAAGCTGAATAACGGAGTAGCACCAACACAAGTAATGATTTAGAACCAAAATATTCTAGATGTGGTCACAGCTCTCAACTTGTGTATGTAGAATGAGTATTAATATGCTAATTTAAGATGTTAACCTTAATAAGGGTAATGATTTAAGATATATACATCACTAAAATTATCATGGTTCTTATATTCTGAATTTTATTCCTTCTTCATTTCATATTAGGTCTGATTTCTGAGGTAAATATGTTACAAATAAAGACAACAGAGTACAAAGATGCCAAGATTAAAGAATGCGAAGATTCATGCTGAGATGAAAGAATTTTAGCCCATAATGCCATGGGCAATTGTTTAAAACTTCTTGCAAAAGACTAGTAGAATTTGCTGAATATTTGCTTTTCAACATTGTTCTTACATTTCTGCTTGCAAATTGCACATTAAATATGCCTTATGTTTGAATACTTCATTTAATAAAAAATAGTAAGAACTATCTACATTAAGTGATGGTTTGCCTGTTACTTATGCAGTCCTCTTATACATTCCCTGATTCCAAGAGAGCTATATGGTTAAACTTAAAACAGTAACACACAAATGACGTAATTAACCAACACATAACAGATTGCCAATAGTATAACCAGAAATTAACTTTTGGGAGACCACAGAATCACAGAATCACCAAGGCTGGAAGAGACCTCAAAGATCATCAAGTCCAACCGGTCACCACAGACCTCATGACTAAACCATGGCACCAAGTGCCACATCCAATGCCCTTCTGAACACCTCCAGGGATGATGACTCCACCACCTCCCTGGGCAGCACATTCCAATGGCCAACAACTCTCTCTGTGAAGAACTTTCTCCTCACCTCGAGTCTAAACTTCCCCTGGTGCAGCTTGAGACTGTGTCCTCTTGTTCTGGTGCTGGTTGCCTGGGAAAAGAGACCAACCCCCTCCTGGCTACAACCTCCCTTCAGGTAGTTGTAGACAGCAAGAAGTTCTCCCCTGAGCCTCCTCTTCTCCAGGCTAAGCAATCCCAGCTCCCTCACCCACTCCTCGTAGGGCTTGTGCTCAAGGCCTCTCCCCAGCCTCATTGCCCTTCTCTGGAACATGTTCAAGAGTCTTAATGTCCTTCTTAAACTGAGGGCCCCAGAACTGGACACAGTGCTGCTGGCCACACTATTCTTAATGCAGCCAGGCTGCCATTGGCCTTCTTGGCCACCTGGGTACACTGCTGGCTCATGTTCAGCCATCTGTCAACCAGTACCCCCAGGTCCCTTTCTGCCTGCCTGCTCTCCAGCCACTCCGACCCCAAATTTACTGATGACTGACTCAATGCCCTCATCCAGATCATCAATGAAGATATTAAAGAGGATGGGGCCAGGCACTGATCCCTGGGGGACACCACTACTGACTGGCTGCCAACTGGATGTGGCACCATTCACCACCACCCTCTGGGCTCAGCCTCCAGCCAGTTCCTAACCCAGCTCAGAGTGCTGCTGTCCAAGCCACGGGCTGACAGCTTGACCAGCAGTTTGCTGCAGGGGATGGTGTCAAAGGCCTTGCTGAAGTCCAGGCAGACCACATCCACAGGCCTCCCTACATCCATCAGGCAGGTCACCTGATCATAGAAGGAGATCAGATTGGAGAGGCAGGACCTGCCCTTCCTAAATCCATGCTGGCCGGAACTGAGCCCTTGGCCATCCTTCAGGTGCGCAGTTAGTGCCACCAAGATAATCAGCTACATAATTTTCCCTGGCACTGAGGTCAGGCTGACAGGCCTGGAGTTTCCAGGTTCCTCCATCAGACCCTTCTTGTGGATGGGCATCACACTGGCCAGTTCCCAGTCATCTGGGACCTCTCTGGTGAGCCAGGACTGGTGGAAAATGATGGAGAGCGCCTTGGCCAGCTCATCTGCCAGCTCTTTCAGCACCCTAGGATGGATCCCATCCGGTCCCATGGACTTGTGAGTGTCCAAGTGGCTCAGTGTCTTGTTTAAAATTTGCATAAAGTGATATTAATATACCAATAACATCTGAACTTCAATTACTAGTGAAAAATTAATAGGAACACACCACGAAATAAGTTGAATTTTATTTGCTTTTTCTTCTTCTTTTATTATTATGCCATCCAAATATGTCTTCAAAGCAAATAAGCTACACTATCTGCTCTGGAGAAAAGAGACCCCACACCATATTACCAGAATGACTGGGAAATTTATGATCAAAGTCAGCACCTCAGTCTGGTAAGGTTTGAGCACTCCATGGTTAGGAGAATTTTTTTATGGTGATGATTTGACTGTGAAATGAAGGAATATGAACATCAAGGTGCTTCCATCTTCATGTGTTAGATATTGGTATGATCCGAGAAGAAAATGGTGCTGTATCTGTTTGGATTTAGAAGTACAGGCTTTAAATATATTGCAACCAGCCACAAAATGAAAAGGGAATTGCTGTTGCAGAGTTTGAGGACAAAGTGTGCCTTAGAGTGACATTTATACTAGTGAGTAATAAAGGTCCTGAGTTGGTTCTGGTAAAGCTACCCAAGCTATATTGTCTAACTGTTAGCAAGGCTCTAGGCTCAGCTCTGGGTCTGCCAGTGCAAGGAGTCCGAGACTAGGCACGGCATGTCCCACACACCCTTCCTACCACTCCACTTCTGCATAAGAGGGAAGAAAATAAAGTGTAGATGTGAGCTGTGCCATGCTTTTAAATCTCAGGGTCAGAGAATGGTTATGTGTCTGCATTTTTTATTATTATATGCAAAGTCACAGCCCTGTAAGATGGCATCTACAGGATGTTTCTTCTAGAATATGGTGCCATATGCTTATTCAAGTGTGCCTGCACGCTTCCAAATCAGAAGCATCATTAACTCAGAACATTTTTTTTTCCCCCTCAGGTGTAAACATTCTCACACAAACTTTAAAAATTCTAGTCACTGGTTATTAATAGTTTCTCTCAATGCCTACTTGTTTCCTCTCTAAGGTCGACAGAAAAAAAAATAAACAAAAGTCTAAGCACATTCCCCTTAAAATATGTCAATAGTCCAACAGATTACTTGTACTATACATAAGCTGAATTCAGATGGGGCTGTAGATTCATTTCTTATTTTCAGAAGCATTTTAAGTCACCTAACAAAGTTTATATGGGTTGTAGAACAAAGAACTTTGGGGGTGCTGATTGACAGCCAGCTGAACATGAGCCAGCAGTGTGCCCAGGTGGCCAAGAAGGCCAGTGGCATCCTGGTCTGCATTAGAAATAGTGTGGCCAGCAGGAGCAGGGAAGTCATTGTGCCCCTGTACTCAGCACTGGTTAGGCCACACCTTGAGTCCTGTGTCCAGTTCTGGGACCCTCGATTTAAGAAGGACATTGAGACACTTGAATGTGTCCAGAGAAGGGCAACAAGGCTGGGGAGAGGCCTTGAGCACAAGCCCTATGAGGAGAGGCTGAGGGAGCTGGGATTATTTAGTCTGGAGAAGAGGAGGCTCAGGGGAGACCTTATTTCTCTCTACAACTACCTGGAGGGTAGTTGTAGCCAGGAGGGGGTTGGTCTCTTCTCCCAGGCAACCAACACCAGAACAAGAGGCTGAAGGTGAGGAGAAAGTTCTTCACTGAGAGAGTTGTTAGCCATTGGAATGTGCTGCCCAGGGAAGTGGTGGGGTCATCATCCCTGGAGGTGTTCAAAAGGGCATTGGACGTGGCACTTGGTGCCATGGTTTAGTCAAGAGGTCTTGGGCAAGAGGTTGGACTTGATGATCTTTGAGGTCTCTTCCAACCTTGGTGACTCTGTGATTCTGTGAACTTTCAGAAATCTTAATCCCAAGAATGCCCTAAGAACTTTAGCTATGGATGTTTCTTCAAGAGCAGGAAGACATATTATGGAACGGCTTTATTCTTGAGGTGGCAATCACCAGGAGTCTTGTCTTATTCTAGTGAGAAATTAATTGTATAAAGCACTACTAAGGAATTAGTTAAATAGATCAATTTCCTTTGTGTATCTCTATTGCAAACACCTAAATCCAGGGGGAGCTGACATGATGGAGAAAAGAAGCAATGTTAATTGAGGCTGGCAATTCCTTTTGACACAGGGAGATTTTTAACAGTTTAATGGGCTTTAAAGAGAACAAAAAAAAGACTTTAATACACTGACACCTCAGTTGCTTGCTTTATTAGCTGTTGTAAATCTAAAGAACTTACAGGGACATAGGAAAATGGATTCAGTTCAACATTACAGTTTTATTGTTAAGATTTTCACTGTAACTTAGATGTCAAATGTAATTTTGACAACTGAGTGCAAAGCATGTACCTTAAGAATATTTCTTCATCTCTGGCACTGAGGTATCTGGTAGCAAAGCTCATAGGCAGGGGTGTGTCTGTGCATGGCCTACACATGGCTTATTTCAGTGGTTTTGGTAGCAAACTGTACGGTACATTAGCCCCAGCAGAAACAGACTAGTTGCTATCTCAGTTACAATTGTAGTCACAATCTAACTTCTGGGTTAGATTGTGACTAAACCTCTAAAAAAAATAAATCTATTTGAATTGTTAGTAAGAAGTATATAATATTAAAAGAAAAAAACTAAGAGTGTGCCAGTTTCTGTTGCCCTTTAGCTCAGTGGGTAGAGACTGATGTGGGGGCTCTAGCTTTGGGTCTTCCTGCCTAGGGTAGGCAAAGACTTGAGACAAGAGATCCCAATTACTAGGTAAATCTTCTATCTATGAGAAGGGCTGGGAAGGTGAAGACATCATGGCTGTCAACCCTGATGACACCATGCAGGTGGAAGAGCCAGGAGGATCTTCCAGTGTATAAAATATTCGCAGGGATTAGGGACCAAGGCATTCAGTAATTTTATGGCCTGCCCTACACTGAAGCTAAAAGTTTTGCAGAACTTTTTGGTAGGACTTAAAATACTTCAGAAGTGAGATCACAGGAGAGTGAATATTAAAATTTTGAATTTATGTAACTGTCACCTTGGTATCCTAGCCCCAAATGTGTGAAAACCTAACATTAGGAGATGAAGCAGAAAAAAAATGAGATGAAGTCACTTCTTAATGGTAATTATAAAGTCCCTGTTTCATTGTTTCTGATTTTTTTTTGAGTTTCTCATGTTATTTAATTAATTCACCCCTTAAGGTTCATTTATATTTCATGTAAATCAAATATAAATGAGCTGGAGATGTTACCATGGGAAATAGAATGAAATTAATTAATATATTACTTGATTAATCCTTATAATTAGTTATTAATAATTAGGGCTTTTCCTGCACAATTAAGAGATGCCTGTACTATAGGAAAAGCCATAAAATGTTAGTCTGTTTTGTTAAACATCATTGTTGGCCTCCATATACACCACATTACCAGCTATTATAGGATTCACATTCCTGAACACTCATTAACTGCTACTGTTAGTTAGGTGCCCTTGCAAGGTTGTTTTTGCTCGACGCTATATTGATTACCAGGGAATATCAGTATGCTCTCAAGAAGGTGTTAAGATTTTGAGGATGTTAAACAGATGCAGGTTTGTGCACAAACCCAGCCTGATAGTTAAATCCAGGTTCTGAGGACAGTATGTCATCTGTTAGAAGCATTCCTGTGGAATTTTCTTCTTCTCATTCATGCTTATTTGTCTCATTTATCTTCCTTCTCTCAGGTAACTAAAGAGGCATTAAACAGCATGACAACCACTCATACAAAATCAGCCTTTCAAACGCTGCGTGCTACATACACTCTTATGTTACACAGAACCAACTCAAAACATGAAGGCACCTGAGTATGTACTCCCCATCATGGTGTGACTTCTGAACTGACAAACTTCTCAATGATTATGCAACCAGCTTTCAGTACACTGATGCATTTTGTCCACATATAATGTCCTGCAGTGAATAATGCGCTACAAAAGGGAAAAGGCAAGTGAAAATATTTAACAACTCGTGAATTGGACTTGGCATAAATTATGCATACATTAAGAAACTATTTATTGGTATTCACAGCTATCCACAATGTATGGTAGGCATGTGTACTTTGACACAGGCAAAGCAGAATAGAATAGAATAGAATAGAATAGAATAGAATAGAATAGAACAGAACAGAATAGAATAGAATTGAATTGAATTGAATTGAATTGAATTGAATTGAATTGAATTGAATTGAACCAGGTTGGAAAAGACCTTTGAGATCATCAAGTCCAACCTATCACCCAACACTGTAACCATAGCCTGTATAAACATGTCCTTTTTTGTTTTCAAAGAAGGTGAAATACTAAATCCTACAGAGAGTATTCTTAGACAGTTTAGAAGTATTGTGTAGGAAAATTAGGACTATGTATGTTTATATATAGACTCTATTTAAGTGAAGAAGTCTTGAATCAGGGAGGTGGTGGAGTCACCCTCACTGGAGGTGTTTAAGAAGAGGCTGGATGAGGCACTTGGTGCCATGGTTTAGTTGATTAGATGGTGTTGGGTGATAGGTTGGACTGATGATCAGAAAGGTCTTTTCCAACCTGGTCTGGTCTACTATTCTATTCCATTCCATTCCATTCCATTCCATTCCATTCCAAATTATATTACTAAGAACACTGAATCAGTTCATTTCCTCTCATTAAAACTTCAGTTTTACAGGGAGTGTCATTTGCATTAGTCTCCAATCATTATAAACACTGTGGAAAAGTGATAAATATATTTTAAAACAGCTCAACAGTGCTATCACTTCCTCAAGAAAAATTCACCCTGAAATATGGTGTTCCCAGTGGAGAGCTAGTACAAGAAAAAGCCTCCTCTGTCCTTGTGAGTGTCATGTTTAATGAATGTATTTGACAAATTCTGAGATCTTCAACGATACAGAACCACACAGAATGAATGAAGCAGACTATTAAACATATTCTGGCTATTCACATCCCAGTTAAACTGCATGAATATACAGAACAGGTACACATTTAATTTCAACTGATGACACGAAAATCCCAAAGCAACTTGTTTATCAATTTATGCACATAGCAATTAGAATGTGTTAATGTGTTACACTGTCCTACTGAAGATGTAGCTTTAAGAGAAAATGACAGAATCTTCTTTTCTGCTGGGTACATTTAAATGAAAACTCTCTGTAGTGAGTAGGGTGTGGTGTTAACACACAAACATTGCCAACTATGTATGAACTGTGTCCCACATTTTTTGAATAATGAAGGAATAACAATCATCCTTAGGAAGCACCTGGAATTTGCCACTTCTGACCGAGATGGACAAGAATATTCCATTATGCATTTACATAATGGATGTGCACTTAAGACTTCTACTTGAACTTAATGGTTTCATCCTTTTCTATGTTAACTGCTGACCACATGGATGGTCAAACGCTCAAATTTCCATTGACTTAATGTAAGTTTAGTGTAGGTCAATAATTTAACAAAGGCAAAATGCACTTTTGGATTAGCCTAAAAATTTGAGCTAGTGGCTTTTAGGGGATACAAATAACAAAATAGCCAATTAAACCATGCTGAGCTTTGACTTGGTATTTTTTTTCTTCCTTTGCACATTAGATAGGGGGTTTTGAAATCGGAGAGTAATGGGCAGTTCTGTAGAATTCGATAGCTGAGCTGGTACCTCTGGAAAGAAAGTAAGACCAAAAATGAATGCTTTTGAAAGACTACTGTAACAGTTTAGGCTGTGCCTTTAAGAAAGGATAGCTGCAAAGTTCTCTAGCTGAGTGGGTGTAAAAAGGAAAACAAAAAGAAGATAATTCTAAATGAATTTCATTGGTAGATGAGTGGGATGTACTTTTATGATCTTACACTCTGTTCTCACTCCATCTTCTGTCTCTTGGCTGGAATGCCTGCTGCCCTTGGACAGAGGCCTTTTACCTAGTGAACCTTCAGATAAGAAAAACTAGCTTCTTAACAAAGCTTTGAGCTAACTAAAATTCCCTTGACATTTTCTCTTTCTTCTCCTTCTAATTGACTAGAGAGAAAGGGGAGAGAGAGGGGTTGGGGGGAACCCAAGGTGGAGTCCTCCATCAAGGAGGATTTCTGTGTTGATTCTTTCCTGTATATTCTTGTATAATATTGCAAATACTGCATATTTTGTATATATTCATTGCATTCCATTATTGCTTGTAAAATACAGTTTCATTCACTTCTCCCTCTGGGCTCAGGTGAGCTTTTTGTTGATGTCAGTGGGTTAAACCATCACACTGCAACAACTATCTAATGCAATCTGGATCCAAAAGAAGAACATGACTCTTTCCCTACTGGGTAATTTTGTCTCTTTCTTAACCACAGTCAAGATTTAGGATTTGGAAAGTTTCCATGTATCTCATACACATAATCATAAAATGTGAAGCCTTTTGGCATCTTGCACAAGATAATGTTTAAAAAACAACATCCCAAATAAATTTGTTTCCAACTTGAAGAATTTTGTTTAAGTAAATCCTTAATATAAAGGCATGCTCTTCATGTCCTTGAGCACAGGCCCTATGAGGAGAGGCTGAGGGAGCTGGGATTGTTTAGCCTGGAGAAGAGGAGGCTCAGGGGAGATGTTATTGCTGTCTACAACTACCTGAAGGGTGGTTGTAGCCAAGAGGGGGTTGGTCTCTTCTCCCAGGCAATCAGCACCAGAACAAGAGGACACAGTCTCAAACTGCACCAGATGATGTTTAGGCTTGAGGTGAGGAGAAAGTCCTTCACAGAGAGAGTTGTTAGCCATTGGAATGGGCTATGGGCTGCCCAGGGAGGTGGTGGAGTCACCATCCCTGGAGGTGTTCAAGAGGGGATTGGACGTGGCACTTGGTGCCATGCTTTAGTAGTCATGAGGCGTTGGGTGACAGGTTGGACTTGATGATCTTTGAGGTCTTTTCCAACCTTATTGAATCTATGATTCTATGATTCTATTCTGAGCCTTTGCTATAAAGGTGTTGACTATAATGTGCTTCATTATTTGCATTTCGGCAAAGGCAAGCAGTATACCCAAATGTATGGAAGTGCATAGTTAAAATAGGTTGGTAAAAATTCTACTGCAAGCAATGCACTTTCAATGTGGATTATCAATTACAGATAAATAACATTTGTCAATGATTAAATGTTGCACTATACTGTATTACAGAGTAAGAAGCAGAACATTTCATATACTGCACATTAGTTTTCCTTTTCCTCATTTAAATCTTTCTAGTAAGCACACAGTATGACAGCAGGAAACACAACGATGGCTGAATAGGCACAGATACCACTAGATCATTCTTCCTCTATTAAAAACATATTGCATGTGGCAGTAATGTTCTGGCTGTTCGGTCTTATTTCTGGGTCAGCATCATATCTCTCCAGGAAAGGTGTTTTTGCTGTTGGCCTGGCTTTCCCTCTTTCTGATTTAACTGACATAGTTGAAACCGTGCCAAGGTGAATGAGCATTTCAAGTTCAGCAATGAGGAAAGCAGCTTGGGTAAGTGCCACGAACAGACAGCTTTCTGAGAGAGATGTGGAGCACAGGCTCAGTGCGTGATATTCTTGAAACGAGGAAGACACACACATTTGCACAGTGAAAGCTGTTTTTACCCCTTTCCTCCCTTATGCCTCCCAGAGAGAAATCAAAGTACATGTATTATGTTATACTTAATTTCCCCTAGAACACTATTCCAAATTTTGAATTAAAGTCTGAAGATGAAAGTATTTAAGTAGACTAATTTTTATAGTAAATCCTATCTGTAGACAGACTTCACAAGGAAAATAGTACACTTAATTCAAGATAAAATGAGATTTTCTTCAGACAAGCCCAGAAAAGGAAGACCTATCATAGCATTTAGGAAGATAACAGTGTTGTTTCAGCAATACTTCCCTCTGTTTCCCTGATTAGCACAGTAATCTAGGTACTAAGCACTTTTAAATTGTCATTCTTGTTTATTGTAAGTATAAACTGTTGAAAAAGCACATGCAGGGTTCCTGTGTCCACTGCACTAGGTATTGTGCAAGTAGAACAGAAGCAAGCGATTTAGCTTTGAGACAGCAAGTGCAGTCAGTCAGAGACTGCAAAGGCACAACACGGTAACAGTAGACAATATGAATGACAACAGTTTTGTCAGGGATTGATTAAACAATGGAGCAGAGGAAAGGCAGAATTTGTGATTTGAAGAAGAACAGTGAGGCAGGTTGGCATATACTTATGGGATGTGCTTTTAGGTTATGGATGAAATCACAAAAGCACATCTTGGAACACTCTGCTGAGAGTGAGAGGGAACCAGTTGGGGATATATGTGTCTGGATGACTCTGTATCTGAACAGTCCTAAAAGCACAGAGATTTATATTTATGGAGGTCAATAAAGTGGCCCAGCAAAAAGAATACAGTATGACACAGTGACAGTCATTGTTAGTTTCAAGGCTATAGAAAAAGGGTATTTTAGCAATCCAGGCATAAATTGAACAGTTTAATGGGGGAGGGTGTGTGTGGGTTTGTGTGTATGGGTAGAAAAAACATCCATATGATTTATGTTTTCATTTGAAAAGAAGTTCCCCGATACATTTCCTTCAGTAAAAACCACTTAGGCTAGGGTAATAGATCTTAAGAGAGATCTGCACATGAATGAATCTTAGTGTGCACTTAGTATTAAGAGTCAAAAGGAAGAAAAAACACCTCCTACTCTCAAAGGTTCCAATCTGATATTAGAAAATTACAGTAATGTGAATCAGAGCAGCAGCCTGTGACACATGATTTCCCTAAAAATAGATAAATAAACCTCTTTCAGCTAACAAGGAGGCAAGACTGAAAACCAGAGCATCTATTGGGCCTGCTGTAGGACAGCGGCTGGCCAGCAAGAGCTTCAAGACAGCTGGAATAGCTGTAATTTTTTTAGAGGGTGGAATAAAACAAAAGAGAGAGGGGGAGGGAAAAGGAAAAGCAGTGAGAGTGTTTGGAGACAGAAATAGGATGCAGATTGGTTATATGATTTTTCTTAAAAGCTTTTTTGGCTATCACTTTTTTTGAAAACAGAAGTCATCATTGTGTAGCTGTGATTATTTCTGCAGTCCCTATTTCACCATTTACAAAGGGTATGATCTCCTCAGTACAACTTGTTCATTACACTGGCACAACTCCCAAAATAGCCTCCCAATCAGGGTCAAATATAGTTGTGATTTGCAGCCTGTATTGACTGACGAGCCAGCTGACTGAGACAGCTGGTACATGATAGTCAGGCTTTAAGGCATTCCACAATTTCAATTTAATTTCATAGTACACTATAAGAAGGCACAAAATAAATAATTTGTATGAGGACAAAGACAATCTCCTGAAATAACTACGTTATTCATAAATTGTACAGTTATAGAAGAGTCTCTCATTATTTTTTATCGTCCGAGCACAATAGAGGTGGTGTCAATATAATCATCAGTGCAAATGTATGTGCAGAAGGTTCACTGGTAGTGTTATTGGTGCAAATATGAGAAAACATCATCTATGTTGTGTCCATGTCCATGGTTACGTATATGTATAGAACACATCAACAAACTCCACAGAACTGACAAAGCTCATTTCACCCTTACCCTTATCAAACATGTCTGTTTGAATATGCCAACATTTATGGGGCCAGCCTCACTGAAAAGAAGTTTTTAAGGGTTCATTAACTCCACATAAAATTGGGAGTGTGTTTCAATGGCAACTACTTTTGAGAGATGTCACTTATTCTAGTCCTTTAGGTGGTTCTGTTCTACATAAATCCTGACTGTAAGGATTCACATCTAATAACTGTGCCTGTTACATGAAACCGTGTACAGAAATCCTCTTTATATCGAAAGACTAAGCCCACACCACCTCAAACATCTTTTTGAGAGACCTCAGATCTAAAGAATTCAAGTACATGTAGAAGGGATTTCAGATTTTTAAGAATACAAGAGACAATTAGCAGGAACTAGAGAATAGTTCATTACTATGAGTAGCAATGAATGAGGAAAACAAAAGATGTTCTTCTATAGTTGCTAACTGAGAGCAGATAAACAGTTTGCAAGCTTCTTACAAAGGAAGGCCAAATTTACTTTTTCTGCTATTCTTAACCTCACATACAATGCAAAACCTTTGCAAAGTTTAGGATTCTGTGAGATTTCATTTTTGTGGCTTCTCCCCAGCTTGTATTTCAAACCCAAGTAAAGTCAGATGATATTTCCTTGGCATGTGAGTTCAGGAAAAGAGAATGACATGAAAAACACCTCCTCCTTTCTACAGACTCAACAAGCTGGGCACAATGGCATTGCTTCTTTGTTTGCAACGTAAGAGGATACCTCTGTGTCAGGCCTGATGGGCAGAGCAGAGCCTTCTGATGGTTGGTGTCTTAGGGACTGAGCAAGAGTCTATGCAGAGCATGGGGTGAGGAAGCCCCACTGTGGACCTTGGTCAACTCTGGGGAAGCTGTCTGCAGCTCCCTCAGGCTTTTTGTCTCCTTCTTTTCACTCTGAGAAGGCAACTCCATAAAATGCGTCAATAGAATATCAGCTTAAAAGGCAAGAGGACAATTAAGAAGCCTGTTGTGTTCAAGTCAATAACCAAGGTGGATTGTACTCAAGAAATGAGTAAGAGCCATTGAAGACGGAATTGTCCACGTACTTAAATATTATTCCATTAAGAGTAAAGCCACCCCTCTTTAGCTGCCCCTGTTTCCAACAATCACTCAGAAAGGTCAAATCACAAGTTGGCATATGGGAGTATTATCATAAAATAAATAATACATAGACTTCTCTTAGAGATAATGAGACAAACCATTACTTCTTCAAAAATATTTTTTTCTCCATGCAAATATTATGATCTTTAATAATGATGTTAATTTGTCATTTCTATTCACAGCTCGTCTTGTAAAATCATTATACGTCTTAACATTAACTTTGATTGCATAAATATTACATTAACTTTGATCGTGAAAGTGTTGCACAATCATCATTTTAAATAGTTAGAAGGTGACTGAATAGGTTCCAATTGAGTTTAATTCAACTGCATGGAGAAATAGTTTCCCTTTGATTTTTAAATGATACTTTTGATTTAGTTATTTTATATACAGACCACTGAAGTCTTCATTCTTTTATTAGCTCATGTAAAAATACTCAGAGGAGCATTTCAAAAAGCAAGAGAGAGTTTGAAGCAGGCTACTACATAATTATCTAATTGTAACTATTACAACTATTTATATTGTTGCCTTCTATGGGATGACACAGAAACTATCTCAGGTCCTGATACAGCAACTATTTTAGTGCTTGTGTATCATAAACATATGGTTAATTGCCATAATTAAATTCACCTGGATTACTTTGCTATTAATTGTTTCTACCATGCTTAAGGCCCTCTGTTTTGTTGGGCAGATTTAAGCATGTATTTGATACCTTACCAGACCCTGGCTACAGCAGGCTCTTGCTGACAGAATTTCCAGCCAGTTCCTCTACAGCATGGAGGGCTTGGATGCCTCTGAACAAATGGTAGGATATTGACTCACAGAAACCAAGGCCTTTTACATTACGTGACCAGCAATGAAAGCTGTCAACAGCTGTATTGAATGAGTATCAGCTGAGTCACAGGACACATAGAATCCTCCTGGAAAGTGATGCTGATATTATAAAAGGCAGTTTGTTCCCTCACTACTTTGAGGAGACAATATGAGCATCAGTTGTTTGTTACCTGATCTTTATCCTGTTACATTTTAGTTACTCCTTATCCCTTACCCAAGTAAGTTTCACCCTTCAAGAGTGATCTCCATGTTGGGATGTTACACTTGTGAATTAAAATCAGGAACACATCCAGTTCCTTATTTCTGGAGGTGGTGTCCCTGGATGTAGCCTCACTTTGGTACAAAAGGGCCAAAGAACCCTTGCCATCTACCAGTTTTATTTAAGAACAAACCCTTATATAGAGGCAAACCTCTCCTAGGACAGCAAGCATTCAAAGCTAACACAACATTCTGACGTCCCTGGGAATTCTTTCCTTGGACTTATTTATGTTCTTGGCTCTGCAAGAGGGGTACCAAAAACTCCTTTCCTTTACTGGACAGATTCATATTGGCAAGTCCCATACAGCTCTCTTGTGGCTCAAATCTCTCATATCATAGAATCATAGAATCAATAAGGTTGGAAAAGACCTCAAAGGTCATCAAGTCCAACCTCTCACCACAGACCTCAGGACTAACTAAACCATGACACCAAGTGCCATGTCCAGTCCCCTCTTGAACACCTCCAGTGGGGATGGTGACTGCACCACCTCCCTGGGCAGCACATTCCAATGGCTAACAGCTCTCTCTGTGAAGAACTTTCTCCTCACCTCCAGCCTAAACCTCCCCTGGAGTAGTTTGAGGCTGTGTCCTGTGTTCTGGTGCTGATTGCCTGGGAGAAGAGACCAACCAGTACCTGGCTACAACCTCCCTTCAGGTAGTTGTAGAGGGCAATAAGGTCTCCCCTGAGCCTCCTCTTCTCCGGGCTAACAAGCAAGACAAAAATGTTTAAAAGCAATGAGCCATGTTTTCCAAAGTGCTATGGTGCATACTTATAAGCTACTTGAGGCCAGCTACATATTCCATTACAACTAAGTTCATCAGCTCAGGACCTGTCTGATAAACCAGATGGAATAATCACATGGAACTCACACAAGAAGATGACTAGGGGGCAGGGGGAGGGGGAGGGGAAACATGTAGGTACCTCTTAAGTAAATTTGTAATGTAAACAAATTGGAAATACCATCAAAACAAATGGAAAAACTTTCAATGAAATTGTAGATATAAGCACTTGCATAATTAAAAGTTCCCTAGGACAAAAGTATGCCATAAGCATCCAAGCAGAAGCTTCACTGTAAGAAAAGCTAAAAGCTTATGTTCATGTTAAAGTACATTCAATGCAGTCTCTGGTAGGAACAAAATACTTTTGTTTTGTTTCTACAATACTCCAATGTACCACGTCGTAATCAGTATGTACAAAGTGAGACCATCTGACATTGTTGTCTCATTGAAACACATTTTAATATGAACACCAAAGACCTGCTTGCTAATGAATAAGGTCTCACTCCACCAAAGTCCATCACTTAAACCTGATTCTCTTCTAAGAGAGACTTGTTAATCTGTGACTTACAAACTTTAACAGACCTAGTTTCTAAGTTATTTCCTACTGCATTTTAGCTAAGATTTTTAAATCTGAGATACTGAGGGAGCTGGGGCTCCTTAGCTTAGAGAAGTGGAGACTGAGAGGTGACCTCATCAATGTTTATAAATACGTAAAGGGTGAGTCCCAAGGGGATGGAGCCAGGCTCTGCTCGGTGGTGCCCAATGCCAGCGGAAGGGGCAATGGATGAAAGTTGAGGCATAGGAAGTTTCATGTAAATATGAGGAAATTTTATTTCTCTGAGAGGGTGACAGAGCACTGGACACAGGCTGCCCAGGGAGGCTGTGGAGTCTCCCTCTCTGGAAATACTCAAACCTTGCCTGGATGTGTTCCCGTGTGATCTGGTGCAGGTGATCCTGCTCTGGCTGGGGGGTTGGACTAGATGATCTTTCGAGGTCCCTTCCAGCCCCTGAAATTCTGTGATTCTGTGAAATGTCTAGCAATGTTCTTAGGTGTTCTTAAAATAATCTAAGCAAAAGAGATGCACCTTTTTCCTTTAGAAACAAAACTGGAAATAGGCTTCCTAACAGGCCTTTAGTATAGCAATCTTGAGGCTTGGTTTAGCCAGCAATGTTCATTGCTGTTTGGTTTTTGTTCATCATGCTAGCTATTTTTCCACATATTTCCTATTGTATTTATTACACAATTAATATTTTAAGAGTGAAAACTATTCAGCCTCTCCCTTTAGAACTGCTGCATTCCCCCCCCCCCCCTTTTCACCTCAGTGCTTTACTTTATTAAACCATGAGAAGCCAAATTCTCAAATTTAAGAGCTGACTTTACTCTCAAGGATTTCACCTGTTACAAATTTATCTGGATTTAACAAAGTAGTTAAGCATGGCCTTAAACTGTTACTACTCAACTAAATACATATGGGAGTGTATCTATTTGCTTTTGTCTTTTAAATCCAAACCAGGATTGTGCACTAAGAAACCCAAGAGAAAAATGCCAAAGTGTTAGTTTCTATTTCTGTGATTCTGCCCTTTGCTTTTAAGTGATCTACGCAAGGATCTCGAAGGATTCTCTTTTTGATTGTCACATCTTGCCTTTTTGCGTTATTTATCTCAGGACAAGATGGTTTCCCAGCAACTTTTATCTGCAATTTAAAAGTGATTCACTTTTACTTTTTTTTTTTTTATACTCAGTTCAATAGCAAATTGTAAAGATTTTTTAGTGTCTTTGCACCCAATAAATTTTAAAGTGAATATTATGTGGATTTAGATCCATACTATTAGAATAGAATAGAATAGACCAAGTTGGAAAAGACCTTCAAGATCATTGCGTCCAACTCATCATCCAACACCACCCAATCAACTGGACCACACAACCAAGCACCCTATCAAGTCTCCTCCTAACCACCTCCAATGATGGTGACTCCACCACCTCCCTGGGCAGCACATTCCAATGGACAATCACTCTCTCTCTGTGAAGAATGTCTTCCTAACATCCAGCCTAAACCTCCCCTGGTGCAGCTTGAGACTGTGTCTTCTTCTTCTGGTGCTGGTTGCCTGGAAGAAGAGACCAACCCCCTCCTGGCTACAACCTCCCTTTCAGGTAGTTGTAGACAGCAATAAGGTCTCCCCTGAGCCTGCTCTTCTCCAGGCTAAGCAACTCCAGCTCCCTCAGCCTCTCTTCATAGGGCCTGTGCACCAAACCCCTCCCCAGCTTTGTTGCCCTTCTCTGGACACATTCCAGCAAGTCAGCATCTTTCCTAAACCGAGGGGCCCAGAACTGGACACAGGACTCAAGGTGTGGCCTAACCAGTGCTGAGTACAGTGGCAGAATGACCTCCCTGAGTAACATCTATCTAAGCTGAAAACCAGATAATCAGAGTTTCTCTGTTGTCCTAAGGGTTCATGGTAGTTTAAAGTAATAGGGTTTTTTGCTTAATTATAATCATCCTTTCATAAGCAGAATCTCATTTGTGTTAGTAGTCAAACGTTGATTTTAATTTGGAATGTTCATTGCAGATAAGTTGTGTTCTCTTGATTTAGGTAATTATACTCACTTAGTACATTAATGGCATAGACTGCTCAGGCTTTTTAAAGCCTTCTAGCTCTCTGTAGAACAGTTATTAAAAGCAGAGGAGAGTATGCAGTTCTCTTTGATCACTTTAATGAACCTCAGTGTTTTTATTGTCTGTGCACTTACATGCAAAATGTTGTGCAACTGTGTATTAGCTACTAATTAATTTTCTATTCAAGAAAAACCCCACAAACATAAAAGCCATCTATGTCATAATTAAGATTTTGAACAATGTTGTTTCTAATACTTATGAAAGAGCAAGACAAAATTCTTTTAATTTAAAAATGCATCTGCTTTATTGCAGACCTTTTGCTTGGCTTTATGTTTGCAAGGATTTACACTTTGTCAAGAAGACAAATTAGAGCATAGCCATTTTCACAACCTTTGCCAGCCAATGGGCAGGAACAGAAAGGAGAAAACACTGTGAGAACAACATGAAATTTTAATCTCCCTGTTGGTCTCAGTTGTGACATTTACATTTCTTGCAGCAAAAGTAAGAGCATTCTAACAAACCTCCCTGGCAGTGAACGGCCAGTGGCTACAAGGACAGCAGCTGTTGCATCATGTTGTACTTAGATGGATCATATCTCGATGATTCTTTCCCACTTTTATTCTGTAGGTTCATGGGACATAACATTGCAATATGCATGAGGTAAAATGCTTTCATTGTAATTTTCTTATCAGTGCTGGTCCATTATTTCCAGCAATGATTCAAGTGATAGCATAGGGCAGGAGATTATATGTTCACTACTGTATTACCTAAACTTTCCATGATGCAGTTCTTTATGAGCAAAGTAGTAAAATAATAGGGCAAACACATACCTGACACAACCAGATACTCAGGAGGTCGGGGAGATAACTGAAGAGTAATCTTTCATCCAAAGAATAAAGACATATTATTAAAAAACATATGCACAAGAGGAAAGAAGGTGAAGTTACCTCTTGTGCAAGGAAATTATGCACAAAAGTACTCCACCTGATTGAAAATTGTAAGAAATAAGAAGGTCCTAGAGATGGGCTATGTAAAATGACAAAACTCATGGAGGAAAGCTAATTATCACCCAAGCCCTAGTGAGAATAAAAGCATGGAACAGTACATAATTTTAGGTGACACATAAATCTTACAAAATGGTATTGAACTTCAATTATAAATAAATGTGTGTTTATATCTATCTTAAAAGAAAATATGAAGTTTCTCTTTTAAAGCAAGTGTTTCCATTACTTTATAGCATACTTTATACTATAGGAGAATGAGATATTTTTATATTCCATAAAGATTAGCAGAGGATGGGATTTTTTATATTCAATAATAATTAGTAGTGTATGGTAACTAATGTTTGGCTACTTTCAAGAAGCTCATTGACAACTGGAACAAAAGATTGGGAGTAATACTTAATTTTAGAACTAGGAGAGACAAGAGGATTTAGGATTAATTTTCCACTTCATAGCACTTAATTTTTCACTACCCCATATCCTTAATGCCACTCAGCCCTTGAAAAGGGACTTTGATTCAAATACTGGCAATAGCATTATCAGCCGAGCCCAGAGAGTGGTGGTGAATGGTGCCACTGCCAGCTGGCAGCCAGGCACTAGTGGTGTCCCCCAAGGATCAGTGCTGGGCCCTGTCCTGTTCAATATCTTTATTCATGATCTGGATTAGGGCATTGAGTCCATCATCAGTTTGCAGATGACACCAAGCTGGGGGCAGGTGTTGGTCTGTTAGAGGGTGGGAGAGCTCTGCAGAGGGACCTTGACAGGCGGGACAGATGGGCAGAGTCCAAGAGCATGAGATTTAACACATCTAAGTGCCAGGTTCTGCACGTTGGCCACAACAACCTCATGCAGTGCTACAGACTGGGGTCAGAGTGGCTGGAGAGCGGCCAGGAAGAAAGGGACCTGGGGGCACTGGTCAATAGTAGGCTGAACATGAGCCAGCAGTGTGCCCAGGTGGCCAAGAAGGCCAATGGCATCCTGGCCTGTATCAGGAATAGTGTGGCCAGCAGGAGCAGGGAGGTCATTGTGCCCCTGTACTCACTACAGGTCAGGCCACACCTTGAGTTCTGTGGCCAGTTCTAGGCCCCTCAGTTTAGGAAGGATGTCGAGTTGCTGGAACATGTCCAGAGAAGGGCAACAAAGATGGAGAGGGGTTTGGAGCACAAGCCCTATGAGGAGAGGCTGAGGGAGCTGGGGTTGCTTAGCTTGGAGAAGAGGAGGCTCAGGGGAGTCCTTTTTGCTCTCTACAACAAATTGAAGGGAGGTTGTAGCCAATGTGGAGATTGGTCTCTTCTCCCAGGCAACCAGCACCAGAACAAGAGGACACAGTCTCAAGCTGCACCAGGAGAGGTTTAGGCTGGATGTTAGGAAGAAGTTCTTCATGGAAAGAGTGATTGGCCATTGGAATGTGCTGCCCAGGGAGGTGGTGGAGTCACCATCACTGGAGGTGTTTAGGAAGAGACTGGATGTGGCGTTTGTTGCTGTGGTTTAGTTGATTAGATGGTGTTGGGTGACAGGTTGGACTGGATGATCTCAAAGTTCTTTTCCAACCTGGTCTATTCTATTCAGTGCTATCTAATAAGAACTTGCAGTAATGATATCTCTCTAGCAACCAGCACCAGAACAAGAGGACACAGTCTCAAGCTGCACCAGAGCAAGTTTATGCTCAAGGTGAGGAGAAAGTTCTTCACTGAGAGCGTCATTTGTCATTGGAATGTGCTGCCCAGGGAGGTGGTGGAGTCACTCGATGATCTTTGAGGTCTCTTCCAACCTTGTTGATACTGTGATACTGTGATCCTCCAGCGGAAGATACTCTGTACAAATTAAATTAATAATTATCTTAAAATACTAAAGCTTCAAGGAGCTAATGCTATCCAGAAGAGTATTAATTTCTAGATAGATTTCCCTTTAGATGTGGTGTCTGAAATGTGCTGTACAGGGACTGCTTCCAGCTTCTGGCAGTCGGAAGCAGTGCCGCCATTCTGGGATGTGAGGTAGCCAACCAACATCAGCTGAGTGGCTCTACCCCATGACCAAGATATTTTTCCATACCATCAGGAATATATATGAGCAGTACAGAGATGCAATCGCTTTATATGTTGCTTAATGATATTTTTCCATTTCATGCTTGTCTACTGGTAAATTCAATACTTTCTTGAGCAAGTGACCTGAATAAGCTAAGGGCACAGATGCTAGTTAGATGTATTAATCTGAGAGGCAATTGTTTTGGTCTCTGCACTAACATTATTAGGAATAATGTTTCAACTTCAGCCACATGAAAACCTCTAATGTAGGTCTCTGTGGCTTTAACCAAAAAACCTTTACTTTAGGTGTTGTTTTTTTTAACTTTTCATGTATGCAGCAACTTTGCTCAACTGAAGACATCATTCTGTTAATTGATGTCATGTCAGCAATTGTACCCAAAGGTTTTTGAAAGAGGGCATTAGATAAATGTTGGAAGTGACACTTTGCTCTCATTATCCCTGTGAGACTGCTGAATTGCAGAACAGATCATCCACTGAAGCTCCTGCCTCATAACTTTGACTTAGGGCCAAACGATCACATAGTTATAGATTTCATGTTGGATCTTTTTGGTTCTTTCACTGACTCCCTTTCGTGGAAACAGAAACATTGCAGAGAAATCTGCTCTTTTTATCAGTACAGCTTTCTGTTCCCATGCAGAGCTCACAGTAATTAAGATTTCCTTTGTCTAAAGGAAAAAAAAAAATATGCTTTTTTGTTATTTGCTCCTAGTCTCACACATTTTTGTGGCCCTTTCTTACAGATACTCATGCAACGCGGTTCTGTCCACTCAAGTGCTGCACAATGTGTAGTCTGTATCCCTCCCAAAGCTAGCACATAAATGCCAAAGGGAAGATGAGAAGCAAGAAGAGGCAGAGGACAGCAGCATCTGGGGGAAGAAATGAATTTAACAGCACATGCTGGGCACAGCAGTAATTGTGCAGAATGCGAATGTTTTATCTTCCCTGGCATTTCCAGCTCTCACTTGCTAGCTGCTCTCCTAAATTTCCCCAAGATTCACCAGAGAAGGCGCAGTGCAATCTGGGGAATCCATAACCGGAGTGCATACTCAGTTTAGTGCAATCGGCTTCGGGTGCCACCCCTGCTCTTAGTACACTGTTGACAAACAAAGTTGTTACTCTATCAGGTCGAGTATGCCAACACGGCATTAATCCTTTCTAACCTTCAGAAATTAGGAAAGGAGCAATTATACCCTTAAAAAGTCACTTTTGAATTAACTAATTAATCATTCATTGCCCATGGCACTAATAAGTCATTAGTTGTGTAGTGGCTCATTATAAAGTGCAGTATGTAGAAGGGCTCATTTATGCAACCCCTTGCTGAATGTTGATTAGGTTATTTATAGATAATACGTGCTTGTTATGATCAATTATGACTTACATCACTGTGAATGTGGTGGGTTTTTTTCTTTTGAAGTATAACAAGGTAAAGATTCATTTAAAGGATCTTTACAATTAAAGTATTGGAAAAGAAGCTGTTAATACTACACCTCTCTCGGTACTATATCCTCCAAAGAAATGGATTCTTTGTCTTGCTACATTAAAATCTGTTCCCATTTGCTTTTCAGTTTTGTGTTTCAATTGCTGTTCTGTCTGCTTGAGTTATTCATGCTGCCTGAAGAACTCTGTACTATAAAAACTAAAGTAAAATACATGTTGTAAACAGACTTTAATGCATGAAGGCAGTTAAGTAGCATTATTCCAGTTTTATATGCTAATGTTCTAAAGGCTTCAAAAATACAATATGAAGTCAAAGCTATTGGATGTATTAACCTGTGTTTTGAAAACACTGTCTGAATTTGAAAGAGGCATAATTACCCCAAAGAAAGAAGGAGAGAGGAAAAAAAAATGGATGGTAGCAGGAATAAACATCAACAATTGCCGGTTCAGAGTCAGTGAAGTAATTTTCTAGCTGTTCATTTTTTATTTTTGCCTCAGGAACAGAATTTGCAACCAAAATTTCTCTCCAAGAACGTAAGTAAAATGTAGAAGCACATCAACTCTTCTTCATGTTAAAAAGTATGCAGTAGATTTTATCCCATTACACAGCGTGAGAAATTCCCCATCTCTATTGGATTAGATAATCTCTAAGGACAGTACTTAGCAGCTCTAGACTAGTCGCTATGGCTTCAGCCAAAAACTCTGTCCTTTTATCAAGTTGCAGTGGAAACCTTCTTTGATATATCCCATACTCTTGTGACTGATGTGGGAAGGAGGAAGAAACCCCATCTGTTTTTGCAGAGAGCAATTTGGCAGATTAGGAAAATATCCAGGACCCAGACAGGAGGAAATGGCATAGAACACTTCAGGGCAGGGAAACAGGACATGGAGAAAACAAAGATGATGCTTAATACATCTGGGATGAATTCTTTCATATTCATTCACTCTTCACTATGTTCCTATCAGAACTGTGGTTAACAAACCCATGCAGCACTACAGGCTGGGAACAGAGTGGCTGGAGAGTGGCCAGGCAGAAAGGGACCTGGGAGCACTGGTTGACAGATGGCTGAACACAAGCCAGCAGTGTGCCCAGGTGGCCAAGAAGGCCAGTGGCATCCTGGCCTGCATTAGAAATAGTGTGGCCAGCTGGAGCAAGCAAGTCATTCTGCCCCTGTACTCGGCACTGGTTAGGCAACACCTTGAGTTCTGTGTCCAGTTCTGGGCTCCTCAGTTTAAGGATATTGAGATATTTGAACATTTCCAGAGAAGGGCAACGTGGCTGGTGAGAGGTCTGGAGCACAAGCCCTATGAGGACAGGCTGAGGGAGCTGGGGTTGTTTAGCCTGGAGAAGAGGAGGCTCAGGGGTGACCTTATTGCTCTCTGCAACTACGTGAAAAGAGGTTGTAGCCAGGTGGGGGCTGGTCTCTTCTCCCAGGCAACCTGTGACAGTCTCAAGCTGCACCAAGGGAAGTGCATTTTAACAATATTAGAAGTATTGGAACATTTTCTATTACAGAGCAAATTTGCACAAATAATTCAGGGAACTAAAATTATTCATTCAGGAAATCTTCGTAGGATCAGGCTCTGAGTCACTTTTTCTGGTTCTTTGCATGACTGCTGCTTCAAGTAATACGACCTTAAAATACTTATAAAAGCATTGTTGTAAAATCATAAATGGTTCCAGAAAGGCTTTAATTAACCTGTTATTATGTTATTATGTTATATATGTCTGTGTCTACATAGACATTTATTGCATTTGTACATAGTTGATTGCATCTGCAAGGCGCCTCCAACACCAAATGTTATGATATAGTCTTGGTAGCTTTGCACAAGTAACAACAGCTAACCAAGGATTTCAGCATGGTCTAGCAGCTCAAGGCTTTCCCAGCAGCCCCTCACTCTCACTGGCCTGTGTGAGAACCTGTGTCAGTTTTATTTCACCTCAACTGTTTGAATCACTCAGCTGAGATGTGATGCTGTTCTGAGGACTAATCCTGCTTACCAGCTGTTTCCAAAGCAGTGACGCAAGCTTTTTTTCACACCTACACGTGAACTTAAAAAAGATTCAGCAAGATAAGAAACTATTGTGCTTTCTGTCACCAAATGGAGCAACAGAAATGATATGCTGCTGTTCTTGTGCTCTTAATTTTGAAGTGATTAAGAGTTACAGTAAAAGCTAAACCAAACTCCAAGCTTTCATCAGATTAATAGCACTCCGTGGAATAATGTCAACAATTTCTCTCCCATTATTCATAATCTAAACATGCATGCTAATATTTTCCCAATCTTTATAACATTTATTTCATGTGGTCTTGAGGATGGCATAATGCCTGGAAACTGTTTCACTAAATTGCATACCATGATGATCTACTCTTTGGATAGTCTCCAGGACAAAGGCCATGAAATATAATTAAAAGCAACTAATAATTAACTCCCATAAAATGTAACATGAAGGAAAAGAATTGATAAATTTAGATATATACCATAAGTAGCTTTAATACTTTTCCCCTGGTGAGCCATAACAGCTATAGCTGTTCTGGTGATTACCACTGTATGTAAACATACTAAGATAAAACCTGAGAAGCGTTACCTTAGTACATCAAAACAATAGATTCTCTTAATGAGCACAGGCTATTTTGCATTTGGTACTACGTGCTGGATAAGCTAGACATGCTGGACATGCTGGAATGTGTCCAGAGAAGGGCCACAAGGATGATCAGAGAGCTGGAGCACCTCTCCTGTGAGGACAGACTGAGGGAGTTGGGGCTGTTCAGTCTGGAGAAGAGAAGGCTCCCAGGAGACCTAACTGTGGCCTTCCAGTATCTGAAGGGGGCCTACAAGAAAGCTGGTGAGGGACTTTTTAGGGTGTCAGGTAATGATAGGACTAGGGGGAATGGAAAAAACCCTAGAAATAGATAGATTCAGATTGGATGTCAGGAAGAAGTTCTTCACCATGAGGGTGGTGAGACACTGAAAGAGGTTGCCCGGGAAGGTGGTGGAAGCCTCATCCCTGGAGGTTTTTAAGGCCAGGCTAGATATGTCTCTGATCAACTTGATCTAGTGTGAGGTGTTCCTGCTCTTGTCAGGAGGGTTGGAACTGGATGATCCTTGAGGTCCCTTCCAACCCTAACAATTCTATGAGTCTATACAGCCTATTGTCAGATTGGCAGCAGTGCATGTTATAGAAAGAAGTTTCAAAGGCTAGTTTCAAAGAAAGACAGAACCATGGAACAGCTGAAATTGGTCAGGACCATTGTAGGTTGTCTAGTGCAACCTCACTACTCACACAAAGCAACCTAAGTCAGCTGCCCAGAACTATGTCCAGAGAGATTTTTAGTATCTCCAATGATGGAGACTCCATGACCATTCTGAGCAACAAATTCTATTGCTCAAAAAAATATAGAAAAGTTGACTATAGTGGAAGTAAAAAAATTCATAATGATGCAACACCAAAGGAGGAAGATCAGATCCATTAAAATACTCCAATGAATTTCTCATGAAGTAGATATATTCGTTCAAGCTGTGATAATTCTATTCATACTATATTGCTCTCACCTTAGGTACTGTTACTACACATAAATATATATTTAGCAAGGGTTTGAGTATATGTCTCCAGTTCCTGTACACAGCAGCAGACTTAGAGTTTGCTTTCACTTGCACCTAAGTAAATTAAGAGTAATTTTCCTGAATTACTCCCTTTAATGGAGTTATGTGCTGTGGTGAAACTGAGAATAATGCCAGGTCTGCTTGTATCTAAATTACCACCTTAATACCCATCTATTTTAATGACTATAAATAACTAAAGTACTAGGATATCACTTACTAAAGGTTACTCATTAATGTATGAACATGACCTGGTAAATAATGCAATAGAAAGTTCCAATTTGTGTTACAAACATTGAGAAATAGGTGATCAGTGAAAGAGAAATTATTTCTTAATATGGATTTATGACTATGCTTCATACCTAAGGATATTTTTATAAGCAATTATTTATAATATTTATAATCTCAATTGTGAAACTGAAGCTTAACAGCTTCTGAAGTATGTGAAAGGCATCTTCCCAACTTTTTAATGTGTGGGGTCTACAAGTCTTTTTGGAGGCATGATAGGTTTGTGTCTGAAACAAGACAAATGTGAGGTAAGTAATTAAAGATATTGCAAAAGATCTACAAGCTCTGATTCCATACATAAACTGTTGTCCTCATGATATACATTTAATCTTTCCTTCACATCTGCCACTACCTTAAAGGACCTGCCATATAAATACTTGCAATGATCAGTATATTCTGCCAGTGTTGTCATCAATCACTCCAGGACAAGCACTCCTTTACAGAGTAATCACATAAATTGTCTTCCAAGAAGCTATAATTCTTCCAGACATATCTCTTGATCTTTGGTAAGGTCATCTCAGCTCTTGAAGCCTTCAGAGAAAGACATCATGTGCCAAACTGCAACAATGGATGAATGAAAGGGAAAAGTAGATTCAGTTTAAAAAACTGTCGGAGTAAGCAAGCCTACCTCATTAATAAGCAATGTATCAGAAGCATTTGTAATGAAGAGTTTGATACTTGCTGATAATCTCTAGTATTGCTAAAGTTTCCTCTACACAGAAACAAATTCTGGTTTGGAATGCTGCCAGGAATTATTCAAAATTATGCCACAACACTCTGGAATGAGATTTGAACTTTTACAAATCCTGGGAGAAAAGTGTATACCTGCTTATTGAAAGTACTTCTGCCTCACTTCTGACCATGTGAAGGAAGGAAACACATTCAAAGAAACTTAAATTTACTGCTGCTGCTTCAGTGTATGAGTTGCTATTAGAAATGTCAGACAAAACATCAGGGAATTTAGGGCAAATCCTTCTATCTGTGGTGGTTTAGGCTGGATGTTAGGAAGAAGTTCTTCATGGAAAGAGTGATTGGCCATTGGAATGCGCTGTGCAGGGAGGTGGTGGAGTCAGAATCACTGGAGGTGTTTAGGAAGAGACTGGATGGGGTGCTTGGTGCCATGGTTTAATTGATTAGATGGTGTTGGGTGTTGGGTTGGACTTGAAGCTCTCCAAGGTCTTTTCCAACCTGGTTAATTCAATTCAATTCAATTCAATTCAATTCAATTCAATTCAATTCAATTCAATTCAATTCTATTCTATTCTATTCTATTCTATTCTATACAATGAAGATACTGGTTCTGACTTATGAAAATTTGCTTCACACAGATGAGCATTTTTCCTCCAAACATGTTGTATGCACTACTGATGTACAGGTCACCTCAGCTTGTCAATAAAGAACAACTTTACAGCGATGTAGACACAAATGGGTCAGAACAGTCATAAAAACCCAACAGCTGTTATTTGAATGAATAGAATAGAATAGAATAGAATAGAATAGACCAGGTTGGAAGATACCATCAAGATCATCGCGTCCAACCCATCAACCAATCCAACCCACCTAAAGAACTAACCTATGGCACCAAGCACCCCATCGAGTCTCCTCCTGAAAACCTCCAATGACAGTGACTCCACCACCTCCCCAGGCAGCCCATTCCAATGGGCAATCACTCTCTCGGTGTAGAACTTATTCCTAACATCCAACCTAAACCTCCCCTGGCGCAGCCTGAGAAGTTTAGTGGCCAAATCTTGTCCTGGAGAAGGAGCAGTTGAAGCCCTAAAATGATGCTAAATTTACAGATCAGACCCAAAGATGCCAGGAAACAGAAATGGAGTGAAGCTGTAAACTGTATCTAAGGGCACAAACTTATTAACTTTACTCGCAACATGAAAGGTTTAAAAATCATCAGAACTAATAATAAATAAAAAAAACCCCACAAAACAAATCAAAGTAAGAGCTATATTCTTCTTTAAGCATAAATGTCAGTACACATCACAGGAATGCAATAATCCTTGTGTTTCCCTGTGACAAATGGACATACGACAATAATTCGCTTAAGATTTTGCAGTGTAGCTGAAAGATGTTACTGGTAATCAATAAGACAAGGCACCCACTTAATAGTCTGGAAATAAAGCCCCCATAAAGTGTTTACTGTGAAATAAGACAAAATAAAAACTACACATAAAACATATGTATATATGAGCCAAGCAGGAACACCTGGGCTCCTGATGTCGACGAGTTCTGGAACGTTTATGTGACTTCACCATAATGTTTCCGTCGTAATATTTTATCTTATCTATACTGCAGCAGCAAAGAAGTATTCACTGTCAGCCAGCTTGATTCAAATTAGGAATGCAGTAAGGCAAACTCATCTGAATTCCAAATAGTTTAAATTGATACATACAAGAGAAGGCCGGTTCTGTGGCTATGTCAGAAGACAGAAATCAGGAAAACAGATTCAGACCTTTTCTCTTCTGTAGCCTTTCTCTGTGACCTTGAGGAAAGACAGTTATGTCCAGACTGTTGAAATGCTGGAGAATACCAAGTATAATCTCTAGACATGTCAAAATAAACAAAATCAGGTTTATTTTTTGCCAGACAGAATGCTGATGAATCCATTGCCCCATGGTGATGTGCAGGCAGAAGGTGACACTGGATCAAAAAGCTGGCGCCAGGTGGACTCTAGTAATATGCTACTGAGACTGTTAAAGACACCGCCACAAATACTACAACTAGCAGGCACTGTAACTCAGATTGCTACTACTTTGAAAAGTATCCCTGGGGAGATGCTACAACATTTTGACCTTACTCTGACACTCTTTCACAGACAGTGCTCCAAATCATAGGCAGAAGGAAGAGACTCCACGAATTTTTAGTGTGGGGTTTTTGTTGTTGTTGTTGTTTTGTTTTGTTTTGTTGTATCTTGTTTTAATTTTCTTGCAGTTACTTGATTTGCTAGCTTAGGAAGTAGTTTTACTGTACCTGCTACAAAATGAAATTAATCTTATTGATGCAGTTAGCACACAATGAATGTTATGTTGCATGGTTACCACTGCAGTTATTGTAAAGCTGGCTTACATATATGTAATTTGTTATTCAGGACAGAATAAATATCCGGGGTGTACTTGCACAAATTAATTACTAATTTTAATGTTATAGCACATAATAAACTTGGGAGAAGTTACAGGTGCTGTAATTCTTGATGTGAACACAGTTGCCTCATATGAACATACACCATAACACACTGAAGAGGATACCCTGCCACCTTGTGCCAAAGGGCTGGAGCAAAGACAGGAACTATCCATGATAAAAAGCTGCCACAGTACGAAAGGTCATGCTATAGAAACTCATTATTCTATGAAAGTTCTAAACCCCATTGATTTTCAAATACAAAAACCATCCAGGAACGTTGTCATGTTACCATAATATAACAAGATACACTGAATTAGCTGAACAATTTTAAATATTTGTGCACTCAGTCTTAGCCAGTGGCAAATGTATGATAATGTTGTTTAGCCTAGCTTGAAATGATTGAAGTTCAAGCTAAGCTGATGAATGGTAACATGGTATGCAGTAGTAACCTAATTGACTGTCTGAGTTCTCAGGCTCCTAAGTCTTCTTAAGTCACTTTGGAAAATTGGATTTCACTAAGTCATTTATAACAAGATTTTTCAAGGTATTTAGACATTTTACTCTCATCAAAATCAGTGGGAGATAGATGTCACAGTGCTTTTAAAAACCTTGTTTGTAGAGCCTTGCATTGCTGAGCAGAGAAAAAAAGAATGACAGACCTGCACCTGCAAGTTCTTTTCAGACAATGACTGCTTCCTAGGCACGAGAACTTGGTGATGATTAATTGTGAACAGGCAGACATAAAATGCACACTGTGCATTCATTGAGAACCTCAGAGCAGGATCAGGCCTCAAATACATGTGATAAGGGAAAGGCTGAGAGGGAGATGTAAATAGTAATAAGAAGATAATACTTATGTTGAGTCTGAGTAAAATTTTAATGCTGATGAATCACTTGAAAGTTCAAACACACAAATAAGGATGAATGTCACCAATTTTTTTCAAGGCAGTTGTAGCCATTTGATTTCTTGGCATCACAGCAGACATCAACAAATGACATTCTATTTCCTGAACTTTGTGTTTCAATATTTAAGGAAAGTCCAAAGTCACAACAGAATTGGGATATGGTCCCCTTTATCTCTGCTCAGATGGTGATGGGAGAGAGTATCACAGTGTTTGGAAGATTAAAGGGTGGATATGTCATTGCTGGACCTTAGAGGGCAAAGAGGAAACTGCATCCCAGTAGCAGGCAGGATGACCAGGCTGGCTGCAATCTGCAGCAAGTAGAAGCTGAAATTAACAAATTCAAGAAATAACAGAATGCTTCCTTATGATCTAAATGAAGAAGAAAGACCTGAATTTTTAATGCACTGACCTGTGCCACTGAAAATTATCCTTTACTTTTTTTCTGTAGCTTAACTTAGAAATGAGTAGGAGTTATACACCTGTTATGTGAGAATGGAGGGTGATCATAAAGAATCTATCCTCAGAGTTAGTTTAAAATGTTATCTAAGGTGTAAAATGCAACCCTGCCTGTTCACATGCTTACATGACTACAGATGTCTACAGTGCATTCCCTTTATCAGCTACATAGCATAGCATAGCATAGCATAGAATAGCATAGCATAGCATAGCATAGAATAGAATAGACCAGGTTAGAAAAGACCTTCAAGGTCATCAAGTCCAACCTATCACGCAACATCATCTAATCAACTAAACCATGGCTTCAGAGGTTTAGTTGATTAAAACCAGTGCGTCATCCAGTCTCTTTTTAAACACCTCCAGTGACGGTGACTCCACCACCTCCCTGGGCAGCACATTCCAACGGACAATCACTCTTTCTGTGAAGAACTTCTTCCTAACATCCAGCCTAAACTTCCCCGGCACAGCTTGAGACTCTGTCCTCTTGTTCTGGTGCTGGATGCCTCGGAGAAGAGACCAACCCCCTCCTGGCTACAACCTCCCTTCAGGTAGTTGTAGACAGCAATAAGGTTTCTTCTGAGCCTTCTCTTCTCCAGGCTAAGCAACCCCAGCTCCCTCAGCCTCTCCTCATAGGGCTTGTGCTCCAAACCCCTCACCACCTTTGTCACCTTTCTCTGGACATCTTTCCTAAACTGAGGGCCCCAGAACTGGACACAGGACTCAAGGTTTGGCCTAAAGAGTGCTGGGTACAGGGACACAATGACTTCCCTGCTTCTGCTGGCCACACTGTTCCTGATCCAGGCCAGGATGCCATTGGCCTTCTTGGCCACTGGGCACACTGCTGGTTCATGTTCAGCCAACTGTCAACCAGTACCCCCAGGTCCCATTCTGCCTGGCTACTCTCCAGCCACTCTGACCCCTGCCCTAGCTTGGGGTTGTTGTGGCCAATGTGTAGAACCTGGCGCTTAGAAAATGCATTGATATAAGCTAATAAAGCTAAATAGAAACAATTGGACTATTCAAGACATAAATGAAGCAGAGTGTGCCAGCATTATTCTCTTCACAAGATTTGCTACTCTTTCTAGTCTTTCAGGAGCACTGAGCAAACAGCAGGGAGCACGGCTGAGCCTCACTGCAGAAGTGACAACCCTATCTAGCATTGCACAGCAACCCAGCGTAACTTTAAAATTAATCCAAGTGTTGTGAAATGGAAAGCACACACAAAAGGAGAGAAAACACCTGCTGCTGCTTTTTTCTTTCTTTGGTCTTTTTTTTTCTTCTTTTCCTTTCTTTATCTACAGGGTTGTGTGTGTGTGTGTGTGTGTGTATGTGTGTGTGTTGCACGTTGCAGAAACTCCACCTCACAAAAATATGCGAAAAATTTCTCCGTGGCAACATCAATTCCAGTCCAGAGCTGCTGAACTGAAAGAGCTGCACATCTCAAAACACCCAAGCCATGGGACTCACAAAATTATTTTAAAAAGTGAAGAATTGCAGAATGTTCAGAAATGAAGGGGGATCTAAAGGAGATAATTTCTTTTTTCTCGCCCCACAGTATCTCAAACATCTCACAACCTGTGACAGAACTTCAATAATGCTATCCTTGAAATGAGACTTTGATACATGCCTGATACAGAAATAATATTCAGTCAGAAGAAAGAAAGAGGCGCAGCACTTTGTGCTGGGTTAGGAACTGGCTGGAGGGCTGATCCCAGGGAGTGGTGGTGAATGGTGCCACATGCAGCTGGCAGCCAGGCACTAGTGGTGTCCCCCAGGGATCAGTGCTGGGCACCATCCTATTCAGTATCTTTGCTGATGATCTGGATGAGGGCATTGAGTCTATCATCAGTAAATTTGCAGATGACACCAAGCTGGGGACAGGAGTTGATCTGTTTGAGGATAGGAAAGCTCTGCAGAGGGACCTCGACAGGCTGGACAGATGGGCAGAGTCCAATGGCATGAGATTTAACACATCTTAGTGCCAGGTTCTACACATTGGCCACAACAACCCCATGCAGTGCTACAGGCTGGGGTCAGAGTGGCTGGAGAGCAGCCAGGCAGAAAGGGACCTGGGGGTACTGTTGATAGTAGGCTGAACATGAACCAGCACCAGAACAAGAGAGACAGTCTCAAGCTGCACCAGGGGAGGTTTAGGCTGGAGGTTAGGAAGAAGTTCTTCACGGAAAGAGTGATACGCCATTGGAATGTGCTGCCCAGGGAGGTGGTGGAGTCACCATCACTGAAGGTGTTTAAGAAGAGACTGGATGAGGCACTTGGTGCCATGGTTTAGTTGATTAGATGGTGTTGGGTTGGACTTGATGATCTCCAAGGTCTTTTCCAACCTGGTCAATTCAATTCTATTCTATTCTATTCTATTCTATTCTATTCTATTCTATTCTATTCTATTCTATTCTATTCTATTAAAAAAGGAAATATTTTAAAGGAAATGAAAATACAAATGGAAAAGGACTTACATTTGTACTTAGCCATTTCATCCTAAAATAGTTAACGAGACAAACTCCCCCTGATTTACAGATCTTTTATCTGCTGCAGAGTTCCAAGTCTAGAAATAGTAATTCTTATTAAGCAAATGTTGTTCATACTTTCCTATATCCTTATAGATGAGAATTATTAGGTGATGTGAACATTATAATGCTTGTGCATGCTAGGTAGCAATTTTCTCAGGTGAATGGAAATTCCCCTCTGGATTAGTGTGATGCAGGACATGTCACTGGATGCTGCTTATGAGGAAGCTACATTCACTATGAATAGAGTTATAGAAACTGCCATCTAATAGATGAAATGCAGCATTTGTGAGCCAGACATTAACATTCAGCTGTCACAATTTGGAAAGGAATTTCAGAGTTCAGCTCCCCTTTAGAAGTCTGGATCTGTAATACCTCAGAAAATCTGACTGGTCCTATTAAGCACTCAAATATTGTAATGATGAGAAAGAGAAAATCTAAGGAAACTCCTCAGAGTAACCACAGCTTTTCATAGTTCTATCATTTCCTCATATAATATGGCCCATTAAGAATGACCCTAACTCTTTCTATCCCTTGTCTTTATTATACATCTGTACAAGCTGACTAGTGAGATGGCAAATAAGAGTCTTGACCCATCTGTGGAATCACAGATTTTTTTTTGGTCCCTCTAAGGTGCTTAGGCTAGTTATTGAAATTGTCATGAAAAGAAGCATTCTTCTTAGACATATCTGCAGCTGAGCTGCTTGTTTCTAGGGTTCAGCTGATGTCCTCAGCAGAGCAGTTTATGAAACTCTGGTACCAGGCACAATTCCTAGGAATGCAGGGTGTTGTGATAACCTTAATTTCTCTAGCTCTCCTGATGTAGCACAGAATAGCTGTGGCTTTCTAGTTTTCATGAAACCAGCAGTGTTCAAAATTTGTGGATTAAGAATAGAGGGACAATTTTGCCTGAAGGTCCAATTCATAGTTACAGGGTTTCCATTAAGCAAATGATGAGATTTTGTCTTACTTTCCAGTGTCCTACACTTCTACGCATCTATCTATCTACCTATCTATCTATCTATCTACCTACCTATCTATCTACCTATCTATCTATCTACCTATCTATCTATCTACCTATCTATCTATCCTATCTATCTATCTATCTATCCTATCTATCCATCTTGTTCCATTAAGAGGCAGATGCTAATATAGTACTAACTTATCACTTGTGAAAAACTAAAGATGTTTGCTGAGTTTACATTCGAATTTTAATATTTCTGCATATTTTTGAGTAAGAATTTTTGTGCAGATCTATATGCCTCTATCTTAGAGGGAGTAGGGAGAAGCCTTCTCATGTTGTGTTTCTAGAAGTTGCTGGTTATCATTTGGCAAGAAATGCACTTAGCTTGCTCTCATAATGCAACCTGCAATAGAGGCACAGTTGTGAGCTATGCTGTGGAAAAATCACAATGTGATTTTAAGAGAAAAATAGTTGACACCATCACTTGCAGTATTTTAGCTCTCACTGAGCGTATGTTACATGATTTCCATAAACTTTCATGGAATCCAAAACACTCTAATGATGATTGCATCTTTTAACACTAATTATGTAATTACACCAATTGCATAAATAGAAGGCAATACATATAATTGACTGAGGCCAACAACTAATTATCAAAATAAAAACATGAAACCAAGCTGTGAGTAAAACTGAGAGAAAAGTTTGGTATTTATTCTTCAAGTATGTGCAACAACCTTGTACAGATTCTGCAGTCCTTTTCCCTTTCAGCCTTCTACCCAAAAGAGAACTCCCCAAATTAGAGACAACTTACTGAGGAAAATTTAGTTATAAGACTCCACAAATCTTGCTCAATATACCAAAGCTGAAGTTGAAAATATGCCTAAATGTTGTCCCCAAAAAGAGCTGAATTACACAGGCTGGGTGCAATTTTGCAAGTACCTTAGAGCAGAGGTCAAAAATCTTTCCATTGATGCTTTGATGATCTGGTTTTCTTTCAAATGTGAAGTTAATTGTTGCTGGTGGAGGCATGAACTTGGAGCCTGTGGTATTTTTCAGCAAAAGGCAGAAACATTTGCTTGTGAAGATTTATCAGATCAGCAGGACCCTGAAGCTTCACCTCCCAGTGCTTTTTTGTCGTTGCTGTTTGCTTGCTTCTTTGTTTGTTTCTTTGGGGGGTTTTGGTTTGGTTGGTTTGAGGTGAGGTTTTTTCTGGGGTTTTTGGTGTGGTTTTTGTTTTGTTTTGCTCTTTTAGGTGCTGTATGTACCATGAATACAGAAGGCTGTTATGAACTTCCTTAGTATACTGCATTAGTCAAGTCTTACTCTGTTTCATAGAGTCATAGAATCCATAAGGTTGGAAGAGACCTCAAAGATCATCAAGTCCAACCTCTCACCCAACACCTCATGACTACTAAACCATGGCACCAAGTGCCACATCCAATCCCCTCTTGAACACCTCCAGGGATGGTGACTCCACCACCTCCCTGGGCAGCACATTCCAATGGCTAACAACTCTCTGTGAAGAACGTTCTCCTCACCTTGAGCCTAAACCTCCCCTGGTGCAGCTTGAGACTGTGTCCTCTTGTTCTGCTGCTGGTTGCCTGGGAGAAGAGACCAACCCCCACCTGGCTACAACCGCCTTTCAAGTAGTTGTAGACAGCAATAAGGTCTCCCCTGAGCCTCCTCTTCTCCAGGCTAAACAACCCCAGCTCCCTCAGCCTCTCCTCATAGGGCTGTGCTCAAGGCCTCTCCCCAGCCTCGTTGCCCTTCTCTGGACACGTTCAAGAGTCTCAATGTCCTTCTTAAACTGAGGGGCCCAGAACTGGACACAGGACTCAAGGTGTGGCGTAACCACTGCTGAGTACAGGGGCACAATGACTTCCCTGCTCCTGCTGGCAGCTGTCAATCAGTACCCCCAGGTCCCTTTCTGTCTGGCTGCTCTCCAGCCCCAACGACCCCAGCCTGTAGCACTGCATGGGGTTGTTGTGGCCAAAGTGCAGCACCTGGCACTTGGACTTGTTGAATGCCATCATGTTGGACTCTGCCCATCTGTCCAGCTGGTCAAGGTCCCTCTGCAGAGCTCTCCTACCCTTTAACCAATCAACATTTGCTCCCAACTTGGTGTCATCTGCAAATTTACTGATGACTGACTCAATCCCCTCATCCAGATCATCAATAAAGATATTGAATAGGATGGGGCCCAGAACTGATCCCTGGGCGACACCACTAGTGACTGGCCTCAAGCTGGATGTGGCACTATTCACCACCACTCTCTGGGCACGGCCCTCCAGCCAGTTCCTAACCCAGAACAGTGTGCTGCTGTCCAAGCCATGGGCTGACAGCTTGGCCAAGAGTTTGCTTTGGGGAACGGTGTCAAAGGCCTTGTTGAAGTCCAGGTTTTTTTTCTTACGTCTCTTGCTAGTGTGCTGTATTTCAAAAATCTGATAACATACAAGAAAACAAATAACAACAACAAAAGTCTAATCAAATACTTTGAAGTTAATTATACTCTAATTTGTGAGTCAAGTAATGATCACACATACAATTAACCTCACAAATATTTCACTATATGTAGCTAATGTAATTTAATATACAATCCTTTCCAGTGCATCTCCCCCTGGAAGATCCCCTATGCATTTTTAACTTGGCAATTACACAAACAGGATAAGAATTTCAAGCTGTGTATTTCAAATAACTCCAGAATGAAGTAACTGGTGGGACAGCCTTACAATGTGTCTAAAAATCATGAACTGTCTCTGAAAGGCCACCAGCAACTGTACTTGATGGACTCCAATTCCCCAAATTCAAAACTTTATCTTTTGTAAGGAAAAAAACCTCAGTTTGTCTTCAGAGAGAAATATGCCAGTGCTGCCATGATGCATAGATTTCAGACTCTGTAGAACTAGGATCTGGGATTAATATGTCCTATTAGAGCAAAGGTTTGTATTGATTTTGACATTAATTTTCCTCACTTTGTGTGGAACAAAGACTACCACTGAGTTCAGGTTTTAAGGAAGGGAAAATTACTCTCTCTCTTCACTAAGTCATCTCTCTGCCTTAAATGCTTATACATACATCATGTTAGCTAGAATCACTGAAGTCTGTAGACCCCTCATGCAGAACACTGTTTCCTGAGTAAGCCAAAGACAGTGACTCACTTTCCACATTTGCTTAGACATATATGCAACACAGGGCACAAACAGATCACTTGTAAACCATTTTGTCTGTACCAGGGAATACAATTAATGGTAAAACATACTTTATCTATTACAAAGTACTCCTAATAATTTACAAGTATCTTTATTTACTTTCTATGGAAAGTAAATAAACAAACCCTATGAGGAGAGGCTAAGATAGTGTTGGATGATAGGTTGGACTCAATAAACTCGAAGGTCTTTTCCAACCTGGTTAATTCTATTCTATTCTACTCTACTCTACTCTACTCTACTCCACTTCACTTCACTTCTATTCTATTCTACTCATGCATATACATGGCATGAGAGTGAGTCTTTAAAATACAGTTTTCCCCTTTTTTTTCCCCTTTTTTTTTCTGTACTAGGGCATATAAACATGCACTTCTAGAGACAGATATTTTTAACTTTTGAAAGAGCTGTAGTAGTTTTAATTAGGGCACTCAATGGCATTTGCTAGCAACATTTAACTTTCATCGACAACTTGTCAACATGATCTAACATTTCCTATTTTCAAATGACTATGGGAGAAAATAGTGCAAGCACCACTAAATGAAACTGTTAAAGGACTTGCCATTAGTTCATGCAGCTAAAGAAACCACTTTGATGAGCAGTTTCAGGTTTCCTTTGAGTTTGTTACTGGAATCTATATTTTTAAGCAAGGAGACTGGCTTTTGCATGAGGATCTTTTTCTGTCTCCTCTGCAGAATACTGAAACATACAGTGGCTCTACAGAAGGACTTGGACAGGCTGGATCAATGAGCTGAGGTCAACTGTATGAGCTTCAACAAGGCCAAGTGTCGGGTCCAGCATCTGGACTACAACAACCCCATGCAATGATACAGGCTTGGGAAAGTGTGACTGGAAAGCTGTTGGAAAAATACCTGGGGGTATTGATTGACAAGTAGCTGAACATTAGCCAGCAGTGTACCCAGGTGGCCAAGAAGGCCAACAGCATCCTGGGTTATATTAGAAATAGAGTGGCAAACAGGACCCAGGGAGGTGATCAATCCTCTCTTCTCTGCACTGGTAAGGCCACACCTTGAGTATTGTGTTCAGTTTTGGATACCTTGATACAAGAAAGACATCAAGGTGCTGGAGTAGGTCCAGAGAAGAGATACTAAGCTGGTAAAGAGCCTATAGAACAAGTTTGCTGATGAGTGTCTGAAGCAACTTGTGCTGTTTAATTTGAGAAAAAAAGAGGATGGGGGAGACCTTATCACTCCCTACAACTACCTACAGGGAGGTTGTCATGAGGTGAGTCTTGGTCACTTCTTCCAAGTGATAGAACAAGTCAGAATGGCCTCAATCTGCACCAGGAGAGGTTTAGGCAGGACATCAGGTAAAAACAAAATCACTGATAGGGTTGTCAGGCATTGGAACAAGCTCCCCAGGGAGGTGATTAAATCATCATTGATGGATGTGTTTAAGAGTCATGTAGATGGGGTGCTTGGGGATATGGCTTAATGGTGCACATGGTAGAGCAGGGTTAATGATTGGACTCAATGATCTTGAAGGTCTTTTGCAATGTCAATGATTATATGATTCTATGAAATTTAAATTAAATCTTGAAACATTTCCATTTTGTTGCCTTGAGATTTAATATTTCCAGTACCAATGACAATGATGATGGACATGAGCAACTTAAAAAGAGATTATCATCATTATTACTGAAATGTTTGGACATTCTACCTGACCTGAGTGATCCATTTTGTGTAGCATTTTTCTGACAGATGTTGCGTTCATTCGTGTAAGAAGTGCAACATACATGAACAAAAAACTCCTCCCAGCCCATACCCTTCATGTAGGTTGTGACAGGTTAAGCTGTGCCTTCAAGAACAGGACAGCTACAGAATTCTCTAGCTGAATGTTTAGGTGTAAAAAGGAAAACAAAGATTAATCCTAAACAAATTTCATTGGTCAGATGTGAGATGTACCATAGCAAATATCTCCCACATTCTTGCTCTCACTCACTTCAGCTTCAATCTGTTCTGACTTTCGTTCTTGGCCAGCCTGCATGCAACTGACCTTGGACTGAAACTGATGAGATAAGAAAACTAACTTTCTTAATGACTTCTTTGAGCTAACGAAATTTCCCTTAATATCCTTTTTTCTCTCTCTTTCTCCTTTTTCACCTAATTAACTACTAGGGGAAAGAGGAGGAGGGGGAGAGGCGTTTTGGGGAGAGGCTGAGGCGGGATTCTCCTTGGGAGGATCTGCGTTCATGTTCTTTCCTGTAAATTCTTGTATGATATTGTAAATACTGTATATTTTATATATATTCATTGCATTTCATTATTGCTTGTAAAATACAGCTTTCCATTCGCTTCTCCAGCTGAGTTTAGCTGTGCTTTATTTTGGTGCATGTGGGTTAAGGCATCACACCATTACATAGGTGCACAGAAAAGCACTAGTTAATCAAAGCTCCAGTCTGTGAGGAAGACATGTTTGCTTTTTCTCAGCTTTCTGTAAAGTCTGTTGAGAGAAAACAGATTATTACAAGAAGGAATTCAAAAGAGAGGGAGTGCAACTATAAATTGAGCAATTAAGAAAAGATCATTATCAATTGTTTGTTATAACAGCTGAAGATGAGTTGTCTAGCAATTTTAAAGAGTTGTAGAATAGCTGTGACATCCTCATACAGCAGCAAACTATCAAAGTCAAGACAGAACAGTATAGTAGGATAGATCATATGAACAATAAAAAACGGGGAATAAAAGAGTTCATCAGACCATCACTGGAAACAGATAAATTGGGTTATGTTGTAGGCAACTTCTGGTCAACGTTTCTAGCAAAAGGAAATAAATATGAATCTCTAGTTGGCTATGACACCTAGGCTTCACTGTCTACCAATGGAGCTAGATGGAAATAAATTACCAAAGAAAGAACTAGATTCAAGGGCTGCTCTGCTTTGGAATATGGCTTGATATAATCTAAACTTCAGTTGCTCTTCTACTCATAAAAATCTCATTGTGGTAAAGAATCATACACTTTAGTAATGGACTAAAGTAAAGCACGTTAAGAGCTTGATGTCAAGTTTTAAAGCAACAGTTGCCCTAAAAAGCCTCAAGAGCCATATTTACAATATTGCAAAGATTGTATCAAAACCACAAGTGATCTGAATGTGCAAGTTACCATGCATCAGCTGATCTTGGATACCCATCAATGCACATGGTCTTACCTCAGAACACAGTATGGTAAATTTCTTCATGTTAAGTAAGCACAAGCAGAATTTTAAGCACATGCTTGAATCCCTCTGAGGCTCCACAGAATTTGATGTTCACAGTTAAGCATATGCTTAAATATTTTCTTGAATATGCATGAGCTGCTCAACTGGGCCTTCAGTGAACACACCTCCTTTTAAAATTGTTTGCTAGCATATTTGCAGAAAGTAAACCCAGTAGGACCACAGATACAGACATGTTTTGATTTATTATTTTTTTTCAGGTCAAATAAATTTTCCTGAATAAGTTTTATAGTATTTGCTCAGCATTTCTTGGGGGAATAATATCTGCCAATTGGCCCTGCCCATCAATAAGGAAGCAACAAGATGCGAAATGTCAATATATATTGCTCTCTTCAGAGTAGACATGTCAATGAAATTAAATGGTAAAGTACTGAACACTTGGCTACAACTATATTTTTAAGAAGTCTGCCCTAGTTCAAGTCAGGGAACCAGAAGAATGCTTCACTTCTACTCAGGCATCTGCTGCATTTAACAGCTGCCTATTCCCCAAAATATTGATTGAGTTAGGAACCTAAGAGGGCATTTGAAGATTCAGCTCCTGTGAAAAGAATGGATGCAGGGCTGCAAGTCACAGCCATGAATGAGGGTTTCCATGGTTCAGCAAATGTGCACACACACTGACTGCAGTGGCTTGTCTCAGTGCTATAGTGACAAAGCGAACCGTGGAAAAGAACGGCATCACAGTGTGGCTTCAAATCTGCAGCAAAGATGGATCAGAGACAGATTTTAATGTTATTTTCTTATTAATTTTAAAGTTAAAGCATTATTTATTACTTTGTTAAATATTTCCTTTGGTTGGACTCAATGATCTCAAAGGTCTCTTCCAACACGGTTAATTCTATTCTATTCTATTCTATTCTATTCTACTCTACTCTACTCTACTCTACTCTGTTAATATACTGTAAAAGTGGGTATAATGCAAGAGTAGAGAAAGGATGTCCATTTGGTGTCTTAGATATCTGAGTCATTGTTCTGAAATCAGGTAGGGTGATGTTTGTGAAAAGTCTTCACTAGGAAGCATCCACAGAATGATAAGAGAGAAAAATACTGGATCATTATCCTTATTTGGTACTTGTGGCCTTCAGAGGAGAGCCACAAAGATGATCAGTGGGCTGGAGCACCTTCCCTGTGGGGACAGGTTAAAAGAGTTGGTGCTGTTCAGCCTGGAGAAAAGACGACTCCCAGGTGACCTTATAGTAGCCTTTCAGTACTTGAATGGGACCTGCAAGAAAGCTGGGAAGGGACTTTTTACAAGGGCTTGTTGTAATGGGATGAGATGGAATGGTTTTAAGCTTTAGGAAGGTAGCAATATTAGAAAGAAATTCTTACAGTAAGGGTGGTGAGACACTGGAATGCATTACCCAGGCAAGTCATGGATGCCCCCTCCCTGGAGTTGTTCAAAGCCAGTCTCAATGAGGACTGGAGAAACCTGATCTAGAGGAAGGTGTCCCTGCCCATGGCAGGGATGTTGGAACTAGGTGATCTTTAAGGTTCCTTCCAACCTAAACCATTCTATGATTCTGTGAATTAGGAAAATCAAGTTTTAATGAGTTACGTAAGTCAGTAAACATCATTTTCAATAAGTAGTATTTCCATCAAAGGAGGGATATCTTAATTTCTGGTACAACTGAAGTTCCTGAATTTTCCCAGAAAACCAAACCCCGTAACAGATGTATCTATGTATGGAGAAAACAGCACCCATTTATACTGAAGTGTTGCACAATTCATTGTGCATTAAATATTACTGATTGCTGTACATGAATGTGGTTATTCTTGGTCTTATTATTCTGCCTAGAATATACTGATTAATTATCCAAAACCCATTAAGCACTACTGTTCATCATGCTGCTTAAAATAAAACTATATGAAGGTAAGTGTTTTTCAGGAACAAATAATACTATGGCAATAGAATGGCTGCTACAGCCCTAGGCATTATGAATCACTAGGTTTTAGAAGAAAGCCTTGAGTCTGAGCTCTCAAAAATAAGTGCTGGGGCTTTTTTTCTGCATAGCGGTAGCAACAAGTATCCGGCAGAATGAGGGAGGTGAATCTCTCTCCTCTACCCTGCTCTTGTGAGATCCCACCTGGAGTACTCTGTCTAGTTCTCATGCCTCCAATATAAGAGGGACATGGAGCTGCTGGAGTGGGTCCAGAGGAGAGCTGCAAAGATGTAGGAGGACTGAAGCACCTTCCCTATGGGGACAGGCTGAGAGAGTTGGTGCTGTTCAGCCTGGAGAGGAGAAAGCTCTAGGGACACCTCAGAGCAGCCTTCCAGTACCTACAGGGGGCCTACAAGAAATCTGGGAAGGGACTTGTTAATAAAGGCTTGTAGTGACAGGACGAGAGGGAATGGCTTTAAGCTTGAGGAAGATGGATTATAGTCAATATTAGGAAGATATTCTTTACAATGAGGGTGGTGAGGCACTGGAACAAGCTGGAACACAGAAGGTTCCATCTCAACATGAGGAGACACTTTACAATGAGGGTGACAGAGCACTGGAACAGGCTACCTAGAGAGTCTCCTTCTCTGGAGACTTTCAAAACCCACCTGGATGCGTTCCTGTGTGGCATGCCCTAGGTGATCCTGCTTTGACAGGGGAGTTGGACCCGATGATCTCTAGAGGTCCCTTCCAACCCCTACCATTCTGTGATTCCATGAAACTTGTTTAAGGTTCTTATTTCTATCTAGCAGGTTGTAAAACATGGCAAAGGAGTGAAGTGGAAGAGAGTGATTTTTTTCCTAAGTGATAGTAAACTGCTCTGAATCGAGTATAAAGGTAAAACATTTATGAAACCTACTGATATGCACTGACAATCGTGTGAATTATGATCTACCTGTAAAGCGTGCTTACGAGTTAACAAATCTGCTAATTAGAGGTAAGTGTGTCAGATGCCTGGCCAACAAACATAATTAATCTAAATTTTCTCATTCCACTGGGGAAAAGGTGTTACTGAGTGCATGCAGTGAAAAACATAAATAAAACACAGAATGAATGGCAAATAAGGAGAAGAAACATTCAATTTAAGCATAGCTGAAAGTGCAGAACATATTAAGATTTGCCGCAAAGTTAGGCTACAGGGAAACAGAGAGCTAGATTGATGTAGAGATGGGAAAAAATGTGCTGGTTCAAAATGAGCAGTTTGGAGTTTTTACATAAAAACCCCCAATTGTCACACAGTTACTAATCCTCCATTTGCTACCCTCTTAACATAAGGCCATAGAAACAGCTACTCAAAAATGTCTGCATTTAGATATAAATAAGCAAACCAGATGCACGTATTATCCTTTTGTTGAGGAAGAAACACAAACTGCTCCGAAAATCCTGCTGTCTGCTATCACTGCAGGTAGGGAAAGATCACTGTCACTAAGTCAGCTTGGCCACCACCAGTGATCAAATGCACATCCAATTAATCTATCTGAGGGACTTCGAAGCCATGCTTTTCTATTGATGTTCATGTTCTGAATTGCAATGAAGAGCCTGGAAGGCTGTTTAAAAATTGAAAGGAATGTTTACAACCCCATGATTCAGACTCCTTTTCCTGAGATTAAATAGGCCATTCTGTGGAGAGCAAAGCCATCAGCAAACACTTGAAATTTATTAAATACTTTTCTGTAGCATTACTCCTCCACCTCACTAATTGCTGCAGCTGCTGCTACAAAAGCATTTCAATTACAGCTGAAGGCAGAGGTGGCCCATGCAAATCTTACAGGGTAAAAAGACCCCTACGATACTCCTCCGTGGTGTAGACCAACACAAGAATGTTTGGGTGATTTCTTCTTTCCACACTCATTGCTGGGTGACATTCTTATAGTTGTAATGCAACTCACATTAACTTTAACAGAATATGATTCCACTCTTTGCCTTTCTACATGATGCAACTGCAGAGCTTCATTGTAGGAGCAAGAGTTGTGAGTATTTCTCTTTTTACTGAAATTAATTTTAAAGTCAGAAAAGACAACCAGGGCCTTAATTCTAGGTGCCACTTGAAAATAGTAACCAAAATAGAATGGGGACAGGATGGATGAGATCTGTTGTATTTGTTTTCTCACGACACATATACTGTGTAGGGTGTTTTCTAAAAGAACTACCAGCAAGGAAGAGGCAGCTACTTCTTTTCTTTGGCCTGGGTTAGGAAGAAGACACTGAAATTCTCAAGGGATTGTTCCTGTCCTTGAGACAATTGCAAAAAGCTTTGGGCCCCCAGTTCTGGGCCCCTCAGTTTAGGAAAGATGTTGAGTTGCTGGAATGTGTCCAGAGAAGGGCAACAAAGATGGCGAGGGGTTTGGAGCACAAAGCCCTATGAGGAGAGGCTGAGGGAGCTGGGGTTGTTTAGCCTGGAGACGAGGAGGCTCAGAAGAGACCTTATTGCTGTCTACAATTACCTGAGGGGAGGTTGTAGCCATGTGGGGGTTGGTCTCTTCTCCCAGGCAACCAGCACCAGAACAAGAGGACACAGTCTCAAGCTGTGCCAGGGGAGGTTTAGGCTGGATGTTAGGAAGAAGTTCTTCATAGAAAGAGTGATTGGCCATTGGAATGTGCTGCCCAGGGAGGTGGTGGAGTCACCATCACTGGAGGTGGTTTTAGGAAGAGACTGGATGGGGCATTTGGTGTCATGGTTTAGTTGATTAGATAGTGTTGGATGGTAGGCTGGACTTGATGATCTCCAAGGTCTATTCTATTCCATTCCATTCCATTCCATTCCATTCCATTCCATTCCATTCCATTCCATTCCATTCTATTCTATTTTTTGTGAGTGCTCACTGGGATGGTCCACAGATGGCCAGCAGCACAGGATCCTCTAGGAATCTGTGGTGACACAAGATGAAATTCTCCTTAGGACCTCCGAGAAGACGATGTGAAGGGTTTCGGTGTCTAAGCAAGTGAACATTGGTTTGAGTAGAAAGCATGGCTGTAAGAAAGTTTTAAAGAGGAGGAAGGTTTTGTGAACATTTTATTTAAAACTTACAAGAACTGAGCCTTCCATGTGTCAGTTACCTCAGTGTATTTTGCCTTCTAATAGAGCACGGCTCTACAGAATGCTTTTGTTTGTCCATGATAAAATAATGTAGGATATTTTTATCACAACACTCAGGTTGTCAGAAGACCAATTTCCCCAAAACATTACTGGATGAAAATAAACCACCAGGCCCTTTATTCTCCCTTTTCAGCCATCAAAACCAGGAATTTGTAGCTTCCTGCTCTCAGATGACTGCCTTGCCATGCACCTTTTTTGTATTTCCTCCAACACCACTGTCTTTGTATTTCACGTGCTTCTGTCAGGGTAACCACAGGGATGGATATGGCAAAGTGGTAAGATTCGTCTTACCCCTCTCTGCCTTAGCTCAGATTCTAATGACTTATCAGTAGCAATGGAAACATCAAACCTGGTCCACAGACATAAGAAAAAGCAGCTACATCTCTTTTCAATATATTTTTAACTCAACCAGAAAGAGATTATTCTCTCTTCTAACCTCAAGGTAAACTTTTTATGTAGAGTTTGGATAGAAATACCTGACAATGTTCTCTGAAGTTTCATTTAAACGTTTTCAGTCTTAAAAACCCATATTCTATGTATTCTGTGACTAGGAGTGAAATTGTGACAGACTTTAAGAAACCGTTGTCTTAATTCTACACATGATTGTACTTTCATATGGAAATCTCCTCTCCCCTCCTCTCCCCTCCTCTCCCCTCCTCTCCCCTCCTCTCCGAACCTCTCCTCTCCGAACCTCTCCTCTCCGAACCTCTCCTCTCCTCTCCTCTCCAAACTTCTCCTCTCCTCTCCAAACCTCTCCTCTCCTCTCCGAACCTCTCCTCTCCTCTCCAAACCTCTCCTCTCCTCTCCAAACCGAACCTCTCCGAACCTCTCCTCTCCTCTCCGAACCTCTCCTCTCCTCTCCAAACCGAACCTCTCCTCTCCTCACCTCTCCCCACTTCTCCAAACCAAACCTCTCCTCTCCTCGCCTCTCCTCCCCGAGCCTCTTCTCATCTTCTGAATTTTCAATACATCAGAATTTATGTATTTTTCAGGGGAAAAAATTTATGTGTCTTCCAGGGGAAAAAAAAAAGGCAATTATTTGTCCACCTGCAAGATCAAACACCTTTACCTGATTTTGAATCACACTGTAAGTGGCAAGTGCTGTATTGATCCTTCAACAGTACTCACTGGAGAGAGAATTTGGCTTGTGTTGTAATGAAATAGCAGAGGAAAATTAGTAAAGGAGTCTGCTTGCTTATCTGGAACAATAAATCCTTTGATATTTACCAATCTCACTGAAATCACATTTTTCCTTCATGAGGACACCAATTCTACCTCTATTCCTATCTCCACAAAACTCTTAAGACTTTAATAGACATGAAAACTGAAATCAGTTCAAGGTTCCAAATCTGTTAGGGGTGAACAGACGATTAGGTGGTGTTGGATGATAGGTTGGACACGATGATCTTGAAGGTCTCTTCCAACCTGGTTTATTCTATTCTATTCTATTCTATTCTATTCTATTCTATTCTATTCTATTCTATTCTATTCTATTCTATTCTATTCTATTCTATTCGATATTATTGCCTAGCTATTTCTATCAGTATACTTCCTCTGTTTCTCTTTGCAGATTTACTACTAGGAAAATAGTGTTAGAATTATGTTAAAAACTTTCCTATAGCTCAGAAATCACCGGAAACAAGGTAGTTGCCAGGAATCTCTGGACAATTGCAGAACTCAACAATTCCATTTTGTCTAAATAAATACCTAATCCAAAACACCTTAGGGTGAATGGAAAGGCAATGACCTCTGTAGTGCATGGGGACAGAATGTGGCCTTCTAACATTTCCACAGCCATGCCATATACTTGTTGGTCTCTTTCTCATTCTACCAGCCATTTTCAAACTCAAATGCAATAAGTAAAGAATCCCCCCAAATAAAAAGGCACTAGAATACATAGAATAAACCAGGTTGGAAGAGACCTTCAAGATCATTGCATCCAACCTATCATCCAACATCATCTAATCAACTAACCCATGGCACCAAGCGCCCCATCAAGTCTTCTCCTGAAAACCTCCAGTGATGGCGACTCCACCACCTCCCCAGGCAGCCCATTCCAATGGGCAATCACTCTTTCTGTATAGAACTTCTTCCTAACATCCAGCCTGAACCTCCCCTGGCGCAGCCTGAGACTGTGTCCTCTTGTTCTGGTACTGGCCGCCTGGGAGAAGAGACCAACATCCGTCTGTCTACAACCTCCCTTCAGGTAGTTGTAGAGAGTAATAAGGTCACCCCTGAGTCTCCTCTTCTCCAGGCTAAGCAACCCCAGCTCCCTCAGCGTCTCCTCGTAGGGCTTGTGTTCCAAACCCCTCACCAACTTTGTTGCCCTTCTCTGGACTCGTTCCAGCAAGTCAACCTCCTTCCTAAACTGAGGGGCCCAGAACTGGACACAGTACTCGAGGTGCGGCCTAACCAGTGCAGTGCAGTGTATATACATTTAGAGAGAACCAATATGCAAAACCTTGTGTGATTCCAATAGCAGCAAAAAAATAAAGTTCTAACCCAGAAGTGAAATTAGATACTGAGCTACCATCTAGAAACTTAATTAATCATTAAACCTACACCACAAATGTGTTCACTGAATAAGAACTTTCTCAATGTTGTACACATATTTGCGAGGGTTTCACCTTAATTTTATACTATTGTATTTTATCCTCTAGCTATTTCTAGAATATCTTGCGCTACTTTATTTAATTTATTTAAAGTCTGTGAAACACTTTCATGAACTGTCTTCTACAGATAAATAAAAACTTGTGTAAATAATGTCCGAAATGGTGAAATTTATTGCTCATCTTAGGCAACTAATGAGATGCCCTGACTGAAAGACCACAATTATCTTTTGGAACTCCCTAGTGAGCATGGAGGGGAATATTGTAACTAAAGATGAGGAAAAGGCAGAGGTACTTAACACCTTCTTTGCCTCAATTTTTAAGAGCAAGATAGGTTGTCTTCCAAACAACTGGCTTCCTGAGGTGGTAGATGGATTCAGGGAGCAGAATAGTTCCCCTGTAATGGAGGAGGAAGTAGTTAGATACCTGCTTAGCCACTTGGATCCCCCCAAGTCCATGGGACCGGATGGGATCCATCCTAGGGTGCTGAGAGAGCTGGCAGATGTGCTGGCCAAGCTGCGCTCTGTCATTTTTCAACAGCCCTGGCTCCTGGAGAGATCCCAGATGACTGGAAATTGGCCAACATGATGCCCAATCACAAGAAGGGCCAGTTGGATGAGCGAGAGAATTACAGACCTGTCAGCCTGACATCAGTGCCAGGCAAGATTATGGAACAGATAGCTAAAGTGAAATCATACAGCACTTACAGGATGGCCAAGGGATCAGTCACAGCCAGCATGGATTTAGGAAGGGCAGGTCCTGCCTGACCAACCTGATCTACTTCTATGATCAGGTGACCCACCTGGTGGATGTGGGGCAGGCTGTGGATGTGGTCTGCCTGGACTTCAGCAAGGCCTTTGACACCGTCCCCCACAGCAAACTCCTGGCCAAGCTGGCAGCTCATGGCTTGGACAGCAGCACTCTGCTGGGCTAGGAATGGGCTGGAGGGCCAAGCCCAGAGAGTGGTGGTGAATAGTGTCACATCCAGCTGGCAGCCAGTCACTAGTGGTGTGCCCCAGGGATCAGTGCTGGGCCCCATCCTATTCAATATCTTTACTGATGATCTGGATGAGGGGATTGAGTCAGTCATCAGTAAATTTGCAGATGACACCAAGCTGGGGACAGGTGTTGATCTGTTAAAGTGTAGAAGAGCTCTGCAGAGGGACCTTGACAGGCTGGTCAGACGGGCAGAGTCCAAGGACATGAGATTTAACACATCCAAGTGCCAGGTTCTACACATTGGCCACAAAAACCCCATGCAGTGCTACAGGTTGGGTTCAGACTGGCTGGAGAGCGGCCAGGCAGAAAGGGACCTTGGGGTACTGGTCGACAGTAGGCTGAACATGAGCCAGCAGTGTGCCCAGGTGGCCAAGAAGGCCAATGGCATCCTGGCCTTGATCAGGAATAGTGTGGCCAGTAGGGCAAGGGAGGTCATTGTGCCCCTGTACTCAGCACTGGTTAGGCCACACCTTGAGTCCTGTGTCCAGTTTTGGGTCCCTCAGTTTAAGAAGGATATTGACACACTTGAACGTGTCCAGAGAAGGGCAACGAGGCTGGGGAGAGGCCTTGAGCACAGCCCTATGAGGAGAGGCTGAGGGAGCTGGGGTTGTTTAGCCTAGAGATGAGGAGGCTCAGGGGAGACCTTATTGCTCACTACAACTACTCAAAGGGTGGTTGTAGACAGGTGAGGCTTGGTCTCTTCTGCCAGGCAACCAGCACCAGAACAAGAGGACACAGTCTCAAGCTGCACCAGGGGAGGATTAGGCTGGATGTTAGGAAGAAATTCTTCATGGAATGAGTGATTAGACATTGGAATGGGCTGCCCAGGCAGGTGGTAGAGTCACCATCACTGGAGGTGTTTTAAGAAGAGACTGGAAGGGGTGCTTGGTGTCATGGTTCAGTTGATTAGATGGTGTTGGGCGTTCAGTTGGACTCAATGATCCAATCCTATCCTATCCTATCCTATCCTATCCTATCCTATTTGGACTGGGCCCTTAATCTTCCATAAATCACGTACTTAAAAAAGAGAGAAATTGTGATGTGTGATCTTACAGGAGCTGTTAACAGAACTGAAATAAAACATCTCCTATTGGTGCAATAATGAAACCACAATGTGATTATACAGCAGTTAAATGTTTTAGTGTGAAACACACATCTGATAAATTATTTGAAGATTAATAACCACATCTACCTCATAACAGTGGTATGACAGAGATGAAATGCTAAGCTCCACAAATGAAAGCTTATAATTCATTTACCTCTGTGCTCTACCCATGCTCAACATCTAAGGGATTTACACAGTGAAGTGAAGAATGGGTCAAAGCTGAATAAAGCAGTGAAGTTTTCTATAAAGGAAGTGGTATATTACCTCAAAAATCTGCAAGTAGATAATTACGTGAGGTAGAACATGATACATCTACAAAATCAGTATCAGATATTGAGAAAGGACAAGAGATGATTAGAAATGGTGTTTATTAGTAGTTAAAAGAGGGGATAAATAGCAAACTGTTACCACTAAGTAGGATCCAAAGGTACAACATTTTGTCAGGTCGTTAAGAGTGAAGTGGAGTCTGCATTACTGTCTTTGATACCTTCTGCTTCACTCACAGAAGAGTACATGTGTCTATAACTGCTATGATATATTCCTATTTTAAGCACACTTTTACAAAAGACCTTTTTCTGAAGTTTCCTCTTGGCAAGACAGCTTGCAATTAAAGGCCACTTTCCAAGCTGCTATTTCATTGACCATGACTTACTTATCTCTGTAGAAAGCCAATTGCCATCTAAGATTTCTCTATATTTTGTCAGAGCCCTGTGACAATTTCTGTATTAAAGCAACATTTAAGGCACATGTGGTTTCTCTCCTCTGTTGAAGGGGACCTCAAGCCTTTTTTTTTTCATTTTCTTTTTTTCCCTGCTCACTTTTCTAGTTCTTTTTCTTGGTTTCATTAACAAGTACTAATGTTCTCAGGTTAAGCTTCTTGTATTCAAGTACAGTCATACAGAAAGTGAAATCAATGGCTTTTGTAGCATTTCATTTCAGATGTTAAGTCCCCAAGGGAAATTGATAGTCTAATACTTGAGACTCTTTGGCACTAAAATTAAGCTTTTTCTCCTTGATACTTAGAGAAGTAGTAAAAACTGAATCAGCAACCAAGAAAGAAAAACAATTGCTAATAGATAATCAAAAGCAGTGTCAGCAATGCTTTATTACAAGACCATCATGAGAATTTACTTAACAGCACGATTATTTGTTAGCAATATCAAATGTCAGAGCCAAACAAAGAGAAACATGGAATTATAGAATCATAGAGTCATAGAATCAATAAGGTTGGAAGAGACCTTCAAAGATCATCAGGTCCCACCTGTCACCCAAGACCTCATGACTACTAACACATAGAAGTGCAGAATCATAGAATGCATTGGATTGGAGGGGACCTTTAAAAGTCATCTAGTCTAACCCTCCTGCAGTAAACAGGGACAACTAGATCAGGTTGCTTAGAGCCCCATCAAGCCTGACCTTGAATGTCTCCAGCGATGGGGCCTCCACCATCTCCCTGGGCAACCAGTTCTGGTGTTCCATCACCCTCATACTGAAGAGCTTCTTCCTAATTTCTAATCTCAATCTGCCCTGCACTAGTTTAAAACCAGTGCCCCTGTTCCTAAAGCTGCATGCCTTTATAAATAGTCCCTCCACAGGTTTCTTGTAGGCCTCCTTCAGGTACCAGAAGGCCACCATAAGGTTTCTGTGGAGCCTTCTCTTCTCCAGGCTGAAGAATACACAGAATACATAGAATACATAGAATAAACCAGGTTGGAAGAGACCTTCAAGATCATCACGTCCAACCCATCAACCAATCCAACACCACCCAAACAACTAACCCATGACATCAAGCACCCCAACTCTCTCAGACTATCTTTGTAGGAGAGATGTTCCAGCCCTCTGATCATTTTTGTGGCCCTCTTTTGGAACCACAAAATTGGATCCATGTCTTTCTTGTGCTGAGGGCCCCAGAGCTGGACACAGTACTGCAGGTGAGGCATCACCAGAGCAGAGTAGCAGAATCATCTCTCTCGGTCTGTTGTCTGTGCTTCAGCCTAGGATGTGGTTGGCCACCTGGGCTGCAAGTGTGCCTTGTTGGCTCAAGTCCAGATTCTTGTCCACCAATATACCCAAAGTTCTCTTCTGCAGGGCTGCTCTCTATCTTATCCTCACCCAGCCTATATTGATAACTAGGGTTGTCCTGACCCAGGCATAGGACCTTGCACATGCCCTTGTTGAACCTCATGAGGTGCACCTGGGCCCACTTCTCTAGCTTGTCCCGGTCCCTGTGGATGATATCCTGCCTTTTGGGCATACTGACTGCACCACCCAGCTTGGTATCATCTGCAAGTTTGATGAGGGTGTGCTTGATCATTGATGAAAATATTAAAGAGCACTGCTCCCAGTATGGACTCCTGATAAACACCCCTTGAAACTCATCTCCATGGGTCCACATTGAGTCATTGAGCACTGCCCTCTGGATGTGAAAATCCAGCCAATTCCTTGAAAAATTTTGGAAGTCCTCAAAATTTTACCTTGTTCAGAATTAACTTTGGTGCTGGTTTTGTAACTGCAACCACTGGGATTACACAACTGGGAAACCTTCCAGAAAGCAAACCCTGCATTTTTATTTAGTCAGATATTTTACAACAAAGCTGTTTCTTCAACCAAATTTTACAGTCCTGAAATAAATAAAAAAGGCTGCTTGTTGATGAGTTGAAAGAATTTCTGGGAGAGAGAAAACTCTGACCATTTAGTCCTACAGCCTGCCTAATATAATCACAGAACTGCTCTAAATTATTTCTTACTATCATTACTAGCACTTCCAGCAGCTGTGGATGAAATGGATGTGTTCTTTTGAAAATGAGAATCTCATTTTAATATTTCAAATTGTAACACATAGGCTATGTAATTTGCTGAGTCATTTTAATGTTAATTTCTAGAATGTTTGAATAAATATGTCTAAAAACTATCTGGAAAACAGTTATTAGTTAAAATAAAACCCAGATGGGGTCCCTATCGACTCTACTTACATATAGCCACCTGTACAACTTTCAACCCAAAAATCCTTATTGAAGCCAGATTTTCTGTGTCTTTGTGCTTCCTCCAGCACAATGGACATCTCAAAACCTCCGAGGTTATACAAAACACAGCCCCCAAATGCTGAACCAGTCTTGGCCCATATGAGGAGAGGCTGGGGGAGCTGAGATTGTTTAGCCTGGAGAAGAGGAGGCTCAGGGGAGACCTTATTGCTGTCTACAACTACCTGAAGGGTGGATGTAGCCAGGTAGGGGTTGGTCTCTTCTCCCAGGCAACCACCAACAGAACAAGAGGACACAGTCTGAAGCTGCACCAGGGGAAGTTTAGGCTCGAGGTGAGGAGAAAGTTCTTCACAGAGAGAGTTTGTAGCCATTGAAATGTGCTGCCCAGGGAGGTGTTCAAGAGGGGACTGGACCTGGCCCTTGGTACCATGGTATAGTCATGAGGTCTGTGGTGACAGGTTGGACTTGAGGATCTTTGAGATCTCTTCCAAGCTTGGTGATACTGTGATTTCATATGTTACATACTAGTTCCTGCTGAAGCCAATGATTTGTGCTTCACGTAACTACAAATTGAGTTTGGCCAAAGAATATCTTCTTGAAAAGAATCCAGTCTGGATCTAAAGACATCTAGACACTGATACTCCAGCTGTTTCCTGTAGTTTTCCCCAGCAATTATTTAATCTCACTGTTGCAAATTTTGTCCCAGTTTCCTGTTCAGCTTAACTGTCTTCCAGTTACGAGGTCCTGTGAGAGATTTATTCACATTGGAGAGACCTTTGACAGTCAGTAGAGGGTTTTTTTGGTCAATAAACTAACCTTCTGGTCTCCAAGTCATCTCTCAATTTGCCTTTGAGAAGCACAATGTCTCACTTTAAAGTTTTTAACCAAATTCTGTTTACCAGTACTTCAATAAGTCTCAATATTCTTTTGTAAACATGAGTGTCCAAACTATATGTGTCATGAACTTATAACCTGTGAACACTGTATGCATCATCAGCTAGAAAGTGACAGTTAAGCCATCTCCAATACTGCCATGCAGTTCTGTACTATTACAAGATGTCATATAGTTATGCTGAAACCTGTCATCTAAGATGAAGGCGCAGGTTTCCTGAAGAGGAACAGTTCCTACCAACATTAATAAGGCCAGAGTTTACTTCAAGAGGAACTGAAAGAAGACAAATGAGGAGAAACAAACATTCAGAGCCACAGAAAATGAAAGTGAATTGCTGAGAGTTCATATTAGGCCTGCAAACTTTGATTCCCAGACCTCAAAGAATTAAACAATTAGACAGGATGACATAACTTTCCATGTGACTTTACACATTTATCATATGAATGATCTATAACAGACCAAGTAATCTAAATTCTTTGTAGGTTTACAAGAAGAATGTTGCCCAGAAGTAAAGCGGTAACTAACACAGGGCAGAGAGATTGGCAAATAAATCTGTTTCAGAGTACTCTTTCCTCTTAAAATCATAGAATTGCTTTGAGATCATCAAGTCCAACCAACCTATCACCACCATGGCCATTAAACTATGTCTTGAAATGCCATATTCACATGTTTCTTGAACACCTTCTGGAATGGTGACTCCACCACCTCCCTGGGCAGTCTGTTCCAATGTCTGACCACACTTTCAGTGAAGATATGTTCCTAATATCCAATCTAAACTTTCTCTGATGCAACCTGAGGCCATTTCCTCTTGTCCTCTCGATACTAGAGAGGGGAACAACCTCCAGCTCACTACAACCTCCTTTCAGGTGTTTGTAGAGAGCAATGATGTCTGCCTTCAGCATCCTCTTCTTCAGATTAAACAATCCCAGTTCCCCTCATAAGACTTACTCTTTAGACCTTTCACCAGGTTTGCTGCCCTTCTCTGGACACTCTCCAGTAACTCTATGTCCTTCTTGTAGTGAGGGCCCCAAAACTGAACACAGTATTCAAGGCACAGCCTCACCAGTGCCAAGTACAGGGGCATGATCACCTCCGTATTCCTGCTGGCCACACTGTTCCTGATACAGGCCAGGATACTGTTAGCCTTCTTAGCCACCTGACCATACTGGCCGCTCATGTTCAGATGGCTGTTAACATTCTGCTGAGTGGCTTTCCAGCCACTTGTGGTGGGTTGAGAACAGCCTCAAATGGTCACACCACTCTCCCCCAAACCTGTAGCATTGCATGGGGCTTTTGTGACACAAGTGCACAACCTGGTGCTTGGCCTTGTTAAACCTCATACATTGGACCTTGGCTCATTGCCCAGCCCAGCCCATCCAGATGCCTCTGCAGAGCCATGAATAGATCAACACTCCCACCCAATTTGATGTCTGAAAATTTACTGAGGATGCGTTCGATTCCTTCCTCTAGATCATGGATAAAGATATTAAACCAGACTGGCCCCAAGACTAAGCCCTGGGAAACATTGCCTCTGACTGGGTCCAACTGGATTTAACTCTGTTCACCACCACTCTTTAGACCTGGCCATTTAGCCAGTTTTTCACTCAGTGACGTGCATTCCATCTCTATTGATAAACAGATGAAGGACTTTTTGAAAATAAGTGTGAGCTAAGTCATCCAAGCATTTTAACTGGGGAGAAGGAATAATTTAATTTATTGGGGCAGGGGAAATCTATATTTAGGAGCTATGATAGAAGAGAAATGTTCATTAATCTTCTCTGTGCTTGCAAATGAAAATTCACTTGTAAACATCTCCACCTCTCCTAATTGCCCCAACTAGATATGAAATGAAGATAAAGTAAAAATATATTGAAGTGACTTCAGGGGACTACATTTCAGATTAAGAAACTTTATTCTGTTCTCTTTGACAGCTGGTGAGTATTTTCATTCTGGCTAATTTACAAGAGAGTGAAAGTAAATATAAAGTGTTGTGGTAACCTCCCCTCAGGGCATCACAGGTCTTTAGCATAGTCAAGGATTCATAGCTATATGAGTGTATGCAAATGTGCAAGTTGAAGCTGAAGATGGGGGGTTAAAACTGGAAGAATGAAGAAAATCTTCTCTTGCCCATGAAGAATGCCTGGTTTATGTTCCTCTATGTGACAACTGGAGTAGATTTGACTTACTCAGAATCAACATTTGCCTGCATTGAAACAAGAAACAATGGGTTCAAACTTGTACATAGAAGATTTCACCTCAACATGAGGAGAAACTTCTTTACAGTGAGGGTGACTGAGCACTTGAACAGGCTGGCCAGAGAGGTTGTGGGGTCTCTGGAGACTTTCAAAACCCACCTGGATGCATTGCTGTGCAGACTACCCTAAGTGATCCTGCCTTGGCAGGGGGGTTGGTCCCTTCCAACCTCTCATGAATAGAATAGAATAGAATAGAATAGAATAGAATAGAATAGAATAGAATAGAATAGAATAGAATAGAATAGAATAGAATAGAATAGACCAGGTTGGAAGAGACCTTCGAGATCATCGTGTCCAACTGTGAAATGCTCACAAACTCTCTGGTGTGCAAGGTATGGCAGGTCAATTATGGTTTAGTCTGGAAACAAAGTGACAATATTTAACTGTGTTCAAGATAAAATATGCTTGCTTGTCTGCTTATTTGCCCAGAGAGTAGATCAAGGGCCAGGGATCCCTGGCTGCCAGACCTCTGGCTGACTTAGAGACTGAGCAGCTGCACGATGGGCAAACTGCCTAGAACACAAACACATGAAGGTTATCAATAAAATTGGAGATTACCAATTCCTTATGCTTGCTTAATGTTTGTGTATACAGTGGAAATGCAACTAAGGTCCTCCTTACAAGTATGATGATTGACCGATGATTGTCAAAGGCAAAAAGACAAGCATCCTGATTATTAGATGCTGATAGGCTGAGATGGCTGAAGCTCTAAAATTCTGAATGGATTGAATGGAATTTGACTAATTATAATTAGAGTGTAAGCACTTGACTGAGAGGGCATACGTCCTCAGCTGAAAGACAGGTAGTTGAAAAGTAGAGTTTCAAAACTGTAAACATAAGAAGGAAAATGGCTTGATCTGATACAAATGTAAGGGATATTTGTACAGAATTGAGATAGGGTTAAGAATCATGGAATCACAGAATCAATAAGGTTGGAAAAGACCTCAAAGATCAGCAAGTCCAACCTGTCACCCTACACCTCATGACTACTAAACCATGGCACCAAGTGCCATGTCCAATCCCCTCTTGAACACCTCCAGGGACGGTGACTCCACCACCTCCCTGTGCAGCACATTCCAATGGCTACAAACTCTCTCTGTGAAGAACTTTCTCCTCACCTCAAGCCTAAACTTCCCCTGGTGCAGCTTGAGACTGTGTCCTTTTGTACTGGTACTGGTTGCCTGGGAGAAGAGACCAACCCCCTCCTGGCTACAACCTTCCTTCAGCTAGTTGTAGACAGCAATAAGGTCTCCCCTCATCCTCCTCTTCTCCAGGCTAAACAACCCCAGCTCCCTCAGCCTCTCCTTGTAGGGCTTGTGCTCAAGGCTTCTCACCAGCCTCATTGCCCTTCTCTGGACACGTTCAAGTGTCTCAATGGAATTCAAAGTTTCCACATAAAAACATAAGCAGCTTATATTCTATTATAAATGCATCTATTTATGCGAGGTCTGAACAGTCATATGTCATTTAGAATGGTGGCCAATAAGTATTTTGGAAAAGCAAGCACTTACTTGCTTACTGTATTGTATGTGTACCTGTCCTGCCATGCTAGAACTGGTTATTATCCTGGAAAGTGAGAGCATGAAACATAAATTAATTGTTGCACTTTCCAAGTTCTTTGGAACACACCACTCTGAGGAAATGTGATCGAAGATGAGCATACAAATTGTGATCATGGGTCAGATCAAAGGTTCACTTAGCCCATTAGCCTGTCTGATAGCTGCCAAGAATAGAGGCTTAAGTAAAAGAACAGATCACACTAAGAATACCTCATGAATAGAATGTTCTTCCTCCTGGTGTATCCTTTCAGTTTCTAGCAGTACGTAGCAACGGCCTGAGCCAAAAACTGTATCTAAACACTTAATAGCCAACCTAAGACATGTTCTCCACGGTCTTGTCACTCAGCTGAGGGTTCTGCAACTCTTCACAGTTGTAGATTTAGCTACCTTGAGTAGTTTAGAATGTAAACATTCTGCTATTACACTTTTCTCATGTCCTCTGCTCATTAATTTCTTTCTTAAATAGAACTTTTCCTGGTGGCACATACAGAAGAAAATCTATTCTAACAAGCCCAGTTGTTCACTTGTTGAAATCAAACAACTATCTGTTCATGCCATGAATATTATTCATATTGATGTAGGTTCTTTTCTGTGCATATTAAGAAAGGAAAACTTCTTTTTTTTTTAATTTCTGTTCTAGGATTTTCCTACTCTTCACACTGTGTACAGCTTAAATGGCTGTTTTCAGACACCACTGTTGTGCGCTGGCTTCAGAAACTCATGTTCTGTATTACAAATCATTTCCTGGAGTATAAAGGCCCATTGACTGCATGAAAGAAAGCAAGAGTGTTAGCTATCTAATTTTTTCTCATATTCATAACCTAACATAGCATTTAATGGCCACTTCTACTGCTGAAAATCAAATAATTTCTCCAATTATATTAAGGATGAACCATTTTACCTCACTCTGTTTCCCTTGTTCTGATATCTAAATGCTGCATGAGTATGACAAGGATTATCATAAATTGTGACTCAGAGATCACATTTCTGACAGGGTAAAGTGGGGTTAATAAAATTGTCATTTATTTTCTCTTGTAAGTTTTATTTTCTCTTGCTGCTCCTGCTTACCCTTGGCAAAGATTTCCCTTGCACAAAAGTGCCTCTGCCCTTACTGAAGAAGGGGATTGATCTAGATTTCAATGATTCATGCTATCAAGACCTCTTTCACTTCAGCTTGACAGCAAATACCTAAAGGAGCTGGAGTGTTCATGATTTTTCTACAGTCATTTGTTTAGTGACAACTGTCATCTCCCTGTCTGTCAGCATGACTTCATTGACACCTGACAGAACAGAGAAATTATTTTCCACACAGCTTTAGATTTCCATATTCCAGGGCCAGTATGGTGAAATACTAGGTTGAACTGCCACCCAAATACAATGCTTTTCAGCTATCCTTTATAAACAGAGTCACTCCTTCTTGTCTTTCTGTACAGAAAAGGCAGTTATAGCAGTTACTTTAGTGTAAGGAACTCTGACCACATAAAGAGTAATTACCTTGACCACTGAGAGGATATAATGTATTGCTGTTATTCTAATTGGTCAAATACTGTGCAAGCAGTGGCAGCAAAAGAGACATAGTTAAGCTTCCAAGTCCAAAAAATGTTATACTGCAAAGTGTGGGTAAGTACGTATCACCTCCAATTATTTCCTGGATGACTGATTTCCTAATTCCCTTAGATTTCAACAGTGAACATCATTCATCTTAACCAAATGTTCAACTGCTTAAAAAATATAAAGAGACAACTATAATTAATCCATTTAGTCTAACTCTAAGTTCTTACCTAGAATAAGGCATGAGCTCTAAACTTCTACAAAAATTCAGACTTGCATTTTGGAAGGTGAGATTATGCTTTCTAAATGTTAAAATGGAGAGATTATTAGGAAGACACAGAAGGGAGAAAAATTATTTTAGTAGCTCGAGAAAACGCTGGTTAGAAATAAAATCTAGTAATCTGAGTTGGACATTTAATTCATTTAGAGTACCAAAAGACTTCCTACAACACAGATTTGAGAATGTTTGAGAAAGGATAATTGCATCAGAAATTTAGGAGGGGCTGTGTTAGTAGGGGAGTATATTACAACAGGTGTTACAAGCATTCTTGGACATCCATCTTGTGCCCTAATCCAAAGCAAAATACATTAATGATCCATGTGAGCTAAAGAACAAGATTTTTATACAGAATTTATTTGTTTATGAAACACTCCTTAATCACTTCACTAATGGGATATCACAGTATCACAGCACATTAGAGGTTGGAAGAGACCTCAAGAGATCATCGGGTTCAACCCCCCTGACAAAGCAGGATCACTTAGGGTAGTCTGCACAGGAATGAATCCAGGTGGGTTTTGAAAGTCTCCAGAGAAGGAGACTCTACAACCTCTCTGGCCAGCCTGTTCCAGTGCTCTGTCACCCTCACCATAAAGAAGTTTCTCCTCATGTTGAGGTGAAATCTTCTATGTTCAAGTTTGAACCTGTTGTTTCTTGTCTTATTCCTGTGCACCGCTGAAAAGAGCTCTGCCCCCTCCACTTGACACCCACTCATCAGATATTTATACACATTGATGAGATCCTCTCACAGTCCTCTCTTCTCGTGACTAAACAGCCCCAGGGATTTCAACCCCTCTTCATAGGGGAGATGCTCAAATCCTCTAATCCCCCTAGCCCCCCCACCTAGGCTGTGAGTATCTCACTGAATCATAGCCTGGCTGTTTCCAATAGCCCAAGTCCATCTGTTTTATACTGAGCACTTAGTTAACACCAAGTTAACACTGCACTCTTGCATAGACTACCTGGCTCCTGAATGCTCTCTAAGCTTTATAATACACACCTTTCAATGGAGGTGATACCTGAAAATGCTGCTCACCACCCAAATAAGATTCTAGCTTTTAACCACACACTGAACCTGGAGCTACTGAAGATCATAATAAATGTCAGAGAAAGGTAAGAATTGTATTTAATGTGTGAGATGAAAGAGAGGAGGCTAGGCATATGGTTTACTTCAGCATTAAAGACAACAATTTACTCTAATTCACCCGAGAATAATATGACCCAACTAATTCAGTACAGTTCCTTCTTTACTTTCTTCCAGTTTGTAAAGGATTGCCAAGTAGAGATTAATTGAGGGGCCTAAGGTGAGCCTGCAGAAGAGAGGCATGCCCCATTCTGTACCTTATCTTTGATAACAGCTGAGAACATTGCAGCCTTCACAACTTTCTTCTTAATCCCTTGCATTCATTATAGCATTTTTTCACCTTCTCCCACCCTTTTGGAGGATGACACTCCTACCTTTACTTCCCCTTGTGGATGCCCAGAAGCAAATTTGTGTGAAAAAGACATCATCTGATATACTGAGTCTTGAAACAACCCACCTCATGAATGTTCCAGCCCTGCTCTCAGAAAGGTGGAAAAATATACCTTCCTTCTTTTCTGACAAAAGTAAAATCCTAGTCCCATCCTTCAAAGGTCAACCAATGTGATGGATTTACCAGACTTTAAAACCCAGCTCTAAGTCAAAGGGAAGATAGAGATGCTCATCAGTGAGTGATGAATCTGGTTATATTAGGGTTGTATGATACACACAGTCATTTAATAAGCACAGACAGTTTATCTGGGTGTCAATTGATCCGTGAAGCCTCACTGGCCAATACGCTTTCTCAGGTGGTCTTCAGCATTCCTTGCCTGATAAATAACCATTTTAATTCCTCACATAAAGCAAATTTAAAAGTGACATCTTTTGTTGGTTTTTGGTTTGTTTCTGGTGGGCTTCCTATTTTGACTTCATTACATCCTCAGGTTGAATTAAGCGCCTAGACAGACTTCTCGGTGCATTGTGGATTTCATCTCCTCCCATGCAGCCTGACATCACAGTTCATGTGGAGGGCTACATAACATGACACAGAATATTTTGCTGAAATTATCACACCTGCTGGGCATTTACTGGACAGAGTAAATTTAATAGCATTACATGGGTATAAGGCAGGACAGACTTTGGCACAAGAATTTTATGATAGTGTTACATATCAAATGGTGCAGTATGTTTTTCAGCTTCCAAAATGCAATTTGAAATGTGATATGTTAATGTGATACAGAGGTTTGGAGAACAACAGGGGATAGTTGACTGCACCCTTATCTGGCCAGCCATTCTATTTCTCCTCTTGTGGATATTACTGGTTTTATAAGGTGATGTATCATGACGAGAGTGTCAGCTGCATCATTCTACAGCTGTACAAAATCCTTCTTCACACAGTGATGTCCATTATGGTACCCTGATACTAGTAGGCTGAGTTATGAGCTGGACATGGAGTGTTGCAGAGTGCTGAAGTGGTCTGGCAGCCACCCAAGGACATGCTATGGCAGTGTGTGCTTGGTTGAGTGTAGCAGATGATAGCCCATTGCAGGAAATTGCTGATCTCTCGTGCGGTGCAGAATTATGATAGGGTGTGATGTGTTGGCAAGTGGTGGCTATGGTTTTATGGCAAAATTGTACTGCAGTTCAAAGCAGGATGAAAATGCTTAACAGCTTTAGTTTATCAGGATTTGACTTAAGCTATTTTTTCTATTAATGAACTAGGTCAGAGTGCTGTGGTTGAGTACTTCAGGAATGTGACCATTTACTTCTTCAGATACGAGTCTAGAGGCATCTAGGTCTTTTTAGTTTACTTGTGCTTTGTTTGAAGAAATAGAATGAATTTAAAGCAAGTCTTCACATATCTCACTTCTCGTGCTTCAGCTCAGGAGAAAGGGTATCAACATTTCACACAATTTCTGTCTGTAGGTGTTTCCTGTGGACATTCAACATTTAATACTGACTCCACACTGGGTTATTGCTGTTATGTATGACCACATTCTAATGAACTAGTTAGGCTTCACTGGGTGTTTTAGACAAATGCATTTACTCTCACCTAAAACACAGCTGGGAATTCCTTTGATAAATTCATTTACCGTGACAAAAGTTCGTATGTGAATACCAAGAGCTGTGAAGGAACAAGACCTTCAGATGTGACAGTCCAGATTCTCTTGCCTAATTCCTTAGTATAATATTTTGGAATTAAAAAAAAAAATAATCAAAAATTTCTATCTATATGGAAGAAATCCTTTCTTGAATTCAGGTGAAGTTTTAAAAGAGGATGTTTGGGGCTTTTTTTCTGGGCTTGGTTGGGTATTTGTTTGTTTTGTGGGTTTGCTGCTGTTGTTTGTTTGTTGGCTAATTAAAAAGGATTTGCAGAAAACCACTGTGATAGCCAATTGTTATACATTTTGAAGAAGAATTCCTTTAAACATGGAACCTGCCTGTCCCCTATAATGCAGAAGGGGACAAGAAATTAAAATTGAAACAGCAAGTAGGAGAGAGTAGGAGAGATTATTTAGTTCTTTAGTGATAAAAGCCAACATTATGTCATTGAATAAGTGAATTGTGGATTTGTAATGCCTCATGTTCTCAATAACAAGTGGCCACTGAGTTCTCCACTATTTATCTCTTCAGCCTAGCTCACAATAATCATATTTAACTAATCTTGCCTCAAGGTAGCAAAAGCATGAGCCAGGATACTAAAGTCCATATCTGAAAAGATATAGGAGAAACATCGTCTCTCATGAGGAGATCTTTAGACTTTGTTTTTTCTGTTTCAGAAAGTTTCCATTACATTTTCTCAAAACATCTGAAAATGAAGGAAACTGCAATTATTTTTTAAGTTGTCCAAATGTCTGGCAAACGTTCTCAACTTAAAAGACTGATCCACACATCACCATTATCGCTTCACTTTTTATCTTCTTCTGACACTAAAAGGCAATTTACTTTCATCAGTGGCCTAAATGATGTCAGCAGAATATTTAAAGTAAGAGGAAGTTGTAAAACTGCACATCACCAAGCTGCTACTCATATTTTAACTGACATCCTCTTACCAAGTCCTTGCAATCTAATATGCAGTTAGATTTAAAGGAGGTGACTGCAGCTTGAATGTTAAGCGTCCCGTGAGAGATATTCGTGTGAAGAAATTCCTCAGTGCTTTTTTCCACCAAGTCTGAGGGGAAAGAAAGAATTGAATAGAAGGATAACCTTGTCCACTTTCACATGCATGCCTACACCAATTTTAGGACACAGACTACCAAAAGTACCTAATGGTTCCATAGAAGCACATACATCAATGTTTAGTTGACATCAAAAAAACACCTATCAACATCTAGTTGGACTAGAGGACCTTTGGAAGTCTCTTCCCACCCAGACCATTCTGTGATTCCGCCTTTTTCTGTGAAGTAAATGGATTGCAAATGCACTCCAGCTGGAATAAAATAATCATATTTGGAGAGTTTAGGTACATTTCTAAATTTTTTCATAACCTAGAACAGAAAACAAAATGAAGTCATTAAAAGTCAGCATATAAGATGCCATAAGAAAATACTTATTTTTACCTGCTATAGTCTTTGAGAGTTCATCATAGAAGACCTTAACCTCACTTTACCTTGTGGTATCGAAGTATCACAGTATCACAGTATCACAGTAACTAAGGTTGGAAGAGACCCCAAGGATCATCAAGTCCAACCTGTTCCAACAGACCTCACAACTAGATCATAGCACCAAGCGCCACGTCCAATCTCCCCTTGAACACCTCCAGGGACGGTGACTCCACCACCTCCCTGGGCAGCCCATTCCAATGACGAATGACTCGCTCAGTGAAGAACTTTTTCCTCACCTCGAGTCTAAACCTCCCCTGACACAACTTGAGACTGTGTCCCCTTGTTCTGGTGCTGGTTGCCTGGGAGAAGAGACCAACCCCCACCTGGCTACAACCACCCTTCAGGTAGTTGTAGAGGGCAATGAGGTCGCCTCTGATCCTTCTCTTCTCCAGGCTAAACAATCCCAGCTCCCTCAGCCTCTCCTCATAGGGCTTGTGCTCAAGGCCTCTCACCAGCCTTGTTGCCCTTCTCTGGACACATTCAAGTGTCTCGATGTCCTTCCTAAACTGAGGGGCCCAGAACTGGACACAGTACTCAAGGTGTGGCCTAACCAATGCAGAGTACAGGGGCACAATGACCTCCCTGCTCCTGCTGGCCACACTATTCCTAATACAGGCCAGGATGCCATTGGCCTTTTTGGCCACCTGGGCACACTGCTGGCTCATGTTTAGGCGGGTGTCAATCAGCACCCCCAGGTCCCTCTCCGTTTGGCAGCTCTCCAGCCACTCTGACCCCAGCCTGTAGCTCTGCATGGGGTTGCCATGGCCAAAGTGCAGCAAAGTCTCCCATGAACATTGCTTAAACTTTATTAATAGCTGTTATATTTCTGGGTAGAAGTCTGTATTCAAAGGGATGAAATTCACATCTATTTTTTAACCTCATTCCCATGGAGGATCACATTGGTTATTAAACATTTGGATTTTTATTTATCTTGTTGCAGTTGACCATGATAAGCAGGTTTTAATGCAGCTGCTAATTTTCAGACTTAAAATATAGACTCTTTAGAATAGAATGGAATTAACCAGGTTGGAAGAGACCCTTGAGATCATCGAGTCCAACCTATCATCTAACACAATCTAATCAACTAAACCATGGCACCAAGCGCCCCATCCAGTCTCTTCCTAAACACCTCCAGTGATGGTGACTCCTCCACCTCTCTGGGCAGCCCCTTCCAATGGCCAATCACTCTTTCTATGAAGCACTTCTTGCTAACATCCAGCCTAACTTTAACTTGAGTAATTTTTTTGAATTTTATACCTTCCTAGACAGTGAACCCAAAACACCATGAGTCCTGAAGCTGAGAGTACTACAATGTTATTCAAAAGCTCATTGAAAATATTGAGCCTTTATGCTGAACAACACACTGTCCAAACATGAATGAAGTCGGACTTTCATCTGCCCTTTTAGCAAAGACACAGCAGTGAAGCTTTTGCTTCTTTACAGCTTGATGATTGGAACAAAAGGTAGTTTGAAATCTAACTGCAGAAGACCTTGAATTTTCCATGGGTTTTGGGAATTCATCCCAGAACTATAGCAGAGAGTACATTGACTTTGAATGACCGCTAACCAGAGTTTTAGTTCCTAAATTGATGTCTATCCTCATCAAATGCTCGTTTTATTAACTAAAAATTAAACACAGTGACAAAATCACAGTATCACAGTACATTAGAGGTTGGAAGGGACCTCCAGAGATCATTGAGTCCAAACCCCTGCTAAAAGCAGGATCACCTAGGGTAGTCCTCACAGGAATGCATCCAGACAGGTTTTGAATGCGTCCATAGATGGAGACTCCACAGCCTCTCTAGGCAGCCTGTTCCAGTGACAGCACAAACCTTAGCTATCAGTCATGTTAAAAGAAAATTTCAGTATGAGATATCTAATAAGAACACAGACATCAAATACGGAGTTGGTGCTTACCACAGAGCAGATTCACAAAGAGCACTCCTTACAAAAAGCATGTTTATGAAAATGGCACTATGCACAAATCAGCTAATGGTCTCTTACAACAGTGTTACATATTGGTTAAAAGAGAGTTAATGTATGCCACCTAGTCTTGCAATGCTCTTCTCATCTTTCAAATAATCATATTCTCAGAGGCATTTTCAGGAAAGCATAATTTTTATACAATATATAAATAATTATATATAAAAAGATGCTCACATAACACTAGATTAGCCAAATTATGGGGTTATTAAGTAAAGACTGTAAGACATGAATAACTTTAAGGCATGAATGTATATTTATGGTCATTAGAATGGTATCACATTTAGACGGAAAAGGTACAAAAAGTAACATCAGACAACTTTTAGGATAGGCACTACTATTATTTCCCATGCTTAATGAATTTTAAAAGCATTTATGGGATTAGTCTCCTAAATTGTTTATAAAACCTCTTTTTCACTTTGACTTTTTGCTTCTCTCAGAACCAAAGGAGAATGATAGTCTCAACATCTGGCTTAGTGAAGAGAAAGAAACAGAGTTTGATGCTAGTAGATTAACGTACTGCATAGTCAGGGAAAGGAAATTGCCTTAGGAAGGATTTGAAACATAATAAATCAATTTCAAGAATAAACCAGTACCATTTGTTGTTATACCACAAGAGGCTTAAGGATATACTTGTGTATTTCTACTGTCTATATACAAACAATGTAAACTGAAATGATGACTGTAATAGCAGAGAAATGGGTTTTTGAATATTCAGATAGATGGCTTTAATCAAGAAGCTGGCAATATATATTTCCAATCATCCTGTGGAAACTTAACTGTGACAGATGGTATCATGCCTGCCTGACATGAATGCTACCTGCTGTATATTCACTGATGATTTAAATCACTGATACCTATCTGTGTGTGCTTCTACATATTTTAGCCTATATTTCCTTATCTTGAGTTATGCTGCATATAAAAAGCCTACTCTTCTGGAATGATAATGATGATCTAGGACAAATCTTTTATAGTAGGACTTCTTTCCCCCCCCCCCCCCACCTCCCCCCATTTAACTTCTAGACAGGATCTGTGGCCTATTCTCTTTGGACATCTTCGTTCTTCCGGATGAACAGATCTCTTTCTTCTGGACCCTCTCATGGGAAGTCTTGGCATAGCTATGGCCTTCAGTCCATTTCCTTTTGACCTATTCCATTTTTTAACTTTCATTTTTGCTCTATGGGACTCAAATTCCCTTTCTTTCACTTTTGGATAGAGGACATTAATTTGCTTCTGACTTGATATTCTGCTACGCCAGCTAAATCTTTCCCTTCCTCCATCTACACATTCTCCTACTCATTAACATGTTGTTGGTATTCAGCATTCCTCCCTCACCTCCACACACGTGGAGGTGCTATCTCTTATTCACCTCCTTTGGTGGCAGCAGCCATGAAAGTGCTGGAGCAGGAAGGATGCCAGCATTTTAACTACTGTGTTGTCTAAACCTGAGCAGATGGTCTTCTAATCTCCTAGGCAGAGGAGGCCTAAATATGTTACAGATAAATTCTTTGGGGTGAATCTGTTGGAAAATGGAGGGCTCCAAAATACACAGCGCATGGAGGTCGGTGTTTTGAGGGGAAGCTGAGAGGTACTTTGACTTTTCTATTTAGAGTTTCGTCCTAAAACTTAGCCATGACAAAGGTGAGGCTTTGGCCAATTTGATTTCATGTAAGCCTGTCTATTGTACAGCTAGGAATGAACAGCTCTTCATCCTCTCTACTGAAAAATGTAGAACCTTTCCTCACTAAACAGCATCAGTTTCCCAATATCATTGGTGTGTAAACTCTTTCCTATGAGTCCTCTCAGAGCTGTCTGAGTTTCAAGGATGGCTTTTGATAGAACATAGTTGTGTAATCTTGGCTCAAACTTCTAAGAAACATGCTAAGTTGTGAGAAAGAGCTGTGAAAAAGTACTAAGCTAGAAAACAAGGCTAAAATGACAGGCAGAGGTAAGACTGTTGAGACAGGGGTAGTTAGCATCTCAATGATTCCAGGAGAAAAAGACTGACATGAGAAGGTATAAAGTTGGTACATCATCAGCACTGAGACTTAGTAATGGAGGCTGACCCTTTCACACCTGCCATCAAGCTGTCTGGCCAGCACAGACTTACTTCATGATTTACTGTGGGCTGTAAGCATATTAATACTTATTTTCCTCTCTTGTTTGTCCAGATTCTCGCTCTGTGCAAGAGCCAAAAATAACTTCTATTTTGTTTGAATGTGTACATCCTTCTTGCAGTGTCTTTGTTCATGGGAAAAGCTGTCCAAACAAAGTGACACAGAGAAAGCAGGTTACAGACATCAGCTGAGCAAAGGCATCAGCCCTGTCAAGGCAAAATGTCAGGTGGTGATTAACCAGGGAGATTTACATAATTTCCTACTGAGTGGGAAGCCTCTCTCTAGAAATCAGCATCACTGAGAAAAAATTGGGCCATACAAATTCTTGAAATATGTAAATGGAAAGCTGAACACTTTTGCCATTATTCTTTCAGTGATCACCAGATCCCTAGGCCACTAGTACAGAAACCAGAATTTTGCACGAAGGCAGCAGAGAAATAAAGCTTAATTTAGTGCATCAATTTCATTAATTGACTCACATGGGCCCTCCTTCTCCCAGTCTATCAAAATATATTGATGTAATATAAAAGAGAAACATATTTTCCCTTTGCAGTCATATTGCACCTTAATTGCAAGAAGCTAGATGCAAAAAAAAAATCTAGGTAGAAGTTTTTCCTGCCTGTATTTGCTATGACATCATTCGTGATGGCCCAACGGGACACTTCCACTCACAAAGCCCACTGATGAAATCTTGTCTCTGTTAGCAGCAAGGACAGAATTCGCTTTCATTCAAATTTCAAAAGCCAGAAGACCACATGGGTGGTATTCTATCAAAGCTTATGCAAGGATATTGAGAAGAATAAAGGTTTGTATAAGCCAGGATTGCATGGTGCCTGGGAAGGATTTCAGCAGGATCCATCTCTTTTAGCATTTGTAGTGGTTCTTGCCCTTACATCCCCAAAACTTCTGAAATAATTAAATTGGGATTGAAACTCATTATGATTTTGCCTCCTTTTTTCTCATCAGGGGATGCCCTTTTTTGGTGTAGCCAGATGTTGACAAAACCTTTTTCAAATCAGGGGGAAAATACACCCAAAAGAACATTTGTAACTGAAAAAAGAAAACAAACAGGAAACAAAAGCATGTGCCCTCTTTGAATCACAAGTCAATATGTACAAAACCATGAAAAAAACAACAATTGAGACTGAATGCAACTTTTATTCTGTGTATCACCTAGCATTTCCCATAAGGTTGTTTCCTGAGAAGTAAAATGTTTCAGTGAAAATACTGCATGCTTTTGGTTCCATTTTCTATCTAATATACACTGCAATCTGCCTCTAGAAAGAGAATAGATTGACAAGTAATTTTTGTAACTGTCTGTTGAATGTTAGATGATTTAAAGTTGTTCTCTACAGTTGTGACCTAGGTTTGTCCAGACACTCAGGATTTTTATTTTCTTTATTAAATTATATCACAATATGGATTTAAAATACAGACTTTATATGGCTACATGCATGAGCACATATTTCTAGTAAAATCATGATAGAGACTTTTCACAGAATCACAGAACCAAGGTTGGAAGAGACCTCAAAGATCATCAAGTCCAACCTGTCACCCAACACCTCATGACTACTAAACCATGGCACCAAGCGCCACATCCAGTGCCCTCTTGAACACCTCCAGGGATGGTGACTCCACCACCTCCCTGGGCAGCACATTCCAATGGCAAACAACTCTCTCAGTGAAGAACTTTCTCCTCACCTCAAGCCTCAACTTCCCCTGGTGCAGCTTGAGACTGTGTCCTCTTGTTCTGGTACTGGTTACCTGGGAGAAGAGACCAACCCCTTCCCGGCTACAACCACCCTTCAGGTAGTTGTAGACAGCAATAAGGTCTTCCCTGAGCCTCCTCTTCTCCAGGCTAAACAATCCCAGCTCCCTCAGCCTCTCCTTGTGGGGCTTGTGCTCGAGGCCTCTCCCCAGCCTTGTTGCCCTTCTCTGAACATGTTCAAGTGTCTCAATGCCCTTCTTAAACTGAGGGGCCCAGAACTGGAGACAGGACTCAAGGTGTGGCCTAACCAGTGCTGAGTACAGGGGCACAATGACTTCCCTGCTCCTGCTCACCACATTATTCTTGATGCTTTTCTAACATGCTTCACCATTCTTTACCTTATTTTTCTTTTAATGCCTTTCATATATCCAAGACACAAAGGGTTTTGGGTGGTTTTGGTGTTTTGTTTTGGTTTTTTTTGTTTGTTTTAAATCCTAAAGCCTGGCTGTATTTCATTTTATGCAGATATGCTTTTTTTATCAAGTATTGAGATTGCTATAACATATGGAAGTGATTCGAGCAATACTGTCAAGTCTGTTCTTACTGCTTGGTATTTCAGATACATTAAAACACTCAATTTCCCATTTGATGCAACTTGACCTACAAAGCAACTTACTGTTGCCAAATTACCCAAAGAAGCCAAGCCAAATGAGATTCATCAGGAGAAACATTTTTGAAATGGAGGAACCTAATAATGCACACTAAATAAGATTTAAGTGGGGAACCACAAGTGCACCACACCTCTGTCCACTCAAATTGAAGCTAATTATTGAAATGTAAAAACAATTAGGAAATGTTAATACTTTAAACCACATTTATGTATTACAACAGAAGAAGTTGCTACACTTCTAAAAGGTTTAAATCAGTGATGATATTGACACTGTTTTCATTCATAGAGAGAACTGTGGACACTTCAGATTTAACTGACAAAACATGGTCAGGACTTTTTGTGATCCCTACTGGTTTCGTAATGATTGCTATTGGAAGAAGAAAGGAAGAGGGAAGGAAGGATAAGAGCGAGGAGTCTTTTACAAGCGGCACTGAACAAAGAAGGAAACTCTAGTGTGGCAGTTTAGGCTGGGTGCCGCCTGTTACTGCCACATAAGCTACACCTCTGGTGTCCAGAGAGTCCAGTGGACACAGGAAGTAGTCTATTTCTAACCATAATATCCTGTGCCCATAAATCCATCTGCAAAGTCATTCTCTTACTCTTTCTTCCCTCTCTGCTCCTGTGGGAGATGCTCCCTATCGGATGGTGGTTGGAGAGTATCTCAAAGCCTCTTAGGCCTGTCTAAGCCTAAAGCCAGGAGGAGAAGAGGAGGTGGGAGGACAGTCTCAGACCTGGCCAGCCTGAGACTAGCCTAGCAGTTGGTGCAGAAGAGTGAGCCCTGGGGGTTTTGGGTATACCCTCAGGTGGGGAGAAGGGTCGTGTTGGGAGGCTTTTGGGTGTGCTGTAGGGGACTTTATATGCTTTGGGATTCTTTTGTCACCATGCTTGTAGCTTCTGTAAAACAATAATTGCTTTTCCATTTAGACTTTCCATCACTTCACAATCCATTTGTGTGAGTGTCATTCTTTTGCCCCTTTAACGGGCAAGAGAGGATCTGTCTGGCTTCAAACCAGGACATCAAGTTTCTCAGCATGTAAGGTGGAGAGTAGAGATTTGGAAGAAGAGTAACAAAGATGTGGCAGCCAACTTCCTAAGCATTGGCTCAAGATGAATATCTTGAGAAAGTGAAATGCACAACTGGGATGAGCAACTGAAGTAGTACTGGTCAGGGACATGCAGGAGGAGCAGGGTTGTAGAACCCTTAGCCCGAAGTAACTGGTACAATGAGATCCACTATGTATCAAGATTCTTCTTTCTTTATTCATCAGAGAAAATCAAAATCCTAATACCACCATGTCCATGCTCTTGAAAGTCTTCTGAATAAATCACAGATGTGTCAGCATGATTCCTCATCACAGGATTATATTTTTTAACTGTGTATTTTGAACTTGAGATATCTGAGACAGAAAAAAACACCCCACAACAAACCAACAAAGCACCTCCAGCTGCCTCAAGATTATCCTTTTTGGAAAGTAAAACACAAAATGCTTTCATAACAACATAATCAAGATTGTACTTACTGCCTTAGGTCAGATTAGTTCTGTGTTTATTTGTCACCAGGATATTGGACAGCCTCATAAACGCTTAGAATGTTTTCTTCACAGCATCTTTGTAAATCTGTGCTTAGCACTGGAAAGGCCACACCTGGAGTGCTGTGTCCACTGCAGAACTACTGGGAAAAATCCTCCAAAAGGCCACAAAGATTATTAAGGGGCTAGAGCATCTCTCATATAAGGAAAGGCTGAGAGAGGTGGGGCTGTTTAGCTTACAGAAAAGAAGGCTGAAGCAGGATATCATCAATGTATACAAGTATCTGAAGAAAGGAAGTAAAGATCACCACTCTTTTCAGTGGTGCCCAGTGATATGCCAAGAGGCAATGGGCATTAACTGAAACACAGGAAGCTCTCTTTTAACATCTGGGAAAAGTTTTTGTCTGTGGGGGACACCAAGACCTAGGAGAGTCTGTCCAGACATACTGTCTTGGAGTCTATCCTCTGAGACATTAAAAAGCCATCTGGATACGTCCCTGGGAACTGGCCTTGCTTGAGCAAGTGGCTTGGAGTAGGTGACATCCAGAGGTCCCTTCCAAACTCAGCCATTCTGTGATCCTGTGTGAGAATAGTACCTCATAGTTTTTCTCATTGCTGCATTTAGAAATCTGAGGTAGTAAGGATGGGATGCAGATCAATTGAATTCACCAGATACCTTCCAGCTTGACCTGGAACTGTCCTTAGTAACTACTGATTACCTAAATGTGCCTATTTTCCATTCAAACGAGGAGGCTGAAATCAGAGTAAAAAGAACTTTTGCCGCCTTAGTATTAATAAAATATGCCTAACAATCCCAGTTTAGAGGATTTACATAAAAACATGGATTTGGGGTTCTTAATATCTTGTTCCATTGCCTTCTCTGTTTGACCTCTTAATTTCCTCTCATCCCCACTGACAGTTCCCAGAACTTCTCTAGCGCCTTGCTGCCACTTGCCACCTGTTGGGCAGGAGAAGCAGGTAAGCCCTGGGGCTCTGTTTCTCTACTGTTGACAACAACCCTGTGTGCTAATTCTGTCACACATGCCATAGGCTCACTCTCACTGCCTGTTATAGAGTGTAGATGCACATGTAGACTTGTAATTTGAACCCCCATAACCTAAAGGTTTGGATAAAGGTGGACTGATATTAGATGTTGTACATTGGGAGCTCTCAGTGACCTCAGTGCTATTTTTTTTTTTATTAAAGAGTGCACAAGACAATTCCAAAGCCAAATACATAATGAAATATTAAAAAAGAAAAAAGAGGAGTGGCCTTGAAAAACAGAGTAAAATGACTAAAAGCAGGTAAAATATTACCAGCTGATTTTATCTTCATTTTCTGAAATAAAAAGTGGCACTTTGAAGTTGAGCAGTGACACTGAAAACCATAAATATCACATATATATCTCTCATCTAAATAAAACATATATTTTACATATAGGTATTTTCATAGAATCATAGAATAGAATCATAGAATTGTTAGGGTTGGAAGGGACCTCAAGGATCATCTAGGTGCAACCCCCCTGCCATGGGCAGGGACACCTCACACCACAGCAGGTTGCTCACAGCCACATCCAGCCTGGCTGCAAACACCTCCAGGGATGAGGCTTCCACCACCTCCCATGAGGAAGAGTTCCTGCCCTGAGGAAGAGTTCCTCCCCAGACCACCTCTAGTGGTGTTATGTTTCATTTCTTAGGATCATCAATCCCTAGAAACACAAAGGCTGAAACTCAACCAGCACAGAGAATCCCAGAATCCAAGCATGCTGGGGTTGGAAGGGACCTCTGGAGCTCCAACCCCACTCCTAAAGCAGGGCACCCACAGCAGCTTACCCAGGAGCACAAGGGCCAGATGGGGCTGGGAGCTCTCCACAGAAGGAGACTCCACAACCTCTCTGGGCAGCCTGCTCCAGGCCTCCAGCAGCATCACACCAAACAAGTTTCACCTCTTGTTAAGAAGGAACCTCCTGGGTTCCAGTTTGTGCTCACTGCCCCTTGTCCTGTCCCTGGGCACCACTGAGCGAGTCTGGCCCCAGCCTCTTCCACCCCCACCCTTCAGCTCTTGCTCAGCTTTTCCCAGATCTCTTCTGGGGCTTCTCTTCTCCAGGCTCTCAGCCTTTCCTCCTCACAGAGCTGCTCCAGGTTCTTCAGCAACTTTGTAGCCTCTGCTGGCCTCTCTCCAGCAGTTCCCTGTCTCTCTCCAACTGAGGAGGCCCAGAACTGGACCCAGTAGTGCAGATGTGGCCTTACTGGGTCAGAAAGTTGCTGAGCTTAATGCAGGGTTCTTTGCTTTGCTCATGAACACAAATGGACAGACACAGAAAGGAGACTGCAGCAGCACAGAGGCTCAGCAAGCTCAGCCACAGGCTTGTTTCCCAGCTCAGAGCCAGGTGTGGGTCCTGGATCACACAGCACTTACCTTTAGTAAAGTGAGCTGTCTCCAGGATTTGACACTTGCTATTTGCAATTTTATGCCTTAATTAAAATGCATATGTTCATCCAGGTACAGTAGTTTGATATAATCTCCCCCACTCTAATAAAGATCTTGTGCTATGATTAACTCTAGTTGCTTATCAACTTTTCCAAATAGCAGATATTTAGGCCTGACTAGCTCTAAATTGGCTGTTGGAGCACCACTACATATAGAGCCCACAGTCTTAATTTAGGTCCCCAAGTTAGATGCCCAAAGTCAGATGGTGTGAATACCCCCCTTGGAGAATAAGCTGAATAAAAGAGCAGCAGCTATGTATAAAATGTAGAGCAGACTAATATAAATGTCTCAAACTAAAATGCTATATGGCTATATTTTGCAGGTGAAAGCCTGATCCTCAGAGATGCTCACACCTTTTAACTCCAGTGAGAACTTCCAAGAGAAGCTCTGCACCTCCCAGTATCAGGCCTTAAATGATCAAGCATTTGTATCCACTGCCATTCCCTCCCTTGTCTGATCTCAAGTGGGTTTATTACAGGGATTGCACATCATTTCCCTCTGAATTATTTAATCAATGTGCTTTATTCCACAAGCCATTCTAACCATGCTTGTGAGGTTTTAAATCAAAGGACAGCGCTGCTATATGAGCAGTCCTGAGAGGAACAAAGCACCCTGCTGTATTCTCTGTGGTGGCAGATAGAAAAATGGCACATACCACTTAAACCCCTGACAATAATGATTGTTCCTAGTCTGATGTATTATTCTAATATTCTCCCAAGTTTTGTTATGAAGTCACGTTGATCATGCTGCTATTACTAAATTTTGAAACAACTCAGCTCTTGTCTGGTAGGTACAGTAAAAGAAGATAGTGCTACAGCTGACAGCCAGCATCTCTCATTAAAACTGTCAGGAAGATAAACACAAAAGAGGTTTACCAGACAGACAAAAATTCACAGGAATTTTAGCTTCTATGTCCCTGCCATGCCTCTTGTTACAATGGGGACCGCAATTATGGACAGGAAACAACAGAGTTTTAAAGTGAAGCAATGGTTAGAAGGAATGTGTTTTTGTTGTTTGTTTGGGGTTTGTTTTTTGGCCTTTTTTTTACATTATAGCAGTATCATTACAGACTCTCTCTTTTTCATCAGCAACAATCCAAAGCCCATACCACTATTTCTAAACCAGAAAAGATAGTATTGCCAGGCAGAGAGGGACCTGGGGATACTGGTTGACAGTAGGTTGAACATGAGCCAGCAGTGTGCCCAGGTGACCAAGAAGGCCAGTGGCATCCTGGCCTGGATCAGGAACAGTGTGGCCAGCAGGAGAAGGGAGGTCAGGTCTGCCCCTGTACTCAGCACTGGTTAGGCCACACCTTGAGTCCTGTGTCCAGTTCTGGGCTCCTCAGTTTACCAGAGATGTTGACTTGCTGGAACGTGTCCAGAGAAGGGCAACAAAGTTGGTGAGGGGTTTGGAGCACAGCCCTGTGAGGAGAGACTGAGGGAGCTGGGGTTGCTTAACCTGGAGAAGAGGAGACTCAGGGGTGACCTTCTTGCTCTCTACAACTACCTGAAGGGAGGTTGTAGACAGGCAGAGGTTGGTGTCTTCTCCCAGGCAAGCAGTACCAGAACAAGAGGACACAGTCTCAGGCTGTGCCAGGGGAGGTTTAGGCTGGATGTTAGGAAGAAGTTCTATACAGAAAGAGTGATTGCCCACTGGAATGTGCTGCCCGGGGAGGTGGTGGACTCACCATCGCTGGAGGTGTTTAGGAGGAGACTTGATGGGGTGCTTGGTGCCATGGTTTAGTTGATTAGATGGTGTTGGATGATGGGTTGGACACAATGATCTTGAAGGTCTCTTCCAGCCTGGCCTGGTCTATTCTATTCTACTCTATTCTATTCTATTCTATTCTATTCTATTCTATTCTATCCTATCCTATCCTATCCTATCCTATCCTATCCTATCCTATCCTATTTATTTAGGAAAAGTAATCACTTTTAACCATTTTTTTCCACATTTTTAATGCCACTGTATGATTTACTGTACTTCTAATGCTTTCCCTTAAAATTGAAACATTTACCCTAAGATAAAATTATTCCTTTCTGATTTACAAGTATTATTTCCATTGCTTGACACATGGACCGCACCATGTCTTTCAACATTCATTCTCAAAACAAGATATGCAGTCTAAAGGGGAAACACAGCAATTACAGAAGAACTCTTGGTGCTAATATGAAGCAAATTTATTCCAACGCTACTCCTAGACTCTCAGGACAGGACCTTATTATTTGGGCTCACTTGAGATTATCGATTTATCAGTGGTTTTCAAGTCAATATTTAGGGATTGTTGCCAAAGGACCTCTTTAACTAAATCAGAGGCTATATATAAAACCATTTGTTTTGGAACATTTATCTAGAGAGAGTGCAACTTTCTGAATTGGCCTGATTACTCTTGGAAGATAAAATAATAAATGCAATAAAGCACTGGTCCCTAAATGGCGTGTGTATTTTCAGACTGAATTAGAAAGCAAATGGCTTGTGATTCTGGCTAACCAGAAGAAAAGTAAGCAAATAATCAGACCTGTGAAGAGGATGAACCATAGTTTCCTTGTCGTGCTGGCCAGGTCCATGGGACTTTCAGCCAGCAGGAGGAGTTCACATCAGCATCACACTCCCTGCTATTTAGTCCCATTTTTGTCATCGTCTTTCTCCGTGGTATCGACAAAATAATTTCTCTTGCACTTGGCATCTGCTTCTGTAATATGAGATGACAATAATACATATCTCGCTTATGTCTGGAGAATATTTTTGTAAATTATTCTGAGATCCATTTCTATAAAACTCTAAAAATATTTTATTGTATATAAACACACAGAGAAGAAGATTTCCCTGTGTCCTAGTTGCAGAGATAGGCAAATGTTTAACCTAAGAGAAATGTGATAGCTAGTTTTTTCTGTTGTATAGTACTGATTTTTTTACCAAAATGCTAATTTGAATGCTTCCATCAAAGTGACCCTCTTTCTAGGCCATGTCAGTCTGTCACCTTTCACTGTGAGAAGATGCATTTCCATTTTGTGTTCTGAAATGGGTTTTAGAAATTAAATTAGGTTCTTTTTTTAAAAAATTATTTATTTTTCTTGTGTTAGCACTGGAAACAGAAAACAAAATATTTAAGGTATACAGGATTTCTCATAATATTACAAGATTTCAGCATGAAGGAATTAAAGCACCTGGAATGTGTTTTTCTTTCCTTCAGGATACCCTACAGCACGAACAGCTTGTTACTACCTAGTTTTCAGTATCACCTTCCAGGCTTTTTAGATATTATCATTAGAAATGTATTTTTGTAATGGTATCTTGGCCAAGCTGTAGGTTTTCAAACATGCCTAGATCATAAACCCAAGAGGATTGTTTCTGATTTTAAAAGTGCTTTTCATAGAGTATCCATTTCAGACCCTTGGAATTTCCTAGAAGAGACCCCGAGGATCATCGAGTCCAACCGGTCTCCACAGACCTCATGACTAGACCATGGCACCAAGTGCCACGTCCAATCTCCTCTTGAACACCTCCAGGGATGGTGACTCCACCACCTCCCTGGGCAGCACATTCCAATGACAAACGACTCGCTCAGTGAAGAACTTTCTCCTCACTTCGAGTCTAAACCTCCCCTGGCACAGCTTGAGACTGTGTCCCCTTCTTCTGGTGCTTGCTGCCTGGGAGAAGAGACCAACCCCTTCCTGGCTACAACCACCTTTCAGGTAGTTGTAGAGGGCAATGAGGTCTCCCCTGATCCTTCTCTTCTCCAGGTTAAACAATCCCAGCTCCCTCAGCCTCTCCTCATGGAGCTGTGCTCAAGGCCTCTCCCCAGCCTTGTTGCCCTTCTCTGGACATGTTCAAGTGTCTAGTTGTTGTATCACTGGGCACTACTTACTCCACTTGATTTTATGGTAATCTTTCATTCTCACATATTTCAAATCAAAGTAATTAACAATGATAAATCATTGTCTTAGACTATTTGAAATTAACAAAATTTATCAATACAAAATGTCACCTTATTAAAGTGAAACCGAGAGGAATAGTTTTTCTTTCAGCTTTCACTCCATTACCCTTCGTTAATGCTTTATTAATTGAAGTCCATATCACTGTTGCATTGGTTTTCCTGTAGGTTTATATTTCTCAGGTTGCTATATTTACTTTTCTTAGATAATGACATAATAGTTATCTTCCATTGTTATAGAAAAAAATAACAACAACAACAAAAATCAGTAGTAATTATCCAGAGTGCTCCTCTATTTCAAGGCTCTTAGATGTCAGATATCTACATATGGTAGCCTGAAATTGTTTAACTTCAGTAGTTGTTTTTTAACCTCTAGTTACAGTCGAAGCAGAAAATGCTTTTTCTCATCCTGTGATGTAACTTCAGCATTTGCCTCTTCCCTCAGAACATAAATGTTTGTGGAATATTTCTTTTTAATTGAGAATTATTACTACGTTCAACTATTTCCATTTTGAGTAAAACCTATTCTGAAATCATATCTGTTTCAGAAACTACATTCCTGAGTTCTTTGTATTATTGGATGAATCTATATAAACAGTTTTGGATATTTTCGGTCAAATTGCTTGAATCTTTGCGCCCCTTTGCAAAGTAATGAATATTCTCTTTGCAACAGACAAATTAATTCTAAAGGATAATCAGTATCTCAGCAATCAATACTGCTGAGAAATTAAGAATTATCAAATAAATATTTGTTAACAGATGCACATATGTGCATATAACAACTTTTCTTTTATACCTGTGACTGAAGGAAGCTGAGTGCTTGCCTAAAAATATCTTTCAAAAGACTTCAAAGTGCTTAGAAATTTTTACACAAAGTACAGAGATGTCCCCATTTTCCCTGCAGTGATGTGAATCATTACAGTTCAATTCATGGGTGTATACAACCTAGGGCAAATATTCACAGAGAATATTTTGATTTTATAGCAATTTTGCATTGGCAAATGACCCTGTGTAAAGGACTACATGAACTGAAGGGTTCTAGAGACTCACCACGCTGGAACACGAAGAACAAATTAATCAAGATATGTAGAAAATGTAACAACCTTTAAAATGTCAAAGGAAGTCCTGAAATTAACTTGAGAATGCAACAAAGTGAGAAAGAGACAACATTCAAGTGACTCTGGGAAACAATGCTGAACAATTTAGGAGGAAACCAGGATACATAACAATAGCCAGAAGCCAGAGTGGTTTTGCATGCACCTGTGCAAACAGATTTGTGGTTTTTTTCAGGGTGATAAATATAGAAGATGTATTCATGCTTATAATAAAAGACCAGACCTTTTACTTCAAAGAATCTAAAGGGTATAAATAGGAAGAGAGAGGGGGGAATAAAAGAGGTGTATACGTATGTGTGTGCGTGTGGTTTCAGTTTATAAAGATGCAAGTCCTTCTGACGCACAAAGGGATAAACTACTGATAGTCTGCAATGCTAAGAGGATCCTGTTAACATGCTTTTAATGCTGGGTACCATCTATTTCTGTTTTCTTTAGTGCCACTGTTCCACATATATAATCTGTGTGTTGTCCAGATGAGCAGATAGCCTACACTTAGGGCAGATATAATTTTGTGGTTTTATTCCTTTGAACTGCTTTGATAGAATCGTCTCTCTTTTATTAGCAAGTAAGACTGTACTGGAGAATGCTCAAAAAGCCATTTATCCCGATTAGAACAAAAGCAGACTTCTCTCTCTGAAATATCTTGTAGTTTTGTGAAAAGCACTGCTAGACAGCTTGATACCACACTAATCTGAGACCAACAATGTGATCGGCACAAGATGTTAAAAGAAAACAACAAAACCAACCTGAAATCCAAGCCCTCATCCTGCCACTTTATTGTTCAAGTCTGCTTGTCATGCTGCATTTACGCCCAAATTTCAGTATAGAATCATAGAATCAATAAGGTTGGAAGAGACCTCAAAGATCATCAAGTCCAGCCTGTCACCCAACACCTCATGACTACTAAACCATGGCACCAAGTGCCACATCCAATCCCCTCTTGAACACCTCCAGGGATGGTGACTCCACCACCTCCCTGGGCAGCACATTGCAATGGCTAACAACTCCCTCTGTGAAGAACTTTCTCCTCACCTTGAGGCTAAACTTCCCCTGGTGCAGCTTGAGACATAGTTGGTAGTCAGATATACGCGCTGTTTACAAACTGGGGGGCAAAAATGCGTTCAACTTCCAAAACGTTTTATTTCCTCTAATAATTTTAAGCAACATGCAAGATGTGACCCCAAAAAAGCCAATTTTTTTTTTTCAGAAAACCCCTCAGGAAGATGCTGCCCTGAAAGAGGCCTTTGCAGAAGTGTAAAGATCCTATCTAGGTGACTGAAAGCAGCTAGCCACGGCTCAGAGTAGGGCAGCACAGGAATATGTACTGGCAGTTTCTGAGTGGCGGATGGCCTTTGGCTGCCCCTGTGATCCCAAAGCTGCAGTTCAATTTTCCATTTCAGCTTCACCCAGTGAACAAGGTCAGACCATGCAGTCTGCAACATCTAAGATTAATATCTTAGATGCACAGCCATTTCAGTGGGTGCATATGGTTCCCTTGCATAATCCCTCCCTTTTCTTTGTTGCGGCTTGCTTTATTTTCATTAAGCTACTGTCCATTCCTTTTTACACCATGCATTTTCAAAAGGCATAATAAAAAAGAATGATTTTAGCAATAATTTAGTGACACGTTTAATGATGCAATTTAACATCTTTTTAGTTTATTTGTAAGGCTTAGATTCCTCATTTTTGCTGCAACGGGGTCCTGTAAATGAAAGTTAACACGCTGACTGATGAATTCGTTATATATCACTTCTGTGAGATGTAAAATCCTGCCTGTTTTCTCAAGGGCTATTCTTTTCTGAGACTGAATTACATCATTGCTTCACAGAAAGCATTTTTTTCTGCGCTATCAGGAAGCACACAGGGTGAGAAAGAGATGAATGCCAGCAGCTAATGGTAGATGCTGCTTCTTAGCATTATTCCACAAAGAGATACTCCTAAGGGCATGTTTAATTTTGAGCATCAGTGGCCCTGCTAAAATTGGGAAGGCAAGTCATGGGATTAGTGTTCTTTTAGGATGTCCTTGTATACTTGGAATATTTGTGGGACAATGACATTTACAAGCAGGTTTTTTGCCCCTTGCTTTTGTCAAACTTCTCTTTCACAAGCTTATAATGTACTAAACCAATATACTCAACTCAGTCATCTCCCTCTCCAGCAAAACAAGGACAACATGAATAGAATGGAATGGAATGGAATGGAATGGAATGGAATGGAATGGAATGGAATGGAATGGAATGGAATGGAATAGAATAGAATAGAATAGAATAGAATAGAATAGAATAGAATAGAATAGAATAGACCAGGTTGGAAGAGACCTTCGAGATCATCGTGTCCAACCTATCATCCAAAACCACCTAATCAACTAAACCATGGCACCAAGCACCCCATCAAGTCTCCTCCTAAACACCTCCAGGGATGGTGACTCCACCACCTCCCCAGGCAGCCTATTCCAATGGCCAATCACTCTCTCTATGAAGAACTTCCTCCTAACATCCAGTCTAAACCTCCCCTGGTGCAGCTTGCGACTGTGTCCTGTTGTTATCCTGCTCCTGTACTGCAGCTCTTGGTCCTGTTGCCATACAGCCCTATGCGTGTTTAGAGGGGAACTGTGTTCCCACACCAGAATTACTATTAAAAAATGCTTCCAATAAGGACAAAGAAAAATTATTGACAGAGATTGGTGTTTCTGATCATGTAAAACCTTTTCCTTCCAAAACTCAGCACGACTGGCAAAATAGAAACAAATTCTGTCACCAGCACTGCAGCAGGATCTTTCTCAACAACAGCATATAGTCAAAAGTAAAATAATTACATAGGAGAAATGCTAGAAGCTAATTTTATAAGGAATTGATTGAATCCACACTTAACAGTAATTTCTTGAGGTAGGAAAGAGTTCAGTCCTTAAAAAAGAAACAGGGTCAAAGGTTTCAGAGAGAAGAGCTCATGGGTGTTTGTGTCTTCATCTACAACTCATTTTCTTTGTCTGCATAACAATGGTGGTGTTATAGTTTGATGGGGGAACTTTAGCCTAATCCCTGACTGCAAAGGCTGAAAGTAAAATAAATTACCATTGGATGTAAAAGGAAAAAGAATGATAAGGTCTGTATAATTCATTGGATTGTGCTAATGAGAATATAGAGCAGAGGCATAAACAGTTCTCTCTTTCTTGTCTTCTCGTGTTGCTTCTGCTTGCAACTTTCCTCTCTCTCTCTCTCTTTCATGGCCTTGCCAGGGTGACTTTGTTTTGCTACTGTGTGAGGTAATGGGAAGGAGGGAGGAGTGGGGCAAGAAGTGAACAGGTCCCCTGGATCTGTCCTGGGGGGTTCTGAGGAGTTTCTGTGTTGTTTATAAATTGTATATATATAATATTGTACAGATCTTTGATGTGTATTTTGTACATATTCACGGCATTTCATATTTCTAGATTGTAGTTTGCTTGTAAATGCACCTTCATTTGCTTCCATCCCAAACTGAGCTGGTCTGGCAACTTTCCTGGTTTTTTTGGGGGGGTGGGGGAGAGGCTAATTACAACCCACCACTGGTGGCAAAACCATACCTGCCCTTCATAGACCAGTGTATCTCTAGAGGGAGGAGAAGAAGAGGGCAGCAAAGAGAACATGAGGTCTGTGTGCAGAGTCAACTTTTTGTCACAGAGAACAGGAGAAGGCAGGGTAGAAAGAAGGGTTGTTTGCATATGCCAGCTGTGCCTCAGAGCTCCAGAACAGCACATGAACTAATTGCAAACTACGCTGCATGGCTAAACAGACAAAGAAACTATTTGGTGATGTGATATTTATATGAAAATCAAATTAAAGCTGTTTAAAATGGACATAATGCTGAAATGACCTACTAGACCTCAAACACCAAAGTATCTCTGCTGTCTTAATCAATACACAAGAGACATCAAGATCATGCTTCAGAAGCAGCCTACAAATGAGAGCCTGTTTCCTGTAAGGAAAATCACATCAAGTTGAAGAACCTACACAGAGAAGAAAAAAAAACAAAAAACCTGACAAAAACTACTACTAACAAAGCAATACTTATGGCCTTGAAAATTATTGAATATTGTATGAAACAAGAAGATAACAAAATTAACATTTATACTGATGAGGGGCATTTTGCTTCTCAGACCGTTTCTCCTCCCTACAAGGTGGTGGAGGAGGTTCTGGATGAATGGTTGGAACAGAGTGGGTACAAGAAACCTACTTTGATTAGGACAGAGTGGTATCTAACAAGGATCCTACATGAAGAAAATGCAAGAGGTAAGCCTATTGCCTCTTTTAAATTAATGTCTTTTCTGCAGATCTGAATCAGTCAGCTTGTTCTGGGTCACTGACTCCCAAACATTTCTCTTGTAGCTGATGAGTCCTCTTTTACTCACTGTCCAACCCTGCAACTGTGAAATCCCTGTTCCCTGACAGCTTTCTAATTCTTGGTGCTGTTGCTTCCTGCCAGTCTGCTTTCTTGTGCCACTAGCCTTCCTGTTCTCATAATAAGTTTTTTTCTCTCTCTGTGCAACAGCTTGAAAAGCTAGCAAATCAGGCTGATCTTGTACTTTGGCTCTTATCTTTGGTGTAGACAAGGTTGGTATCTGCTGCTCTAGATACATATAACAGGAATCAAGTACAAATTTGCTCTCTTGAACAAAGGCATGGTAAAAGAAATCCATAATGGCATTCTGCAGTCTTAGTTGCACCTGCCCTTCACTGGAAGGATGAGTGCAGGTGTGCCCCAAAGCCTTGTGTGCTCTGTAGACTGCCCAAGCTCTGCATGAAGGACAGCCTGCAGATAGACTGTCTCATCACGTCCAGTTGTGTACCAAACTATTTAGTGTGTGTGGATTTGAAAACTTCAGAAAAGAGCATCAGTTCAAGATGCCTCATAGAAACTGTACCCAGCCAGATTTTGCAAAGTACCAAGAAACCCACCCACACTCCCAGTCTTTCCGTGCCATCCCAGCCAGCAACTGGCATTATGTAGCTCTGGGCTACCGCTGATCCCATTAGGGCTGCTCAGCTCCTTATCTGCTTCTGACAGGATGCATACAGCAACCTATTGCTGAGCAACTGGTGGAGCTCTGGCCACTTTGAGGAACAGTCTTTGAGACTGACAACTTTCTGTGCCCAAAGCGATCAGAAATATGACTGAGAAACAATGTGAATCCTAGCTCTGACACTGCCTTACTGTATGACATTAGACATACCAGCATCTTACCTCACAGTGCTGTGTAGGTGACTGTGAAAAATAATAATACATCATCCTAAATTCCCCAGAGACTGGCTCAGATGTCCTAAGCCAAATTGCCTCAGAGACAAGACTCAAATCATATTCTAGGGGGTATTAAGCTCTGGGAGATATTGGAGGCCTAAGCTGAAGACTCTTGCCAATTCTATTTTGAGAATAAATTCTTCTCCCTGTTAAGAAAATAATCAAAATGACACAAAAAGAAACTCTGAGGAAGCCCCTTTTCTTTGCTCTCTTTTTTACACTTTGTCTGCTGAATGACTCAGCCCCACAGCGGAGTAGTAGGCTGAAGCTTGATATGAGAGGTATGTTGATCAAGTGTTACGTATCTACCTAACACCTCCAAATCACAGATTGACTTATGTTTCTAGGTGTTGTCTTCTTATACATACTACAGTCCTATATCCTGTTCCCTATATCAATTTATACATAGAATCATCAAATCATAGAATCAATAAGATTGGAAAAGATCTCAGAGATCATCAAGTCCAACCTATCACCCTACACCTCATGACTAAGCCATGGCTTCAAGTGCCACATGGTGGAGTCGCCATCACTGGAGGTTTTCAGGAGGAGACTTGATGGGGTGCTTGGTGCCGTGGGTTAGTTGTTTAGGTGGTGTTGGATTGGTTGATGGGTTGGACGCGATGATCTTGAAGGTCTCTTCCAACCTGGTTTATTCTATGTAGTCTATGTATTCTATGTATCCAATCCTTTTTTGAACACCTCGAGGGACGGTGACTCCACCACCTCCCCGGGCAGCACATTCCAGTGGCCAATTACTCTTTCTGGGAAGAGCTTTCTCCTCACCTCCAGGCTAAACCTCCCCTGTTACAGCTTGAGACTCTGTCCTCTTGTTCTGGTGCTGGTTGCCTAGGAGAAGAAACCAACTCCCACCTGGCTACAACCTCCTTTCAGGTAGTTGTAGACAGCAATAAGGTCTCACCTGAGCCTCCCCTTCCCCAGGCTAAACAATCCCAGCTCCCTCAGCCTCTCCTCATAGGGCTTGTGTTTGAGGCCTCTCCCCAGCCTTGTTGCCATTCTCTGGACACGTTCAAGTGTCTCAATGTCCTTCTTAAATTGAGGGGCCCAGAAATGGACACAGCCCTCAAGGTGTGGCTTAGCAGTACTGAGTACAGGGGCACAATGACTTCCCTGCTCCTGCTGGCCACACTATTTCTGATGCAGGCCATCTATATGTTTTGTTCCAATATGCCATAAAGAAGCTCTGCATGGCTGAGCAGGGTTTGGAGAATAACAACAGTTCTCCCAGCTGAAAGAATTTCATAGTATTCAGAGAGATTCAGTCAGTTAAAAAATATTCCTACCTTTTAAGAAATGTTTTGTGGAGCCTAAGGACAACAGATCTGATTCTTAGAAGATGAGAAGCATGTAAATTCAAGCAGAAAGTAAGTAGGAACCTGAGATGTCAAGAAGGAGAAAAATATAGCAATACATATCAGGCATTAGAGGAGTATAAGACAAGTGGAGAACTGGTGAATGTTTGGAGTGACAATAGTGATGGGAAGACAGTGGGAACCAAAACAAGTTTCATGTCCTTCAACCTAACTTTGTGCTGAGAATAGCTTCAAATGGAGATTAAGTTGCTGTGCTTCACTGAGACTGACTGGTATTTATAGACCTGCATTTGTCCTACTTTTGCAGTATTTATGCATTCTTTTTTCCCTTGCACCAAAACAAACAATAAAACCTGAAAACATTTGCTCTCAACATCCAATGTATCAAGTATTCCAAAAAGTCAGATTAATGATATACTAATTTTTAGGAAGCTTTTTTTTTTTGACACTAAAGATTGTATGGCTTGTTTTTACAGAGATAGGTATATTTTACTATGATTATTTTTTTTTTTCCTGTCAGGTTTTCAACCTGTGTCTAGCAATGACCACAGCTCTTCAAAAAAGTTGAGGATTTCAAGGTATTTCTGTAACTCCTTAGTAAAAAACTTGACAAATATAGAAGCAGCAGCTTACTCAGGGTTCTAGCTTACAGCTTTCTCTTGAGATTCAAGCTCATTTATGAAGTTATTTAAATGTATAACATTCAGATTTTGAATCAGAAATTTTCATCAATATAGGGGGAAAAAATGAAGAGACCCAATAGAGCCTGTTTTAAGATTCACAAATAGAATGCTCTGCCTTCACCAAGCACATTTAGTATTTTTCTGGCAACACTAAGAAAGGGAGGAACTCAGTTTATCAGTAACCTGGAATGAAAGGAAGCAATAATCTTGAAACTTTCTACATTTCAATTCAGAGGCTTATGCAATCAGAAGTCCAATGAATGATTTAAGTAAATTTCACACTAGTGAAAAAGAAAAAGGATCTGTAGAAGGCAAAGATACAAAGAGCAGAGACAAGTACTTAGGTTGTGGCAGGTGATGTCAGTGGCTGAGCAACCCATTCTAGAACATGGGTTTAGTATCTTAAAGTATTGTAAGACATTCTTCAACTTGAATATAGAGGTGGGACTGGCAGAAAAGAAGTAATGGAGCAGCAGACAGGAGGGGAGAGGAGGTGGTGGGAATGACAAAGTTAGGCAAGTGGATGTGAGAAGACTGAAGAGTAAATGCAGAAATGTAAGATGCGTAACAGTGATTGAGAGAGTTGCCTTAAGAAGGTGAGCAAGATATAATGCTAGGACAGTTTAGATGAAAAGGTATCTATAATAACTGATTATATGATAAATAAGAAAAACATGGGTCTGCTTTCCTATTTAGATGATTTATGACCTTGCAATCATGAAGGCTTATCTTATTATTGCTCCTATAAGGGGACAGAGGTGAAAAGCCTTATGCCTTATTATTTTCTGTGCTGTGAGTGAAAATAGCTACAACCACCAATTTATGCCCTGTATTTACAGCCAGAAGTTGTGCTGATTATTTCTGGGAGGAATAGAACAAAACAATAACAACAACAACAAAAACCCAAAACAAAACAGTGGTCATTTTGAATGATGCCTAAATGCTGATTAAATAACAATAAACTATTAATAAACCTTGTGACATGCGAAGCAGAGAAAAAATGAAATGAAGCATTACAATATCTTACATCAGACATGAGACACATTCAGCTCTTTGGACCCTGTTTGAGAAGCTCTCTTGGCTGTGTAGTCAGAGCCTTGTCATACTCCCTAGATTGACTCACCCTTCTAGCTTGTCTCGGGTATTTTGAGGCTGGTGGGCACAGTGAAGATATAGGAAGACAAGGAGTCTCAAGCAGGGCTTCAATAAAACAAAGGGCAAAGACTGAAAACAATAGAAAAGTTTTATATCTAAAAATGAGTAATATTTAAGTCAAACTAAACCAATTTGTCTTGCCATGGAAAAAGAAACTTACCCTTGATGAAAGCAGCCTAAAATCCACAATGACTTTCCTGTGAACTCCCAAGAATGTTAACTAATCCACATACTAAACTGTGATAGCTTACTGTAGTTCTTGATGTCCTCTATGATTTAGAATCATAGAATCAATAAGGTTGGAAGAGACCTCAAAGACATCAAGTCCAACCTGTCACCACAGACCTCATGACTACTAAACCATTGCACCAAGTGACACGTCCAATCACCTCTTGAACACCTCCAGGGATGGTGACTCCACCACCTCCCTGGGCAGCACATTCCAATGACAAACAACTCTCTCTGTGAAGAACTTTCTCCTCAACTGAAGCCTAAACCTCCCCTGGTGCAGCTTGAGACTGTGTCCTCTTGTTCTGGTGCTGCTTGCCTGGGAGAAGAGACCAACCCCTCCTGGCTACAACCTCCTTTCAGGTAGTTGTAGACAGCAATTAGGTCTCACCTGAGCCTCCTCTTCTCCAGGCTAAACAATCCCAGCTCCCTCAGCCTCTCCTCATAGGGCTTGTGCTCAAGGCCTCTCCCCAGCCTTGTTGCCCTTCTCTGAACACGTTCAAGTGTCTCGATGTCCTTCTTAAACTGAGGGGCCCAGAAATGGACACAGCCCTCAAGGTGTGGCTTAGCAGTACTGAGTACAGGGGCACAATGACTTCCCTGCTCCTGCTGGCCACACTATTTCTGATGCAGGCCATCTATATGTTTTGTTCCAATATGCCACAAAGAAGCTCTGCATGGCTGAGCAGGGTTTGGAGAATAACAACAGTTCTCCCAGCTGAAAGAATTTCATGTTATTCAGAGAGATTCAGTAAGTTAAAAGATATTCCCATCCTTTAAGAAATGTTTTGTGGAGCCTAAGGACCAGGATGCCATTGGCCCTCTTGGCCACCTGGGCACACTCCTGGCTCATGTTCATCTGGCTGTCAATCAGTACCCCCAGGTCCCTTTCTGTTTGGCTGCCCTCCAGCCATTTCAACCCCAGTCTGTAGCACTGCATGGGGCTGTTGTGGCCAAAGTGCTGCACCTGGCACTTGAACTTATTGAATGCCATCATGTTGGACTCTGCCCATCTGTCCAGCCTGTCAAGGTCTCTCTGGAGAGCCCTTCTACCCTCTAACTGATCAACATCTGTTCCGAACTTGGTGTCATCTGCAAATTTTCTGGTGAGGGACTCAATCCCCTCATCCAGATCATCAATAGATATGGAACAGGATGGAGGGTATTTATCACAGTCATCTTTGTGATCTTTTTCTTTGTTTTCAGTTTGAGGGTATAACTTGCTTGAGGACTAGGAACTGAGAATCAGATTCCCAGCCAGCACAAAATGCTGGAAATCCATTCAATCCAGCAACCATTCTATTTCAATTGCACCACTAAAGACTGGTCCTCATGTTTTTTTTACTTGCTGCCTGGCATTCTGCATTGTACGCATAGTAACAGCGCCATAACAGTGACCACCATTTAGACTACAGAACACAAACAGTTCAGAAGAAACAAAAACCCTACACTGTGTTGTTACACCCATGTTTCACTCAGGAAAAAACAAGAAAGATTTTGCTGAGTGCATGTGAAACACAGTGAAAAGCATGCAGTAACCAAGACTTGATCTTCAGCAGTGTTTAGATGCACATCTTGAGTAATTTTCCTAGAAGACTTCCCATTTAAAAACCTACTGTCAAAACATTTGATGATGTTCAGGACTTTCTGTTCTCTGTGACAAATCTACAGAGATATACTCAAAAAAAAAAAAACCCACCACCCAAAAACCTAGGAAAATTGTATGAAAATTAGAGTTTAAAACAGCTTTTGCACCTCCTGTCTCTTTGCATTTTTTTTCTGAGGAACATCTAGACTTATTTAGTCATGTCAACAAAGTAATCTTGAGGGGGAAGCAATGTTCTTCAATCATTCCTTGTAAAGCAGTTACACTTTGATGCTGTTTTTATAACAGTCTCATAATAAAAAAAAAACCCAGAAGTATTACTATAAGGATTTAAGGTCTTTTCAAAACAGTTTCTAGGAATGGGAGTGTTATGTCCATCTGGCATACTACAGGGTAACAATAAAGCAGGAAACAGAGAATTTTCCCTTGAAAAATAATTTCACTCCAACCCCAAATCTAGAAATTTTGGGGGTTTTAACATAATTGCACTATAAAATGCAATTTCACAAAAGCATATGCTACATTTGGGACAGATGTTCTATTTAGCCTATGGTATGCAATATGTGGTTAAAAAAAAATATAGCCCTTAAATAATAAAATAAATTACTACCTTATTAATGGACTTTGAGTTATAATGCTAATACAAATAAAGGTCACACAACGTTAAGATCCATAAAATGCCTTACTGTAACAATCATATATGAGGGATTTATATAGAATAGAATAGAATAGAATAGAATGGAATAGGATAGGATGGGATAGGATGGGATAGGATGGGATAGGATAGGATGGGATAGGATAGGATAGGATAGGATAGAATAGAATAGAATAGAATAGAATAGAATAGAATAGACCAGGTTGGAAGAGACCTCAAAGATCATCACTTCCAACCTATCATCCAACACCACCTAATCAACTAAACCATGCAACCAAGCATCTTGTCAAGTCTCCTCCTAAACACCTCCAGTGATGATGACTCCACCACTTCCCCAAGCAGCCCATTCCAATGGACAATCACTCTCTCTGTGTAGAACTTCTTCCTAACCTCCAGCCTAAACCTCCCCTGGTGCAGCTTGAGACTGCATCCTCTTGTTCTGATGCTGGTTGCCTGGGAGAAGAGACCAACCTCTGTCTGTCTACAACCTCCCTTAAGGTAGGTGTAGAGAGCAATAAGGTGTCCCCTGAGCCTCCTCTTCTCCAGGCTAAGCACCCCCAGCTCCCTCAGTCTCTCTCTTGTGTTCCAAACCCCTCCCCAGCTTTCTTGCCCTTCTCTGGACATGTTCCATCAAGTCAACATCCTTCCTAAACTGAGGGCCCCAGAACTGGACACAGTACTCACGGTGTGGCCTAACCAGTTCACAAAGTGATTGTCCCTTTAACATATTGGTATTTGTATTATTGTTCCCAGTGAGAATGACCTCACTTTGAGATATCTTACCCTATTAAATTACATCATTTTAGAAGATACTCCCTAACTTGTTTCCTAATACAATTTTTTAGAAATTGTATTCCACTGACTGTTACAATCACTCTAATTTTTCCTTTATGCATCTATAGGTGACCTACCCATGCTGTTTACTCTGAAAGCAAATTAAGTTGATCTGCTCCAGAAATTTCTATTATAAAATGAGTTTTCTGTTTCTGTGGCATGGTAATCATGCACAACAACTACTTTAAATGGCCTCAGCACAAAATTAAACTGTTCATAGAATCATAGAATGGTATAGGCTGGAAGGGAACTTAGAGATCATCTACTCCAATCTCATTGCCATGGGCAGGGATGCCTCTCAACTAGACTCAGCTGCTCAAGGCCTCATCCAACCTGGCCTCAAACATCCCCAGGGAGGAGGTATTCATAGCCTCCCTGGGCAAGACCCACCACTGAAGAATTTCTTCCTAAGATCCAGTCTGAACCTACTCTCCCTCTGCTTAAAACCATTCCCTATTGTCCTATCACTGGACACCCTTCTTGTAGAGCCCCTTCAGGTATTGGAAGGCAGCTATAAGGTACCTCTGGAGTCTTCTCTTCTCTAGACTGAACAAACCCAGCTCTTTCAAGCTATATACATAGCAGAGGTGTTCCAGCCCTTGGACCATCTTTGTGGCCTCCTCTGGACTCACTCCAACAGCTCTGTGTCCTTCTTATGACAGGGACACCAGAACTGGATGCAGTATTCAAGGTGGAGTCTCACAAAAGCAGAGTAAAGGAGGAGAATCGCCTCTCTTGACCTGCTGGCCACACTCCTTTTGATACAGCCCAGGATACGATTTTGCCTTCTGGGCTGCATGAGTGCACTGATGGCTAGTGTTGAGCTTCTCATCAACCAATGCACTCAAGTCACTTTCTACAGAGCTTCTTCCATACATGGAATGATACACAGTGAAACACCCTTTAGAAGATATAGCAAAGTAAACATACAGCTTTATAAGTGATTTTGTAATTTCTTCTCAAAGTCAAAGCCCAAGCAGAAGCCAGGTCCTAGCTTATAAAACACTTAGGTCCTAATACTTACCGGCCTGCAATTTTATAGCTTCTCAGCCACTACCAATAAAAAAAGGAAGTATGTGAAAATGAACTTAAATAAATAGACCTCAAACAAAACCCCACCTCAAAAATATAAGCATGAGAAAACACACAGAGTGATGCTCTTGGTTGTAGTTTAAATACCTTGCTTTTCTTCCCCAAAAGTATACTTTCATTGACCTATTTCTCTACAGAGCAGAGCAGCAATAATTCTAGAGCACAATTTAACTTCTTGAGCAACCTAAAAGGGGTATGGACAGAAGGGAAGACAACAGTGTAGCTGCCTGGAATATAACACAGATTGCCTCTAGCAAAGGAGCATAAGGAGCTAATTACCTTGAAGGTGCAAACTAATCAAGTTAGGGTGATAGCCTGCTCACGTTATTCACATGAATAGACCAGATGAGGTTACTGAAAATAGTGAGAAGGTGCTGATGAAATGGACAGTAACATTTATAGGTATATGCCCGATGGGGTCATCCTCAATCCAAATGCCCATTCTGTTTTATTTGTCCTTAAGGTCAGATGTCTCACTTAACAGTGCATCTGAGCTGAATCCTGTGTGCTATGAAAAAGCCCAACATATGAAATCAGTCTTTCCCCTATATGTCTGTGGCAACCTGCTGCTATTCCAGCTGTTCACCAATAGCAAACTGTAGCAACTATCTCCCTGTGCATAAAGCCCAAATAAACAAATCAATGTATCATGGGAGTGGGTTCAGCTGGACTCATCTGTTTTACACACGATGTAGTCTTTTGCATCTGCATGATTTATCTGTGTGGGACTGAAAAGGATCTCGACTTTCTCTCTCACAGAGGTGTCTCATGACCAAAGGGGTAAAACAACAATGGCCTGAGGAAAAAGATAATTTATGTGTAGTTCCTGCTTTGGATAGGCAGCTCTGCACCAGTTTGTTGTAGATGGGGACTGTATTGCATTCCTATTTTTATATATACAGCAATATTGAGAGGTGAGACTTACAGTTTGGATCAATGTGTTAAAAGCCTTCTCACTGATTTGTAGAGAAATAATATCATTCATTTCCCAGAAATGGAATAATTCTCATTTTCTTCTCCAAGTTGATTTACACCTTCAGAAAGGTGATTTACATCATCCTCTTTAGAGGAATAAAGCCAGTAACTACTGAGGAAAATCAAGGATAACTTAATGAGGCTTCTATGTGTGGTTTTTAATATGTTAGGTGAATAATCCCAAGAAAGACACAATTATGTACCATTAAAGGCTGTTGTAACATCAGCTTGAAGAGGCTGGAGGAGGTTTGCACACACACCACAGCTGGGACAGACAAGTCCAGCTGTTCCTCACACTACTCCCCCTACACAGGAAACACTTGGTCACCAAGCACAAAAGCTTTTTGCTCACTGGAAAAATGAATTAAGATAAAATAGGAGGGGAGAGGATTTGGACAATTTACATTAAGCTGCCACACTTCAAAGGAGTGGGTGCTCCCTGCTCTGCTGAAGATCCCTACCTGGGACTTTCCATAATGGGCAAGAGAGGAAATAAATTGTTTTGGGGATGTCTGTATGCACTGATCTTCCCTCCCACTTTTTTGGCAAGACCAAGTCCAGTATCGTGAATGTTAGGGTGGTTTGGTGTGGTAGTTTTAGGCTATGTCTTTAAAATTTTTCACAGATCTTGAGCAGAAAAGTAGTAAAATGTAAATAAATCACTACTGGGTGTGAAAAGGAAAATAGAGACAATTATAAACCATTCCATTGGAGAGTCTCCTCGAGTCTCCTCTCCTCTCCTCTCTTTTCCCTTCCCTCTCCCTCTCCCTCTCCCTCTCCCTCTCCCTCTCCCTCTCCCTCTCCCTCTCCCTCTCCCTCTCCCTCTCCCTCTCCCTCTCCCTCTCCCTCTCCCTCTCCCTCTCCCTCTCCCTCTCCCTCTCCCTCTCCCTCTCCTTCTTCACTCAGGAGAGATACTAACTTGCTTCTGCTTGACCTTGGCTGCATTGTTTTGGTTAAGTCTAACAGCAACTTCCTCTGCTCCTTCTTCTTCTCTGTTTGGGGGGGGTGGAGGGGCGTGTGTCAGAAAAAGGAGATAGATACTAGTAGCTTCCCCTGGTCTTTGACCAGGGGTGGTCTTGTGTTGCTTGTTAACTGTAAACATCTGTAAATCCTGTATATTTTGTACATATTCATTGCAGTCCATTGTAGATTGCAGTTTTGCCTGTAAATACAGCATTCATTTCCAATTGAGCTGGTCTAGCAAAGTTCATGTTCACCCCACCACATTGGGTTTTTTTCTTGCTTTCCATTTTGGGCTCTCTCTTTTGCGTGCTGGTTTTTGTTTGTTTGCTTGGGTGGTTGCTTTTGTATATTCTGAAAATTTTCAGATGATGTCAGCCATTACACCATCAAATTTGGAAAAAAATATAACCTATCCTATATTTCATTTCTCCATCTGTGAAGAAGGAAATGTAGTTCTTCAATTTCCCTTTAGGTACGTTGTAAGTGCAGTTGAACAAAATGTTTCAGAACCTATAATCTGTTGACTATACACAATCAACTGATTATGTGTCATCTGTTGACCATACATGTATTTGAATGACATAGAATTCACCAAAAAAAATATTTTATTAAAATCACATATGTATGTTGTCTGATTTTGGATTATTTCAGATGAAAACAAAAAAGTCAACTGCCTGCAAAACACATGAAAAATAACTTTTAACTTGAAAATTCCCCCCCTTTTAAAAAAAAATCATTTAAAAATGGTATGAAGCACACTTAAAATCAGTGAAACATTCAATGACTGTCATGCAAATATTTCAGTCAGCCTGAGAGTATTCAGTAACTATTTTCAGTATAGCTAATACACTAAAAGGAAGCACTCATTTTCTTTTTTTGCATTGGTGTGAGAAGTCAGAAATACATGAGTAGAATGTAATATTAGACTAGACTAGACTAGACTAGACTAGAATAGACCAGGTTGGAAGAGACCTTCAAGATCATCGCATCCAACCCATCATCCAACACCATCTAATCAACTAAACCATGGCACCAAGCATCCCATCAAGTCTCCTCCTAAACACCTCCAGTGATGGTGACTCCACTACCTCCCAGGGCAGCACATTCCAATGGGCAATCACTCTCTCTGTGAAGACTTTCTTCCTAACACCCAGTCTAAACCTCCCCTGGTGCAGCTTGAGACTGTGACCTCTTGTTCTGGTGCTGGTTGCCTGGGAGAAGAAACCAACCTCCACCCAGCTACAACCTCCCTTCAGGTAGTTTTAGACAGCAACAAGTTCTCCCCTGAGCCTCCTCTTCTCCAGGCTAAGCACAAAATCACAGAATCACCAAGGTTGGAAGAGACCTCAAAGATCACCAAGTCCAACCTGTCACCACAGACCTCAGGACTAAACCATGGCACCAAGTGCTATGTCCAATCCCCTCTTGAACACCTCCACAGATGGTGACTCCACCATCTCCCTGGGCAGCCCATTCCAATGACGAATGACTCTCTCAGTGAAGAACTTTCTCCTCACATTGAGCCTAAACTTCCCCTGGCACATCTTGAGACTGTGTCCTCTTGTTCTGGTGCTGGTTGCTTGAGAGAAGAGACCAACTCCCTCGTGGCCACAACCACCCTTCAGGTAGTTGTAGGCAGCAGTGAGGTCTCCCCTGATCCTCCTCTTCTCCAGGCTAACCAATCCCAGCTCCCTCAGCCTCTCCTCATACGGCTTGTATGAACTAAAGCCAATGTATATTAATTGTCTGAAGATAGGCAGTAAAGGGTTTTTATGTAGTTTTGGTGTGTAGCCAACTCTAACTATTCAAGGAGATTTAAGAGTTTATGTCAGAGATTTAATCACTTTTTCAGAGATAAGTTTGATTGGAGATAACCTTCAGCTGTACCAGTTTCTTTGAAATTTGATTTGTCCTTAGGAGAATGATTTAAGAGTCTGTTCTATTCCTGAACACTTCTACCCTTGTAACTCATTAAGGACCTGTGTACAGGCTTTGGAAAACAAACAAGCTGCCACTGACATTTCTGATGCTCCTAAAACCCAAATATATTTTTAAACAGATGTGGACATGGTGGAAGAATAAACTTTGCTTTTGAAATTGGTTTTATTTTTTAATCTGTTTTACTTATTTTAATTTTTCTTAAAATGTATTTATTTGGCTGTATTTTTTATACATTGCAAATGCCTAAAATTTAAGAGACATGGGAACAGTAATTACATTCTTTCTTTCCTGTGGAAGAGGCCACAGAGATTATTCTGCAGACGACAACCACATTTTCAGCTCTGCTTTCATACACTGACAGTTTGAAATTTCAGTGAGACACAATGTGCTTTCAAATACCTAAAATATTTTCTTGGTTGCCTGAAAACACCTGCTTCCTGATGGAGGATGAAGCAGAAATGACACAGAAAAATACTTGTCTGTAATTTGGAACGCCTCGGAAAATGTTGCAGCTGGGTATTATTGGCAAACAGTAGTCCTATTGACTTCAATGCATTTTGAGGACCATCTTGAGCCCTTTCAGAAAGGGCAGATTTACTGTGCCACCAATTATTTTATAATTGTGGTGGAAGATACAGCCAAAGCCTGATGGGATGACACATATCTGCTGGCTTCGGTGAGCAGACAGAAGAGTTTTGCAGGTGAAGTATGAGGGAGGTCTGAGGATGGAAAGCTAGTGGCTCACCATGGTGCTCATGAGGTTTTCAGGCCAGAGGGACATTGGGACTGTCAAGGCAGACAGTGTGCCTCCACAGGCAAACTACTCATAAAGTACTGAATATTCAGTTTAAAGAAAAAAAAGTTGGTTTTACTAATTAATTCCATCTAAAGAGAACATTGAAGAACCCCCTAATCTTTCTGCAATTTGGAAACTGTCCTCACTTTTGCATTTCTTTGGCAGTTTCTCTAGAAAATGTGCTGTAATAATCCTCAGTGTAGCTGTCACTTCCCAATCAGCATTTGAACCCATTTTGCAGATGCAGAAATCACAGAATCAACCTGGTTGGAAAAGACCTTCAAGACCATCAACTCTAACCTATCACCCAACACCATCTAAACTAAACCACGGCACTATGTGCCTCATCCAGACTTATTCTAAACATTTCCAGTGATGGTGATTCCACCACCTCCCTGGGCAGCCCATTCCAATGGTCAATGGAAGATTTTCTTCCTAACATCCAGCCTAAATCTCCCCTGGCACAGCTTAAGACTGTCCTCTTCTTCTGTCACTGGTTTCCTGGGAGAAGAGACAGACCCCCACCTGGCTACAATCTCCCTTCAGGTAGTTGTAGACAGCCTCCTCTTCTCCAGGCTAAACAACCCCAGCTCCCTCAGAAATTATGCCCAGAGCTTTCAGGTGCAGAACTATTCCATTCAAGATAAAAGTGTATAGGACTGATATTTGAAGAGCAGGATTCAATTAGATAACTAGACCAGAAGTTTGACAGGAGTGTGCAATGTTTGGTAACTTAGCACTTTTATTAATTATTATGTAATAATAGTGTGGCTTTTAATGTGTGGTTTGGGTGGGGGTTTTTTGGTACAAGTAAACTAAATGAGCCAGCAGTGTGGCCAGGTGGCCAAGAAGGCCAATGGCATCCTGGCCTGCATTAGAAATAGCGTGGCCAGCAGGAGCAGGGAGGTCATTGTGCCCCTGTACTCTGCATTGGTTAGGCCACACCTTGAGTATTGTGTCCAGTTCTGGGCCCTTCAGTTTAAGAAGGACATCGAGACACTTGAACGTGTCCAGAGAAGGGCAACAAGGCTGGGGAGAGGCCTTGAGCACAAGCCCTATGAGGAGAAGCTGAGGGAGCTGGGATTGTTTAGCCTGGAGAAGAGAAGGCTCAGGGGTGACCTCATTGCCCTCTACAACTACCTGAAAGGTGGTTGTGGCCAGGAAGGGGTTGGTCTCTTCTCCCAGGCAACCAGCACCAGAACAAGGGGACACAGTCTCAAGCTGCGCCAGGGGAGGTTTAGACTCGAGATGAGGAGAAAGTTCTTCACTGAGCGAGTCATTCGTCATTGGAATGTGCTGCCCAGGGAGGTGGTGGAGTCACTATCCCTGGAGGTGTCCAAGAGGGGATTGGCTGTGGCACTTGGTGCCACGGTCCAGCCATGAGGTCTGTGGTGACAGGTTGGACTTGATGATCCTTGAGGTCTCTTCCAACCTTAGTGATACTGTGATACTGTGATAAATGTTTGTCAATTTTTATATATTCTTTAATTTGATACACAGCATTGTTAGCTTCCACGGTGTGAGGGAACATGCAAATAATCCAACAGATGATTTTGTTATAAAGTCACAGTATCAGCATCAAGTCCTAAAATATGTGTCTGCATGTCCCTCAGCCCAAGGTTCTGAGCCACAAACATCAACAGAGGATTGCTGTAACATCTGATGCGACCGTGTTTTCCAGAAATTTACATCTGGTTAATGACTGCCACAGTGAGACAGAACAGGGAGTAAATTTGATGACCTGTGAGAGAAACAAAAGAGAACTACTAGTAGATTAGCAATCAATAGTATGCCTGACTACTCCTTGTTTACAACTCTTTGACGCCTTTAGATGTCCAGAGAGTCGTGTGTATTTTCATGAGTACCTAGAACTGTTGCATCGATGCAATTCTCATATCAGAGTTTTCAGAACAAAATTTCAAGTTAAAAGTCCAACTGTCAATACCCTGGATGTCCACTGAATTCCACTGCAAGTGATCTCCAATCCCTTTTGAGTTGTTTAGGCTAGATGTTAGGAAGGAATTCTTCAAAGAAAGAGTAATTGGCCATTGGAATGTGCTGCCCAGGGAGGTGGTGGAGTCACCGTCACTGGAAGTGTTTAAAATCAGACTGGATGAGGCATTTAGTGTCATGGTTTAGTTCATTAGATGGTGTTCGGTGATAGGTTGGACTTGATGATCTCAAAGGTCTTTTCCAACCTGGTTAATTCCATGATTCTATGATATAACGGGGGGAATTGCATTTTATTACTTATTTCCACTGCTGTTTTGCTGTTTTGCTGGTTCTGCTGTTTTGCTTTTATATTCTTCTGTTAAGGTTTTACAAAACTCAGAAATACCCCAAAAAGGAGTTCTTAAGCAGAAATAATAAATGCTAGAAGGTGCCCAAATCTACATTTATATCATGCATCTTGCTCAATCCACCAATGATCCAGTTTACAACACAACAGAGCTGGCTTGACTCTCTTTTGGTCTCTGGTAAAGCAGTTAACCTTGTGGTGCTGAACCTTCTGAATACTATTGGAACAAAATATTTTCCATTTAGAAGAGACTGTCTTCCTTTCTATAAGTGACTATTACAATTTACTAGCCATGTATTTCACTTTATTTCACTTTCAGCTACAAATGAGCTGTTCACTTAAACTGACATAAATTTTCTGCACAGATTAAAGTGGAAGACACGAACCATTTACTGCAGAGAAATGCAATATTACAACGTTGATTATATCACTCCTCCAGTCGTTAAAAAACCTTTTAATGTGCCAGATATATTAAAAAGTTCACATGTTTACCAAAATACCAATCAGCTAACACCAGTCATTGAGAGGGGGGAAAAAATGAGTTGCCTGAGATGGAGTACGTTTGGGTTGGATTTCACTGTACTTAAGAGCAGAAGATGAAGGATAATGTCTCAAAAGATGAACATTCCTAGCAAACAGGCATTCTTTAGCTTCAGAAACACTGTATTCTGCTGTGCCAATGGAACTCTCATTTCTTTCTCAAGCCAGAAATAAAGGATGAGAAAATCCCTGAGCCCAGGAGCCCAAGCCTTAATCTCTGGATGACCAGAACCAGAGCATTAGGCAAATGCATACAGACCGTCTTCATCCCTTTTGTGCTCTGATGTTTTAACAGGAAATAGCAGTTCAATTATCCATGCTCAAAAGGGATCACAGACTTTTAAGCATCCATGTGATGGCTAATAGGCTATAAATTTCAATCCTGTACAGATGTCTAGTTCAAGACTGGAGTTGAGTTATTTACTTGCATATCTTGACTGCATAAACCACTGCCATGTGAGGTCTGCTGGGACAAACTGTACACTAGGCTGCAGGTCCACAGAGTTCAGCATTGCACCATGCTTGCTTCTGGTAAGGAATGGTGATGTGTTTCTGCAGCACAAAAAGACATCAAGTTAGCTGGCCTTGAAGTTCAGGTAAGATTAGCTACTTGCTTGTGTAACACTGAAGAAATTGTGCTGTTCATATGACTTAGGAGAAAAACAATTCAGGAACCAAATTCCTTGAAGTGTAGAGTTAGAGAAAGCAACAGAAAGATCACAATAGAGAATTTATTCTTTCCATTCTTAAAAGAACATTTGCATTGAAACACAAACCAAAGATAAATGATACCAATAATATATCACCATCTTACAGGACTCAGAGAAAAATCTTCACATAACATGTACTGTGCAGCAAACCCTTTTGATGAACCCTTGAAATGGAAGCACCTGCATTACCTCTGATTTTACACCACGTGATGGGTTAATGCCCATCCTGAAAGCAGGGGTGGAGGGCTTGCGAGTGCTTTGCCCTCCCTGCAGGGTGTTTTCCCCTTGGGAAACTGAGTCTGTTTCACCCCCCCTCCCTGCCCAACTAGGGTATAAAAGGGAGGACACTGCAACCATTAGCTCTTCTTGGCTCCTGCCTTTCCTGGACAAGAGCTACGGCAGCTGCCTTCCTGCTTCTTTGCCACATGGTCGGGCCTGATACTTCTCCCTGCTGCCTCCCTGCCTCTTCAGAGAGACTGGTTTTGTATTCTTGTTTCTTTTTCCCCTCCCATCCATCCTTGTCCCTTGCCCTTGTGAACCTTATCTGTTATTGTTATATATATATTTTTTTGTTAATATTGTTTAAAGAAAAACTCTTTACCTCTCTACTTCCAAGCCGACTCCCCTTTCCTTTTTCCTCTGTTGGGAGGGAGGAGGGGGGAGCCGGGGAGGGATTCTCAGCCTTGCCCCTACCTGAGCTCTTAAGTCCCAGTTAAGGCTCAAACCACTACACACCATACTTAAAAGTAGTTGTTTAGGGTAAAACAGTGGTACTATGTACATTACAAAACAAATGAAAAAGTAAAGAATTCTTGTCTCCATTGGGTTCTGACTCTTGCTTTCTTTTTATTTTCTTCTTTTCAGAACACTGAAATAAAATTATAACAATATAGATTTAAATTGACCATCTGTCCATTTTGCTTTCTTCTACTCTCTTCACAGATTTGATTTTTTCATTGTTGTTGGTTCTGTGTTTTTTTCTTAAGTTCACTCCTCACTACTTCACAAGGCCCAAAATACTGGTTGGTAAACAGAAAAGATGGTGGTGAGAGACAAGTGTCTCTAATTGTACTTCTCAGGAGCAAATGCAATAGAAATAAATTTGTGAGAGGCTATCAGACCCTAGGGGCTGGATCTGTTTCACATCATTTTAATCACCCTATAGTTAGTTACTTCATAAACCTCAGTCATCTATGCTCCCTTTCTATTCCAGGGAGAGAAACAGAGACTTCTAGAGGGTAGCAAAAAGAATATGCACCCCCATAAGATGTCTTTTCCTTTCTTCAGTGACAGGAAATTTCCATGATTTCACTCAAATATCTGAGGAGTGGGTGCCAGGATGAAGGTGATGGTCTCTTTTTGGTGGTTCCCAGTGACAGGGCATTCTACTTACCACTCTCTCTATGAAGAATTTCTTCCTAACATCCAGCCTAAACCTCCCCTAGTGCAGTTTGAGACTGTGTCCTCTTGTCCTGTTGCTGGTTGCCTGGGAGAAGAGACCAACCCCCACCTGGCTACAACCTCCCTTCAGGTAGTCGTAGATGGCAATAAGGTCTCCCCTGAGCCTCCTCTTCTCCAGGTTTGTGCCACTTCTTCAGTGACACAAAATTTCCATGATTTCACTCAGATAAATATCTGGAGAGTGGGTGTCAGGAAGAAGGTGATGGTCTGGTTTTGGTGGTTCCCTGTGATAGGGCATTCTATTTACCCTATATATATATATATCCATATCTGTAATCTCAATTGTCACAGTATCACAGTATCACTAAGGTTGGAAGAGACCTCAAAGATCATCAAGTCCAACCTGTCACCACAGATCTCATGACTAGACCATGGCACCAAGTGCCACGTTCAATCCCCTCTTGAGGGGGATGAACCCCAACCTAAAATGTGAAGGGAAATACTTACGTATGCCATGAACTTGTGTATTACAAAGCTTATTTACATTTGATTTCATATAATCCTGGGGTGCTGGCTGCAAAGCCACATTTTAAACAAGTTACAGACATAAATCATGTACCAATTCATGTACAATGAATCACATGAAAGTTGTATTGAAAACTCTGGGCCTGTTTGTATCGACGGGGCTTTGATAGAAACTTCTGTCACGATTTCTGCTCTGAGACATGCAAAGATTTACTTCAAGATTGCTAGGGACATGAAAGCCTGAAACTTGATTTGAAAATGACAGGGAGACACTGACTCACTAATTTGTTTAGGAGCCTGTTGTGTTCTCTGTTTTGTCATGAACACAATGCTTATGAAAAGCAAAAAGAAATCTTGTTTTAGAGATGTTAAAGAGGTTTAAAGCATAACTAGTGCTTTTAAATTTTAAATTATGGCCTTTCCATTATTTTGCCTTGAAGTTTCTTTGCTTAGCATTTTGTTTGGGTGTTAGGTCACTGGATTATTTTAACACACTATTGTGATTACACTTAAAAGTATATTGTGAGCCCTAAAGCCTCTTCTTTTGTTTTTCCTGAAAGAGATGTTATTTTCTGCACGTGAAAAATCAATACAGAAGATCTGATACATAGAATACATAGAATACACCAGGTTGGAAGAGACCTTCAAGATCATCGCGTCCAACCCATCAACCAATCCAACACCACCTAAACAACTAACCCACGGCACCAAGCACCCCATCAAGTCTTCTCCTGAAAACCTCCAGTGACGGCGACTCCACCACCTGCCCAGGCAGCCCATTCCAATGTGCAATCACTCTTTCTGTATAGAACTTCTTCCTAACATCTAGCCTGAACCTCCCCTGGCGCAGCCTGAGACTGTGTCCTCTATCCTGAAAGCAGAAATATCTCCAAACCATGCAAAATCATAACCCCTGATGTGAACACAGAGCTACCATAAATAGTCAGACAAGATGGGATCATTGTACAAAAATGTTCAAATGTATAAAGGCAACTATTGCAGTAAACCACAAATGTAATTATTAGAAAGACACCAATATGAATATCATTTTCTTTGGTATCGAAGGGCCAAGTATTTTTTTTTAAGCTATGATTTTTTATAGAAGTACATTTCATGGAAGAAAGATGAAAATGTTGGTGACCTTCTTTCTCTTAAAAGGTTCATTCCCATGCTATCCAATTGCATAATATTTTAAACTTTGCATTTAAAACTCAGCATTTAAACTCTGCATAGACCAGAAAAGATTTCATGGTTATTCAGAAATTATGTTGTATTAAAGAAGCAGAAATAGTTACTAGGATATACAGTTTTAATCCTCCTATAGTTTCTAATTTTAATAAGATTTCTTATTTAATCTGGCACCATACAATCTACTAAAGTGCTTACACCTTGAGTCCTGTGTCCAGTTCTGGGCCCCTCAATTTAAGAAGGACATTGAGACACTTGAACGTATCCAGAGAAGGGCAACAAAGCTGGGGAGAGGCCTCGAGCACAAGCCCTATGAGGAGAAGCTGAGGGAGCTGGGATTGCTTAGCCTGGAGAAGAGGAGGCTCAAGGGAGACCTCAATGCTCTCTACAACTACCTGAAGGGTGGTTGTAGCCAGGAGGGGGTTGGTCTCTTCTCCCAGGCAACCAGTACCAGGACAAGAGGACACAGTCTCAAGCTGCGCCAGGGGAAGTTTAGGCTGGAGGTGAGGAGAAAGTTCTTCACTGAGAGAGTTGTTAGCCATTGGAATGTGCTGCCCAGGGAGGTGGTGCAGTCACCATCCCTGGAGGTGTTCAAGAGGGAATTGGATGTGGCACTTGGTGCCATGGTTTAGTAGTTATGAGGTGTTGGGTGACAGGTTGGACTTGCTGATCTTTGAGGTCTTTTCCAACCTTATTGATTCTATGATTCTATGATTCTAAACCCTGTGAACTTTAGTAGGGGGATTTAACTGTCTTGCTTTTGTCAAGAGAGCCTATAGGATTTGTTTGTGGACTTATCCAGCCCTGTGCAACCATCTAGCTAATATGTGAAACAATCCAAAAAATCTCTGTCCATTTTCACTGGAGTCATCTGTATCTCCCACAAAAATACAGGTAACTATATACAAGGTACACAGTAAGGTGTGGTTTTAGCCTTAGGTTTTGATTGCATTGTATATGCATCTGTGTAATCAATGGTTTATGACTAGATTACTCAGTGGTTTGGGGCTTTTGTAGATTGCTTTGTTGCACAGGCAAAATGCATTTTCAAAAAAGTTAAAGTGAGAGTGTATAAAAAGTAAAAAAGAGTAAAGCTTGACTGCATGAAAGTAAATTTCTTAGGGCTAATCTGAAGGGGTGGACTAACATACTGATTAATATCCTGTAAAGAGACACAGAAGAATAGAATAGAATAGAATAGAATAGAATAGAATAGAATAGAATAGAATAGAATAGAATAGAATAGAATAGAATAGAACAGAATAAACCAGGTTGGAAAAGACCGTGGAGATCATCGAGTCCAACCTATCACCCAACACCATCTAATCAACTAAACCATGGCACCAAGCACCCCATCCAGTCTCTTCCTAAACACCTCCAGAGAAAGCGACTCCACCACCTCCCTGGGCAGCCATTCCAATGGCCAGTCACTCTTCCTATGAAGAATTTCTTCCTAACATCCAGACTAAACCTCCGCTGGTGCAGCTTGAGACTGTGTCCTCTTGTTCTGTTGCTTGCTGCTGGGAGAAGAGACCAACCCCCACCTGGCTACAACCTCCCTTCAGGGAGTTGTAGAGAGCAATAAGGTCTCCCCTGAGCCTCCTCTTCTCCAGGTTAAGCAACCCCAGCTCCCTCAGCCTCTCCTCATAGGGCTGAGCTCCAAACCCCTCCCCAGCTTTGTTGCCCTTCTCTGGACACATTCCTGCAAGTCAACATCTCTCCTAAACTGAGGGGCCCAGAACTGGACACAGTACTCAAGGTGAGAATTTGAAAAAGAATGAGCTATGTTTATGCTATAAATGTTATATAACTCAGTTAAAGTTCTCTTGGACTGCTGAAATACTGTGGAGATGGACATAGGACAATCCACAGGACAAAAACAGTAATTCACAAACCTTCCTCCATGTTATTGAACAATAATATATCCATGAAAGCTCTAAATGGTGCTGGGAAACTTCTTCCAAAAAGTGGCACAAAATTGATACATTTTTAATGTGCAATATTATTTTGAGAAACTCCACCTTCCACAAGCATCTTATTTCTTCAGAACTTACATCTTATTCAGCCTAGCTGAATAAACATCTTTCACAGGTCAGTCTCTGAACACGACGCACAGAACAGTATGGCAAAATTATTCTGTCGTACTTAGGAATAATGTACAATATGAAAGGGAAAAACTGATTCAATTAACTCTGAGCAACCTTCTGATGGGAAAAACCTTATTAGCTGGATTTTAAAATGTTATCCACAGTTCATTAGGTTTAATTTACCTAACCATATCATACAGGAGGTAATCCCGGTCTACATAAAATTTTGGTCTCTTCTCCCAGGCAACCTGTGACAAAACGACAGGACACAGTCTCCAGCTGCACCCAGGGAGGTTTAGGCTGGATGCTAGGAAGAAATTCTTCACAGAAAGCATGATTGGCCATTGGAATGTGCTGCCTAGGGAGGTGGTGGAATCACCATCACTGGAGGTGTTTAGGAAGAGACTGGATGGGGTGCTTGGTGCCATGGTTTAGTTGATTAGATAGTGTTGGATGATAGGTTCGACTTGATGATCTCAAAGGTCTTTTCCAACCTGGTTAATTCTATTCTATTCTATTCTATTCTATTCTATTCTATTCTATTCTATTCTATTCTATTCCATTCCATTCCATTCCATTCCATTCCATTCCATTCTTTTAGGTACATAAAAAAACCCCACCAAAACTCCTTTAATTAAGTTCTATTTTTTTTAAATGCAAGTGTTACAGATCCAGTGTTTTAGTAATGCTTTACATCAGTATTACCAATTAAAAGATACCTTTAATCGTGTCTCAGTGCTTGAAGTTTTGCATTAGGTTGTACAGTGATTACGATAGCTGAACTTTGATAATGGTGAATAACCCAGATTACAAAGAAAAGTGGTGTGGATATAAAATTTGGGAAGTTTTAAGACTATTCCAAATGACAGTCAAGCCTGAAGATCTACTTAACACAGAAAGTTACAGAAAAGACATTGTGTGGTTGCTGTGAGACACTCTGACAGTCTTTGTAATTGAATCCTTTGAGTGCAATAATCCAAACTTTCATAACTCCTGTAATTAAATGCAATTTAATTGTGATTAATGACACTGAAAAGAATTTTATGATGTTTATTTTGTTGCTCCTTCCTAAAAAACATGACATTTGAGAAAATAAAACTGCTTGCAAATTAATAATCATATAATGCTGCTAAAAAATAAAGGCAAAACAGTTTAACAAGGCTTTACAAATCCTTTCTGGCCCTACTTGGAATGGCATTTAAAGCTCAAATTCTCTAAGAAAATGAGTTACCTTAATCCAAAAGACATCAGGGGGAGCTTTATTTTGTCTTTGTAGGTCAGTACCATTAAAATCCAAGCACCAATAACATCTACTGACGTCTGCTCTGAAGGACTGGACTTGAGGATGTGCGTACATTGTCCCGTCTCATGTCCAGCTGTTACCAGTTGTTCTCTGGACCACATTAGTATCAGCATGTGAGTTCTCATTGATACCCTGATGGCAATGCTGATGTCTCTCTGCAAATGTAGAAGGGCACGCAGCAAGGAACTGCAGATTGTGGAGGCAAGAGAACTTGCCTCCTGCTAGACTACCTATGCTGAAGGCCCTGCTTCAGGTCAGGTAAGGAGGGAGGAGTTCCTATCTTCTGCATTCCTTGCAGAGATATATGGGAAGGGAATTTTTTCCTCTAGATGATAGGATGATGACTGTGAAGAACAAAATTCACAACTGAAAATACTGAGAAGATGGAGGCATCACTATGCTGACTCGGTACATTTCTTCTCCACCATTTTTACTTTCATTTAATTACACCCAGCTGAATTACACCCCATGTCATGGGTTTCTGGCAGGCTGAACCTCCTGACTTGCTGCTTATGGTATTTGCTGGGCCCAGAACCTCATTGAACAGTAAAACAATAGTGATGCCACATGGTACTGAGCAGAACACGCCAAATACTCTGAAACTACTCTAGCTATATAGTGTACAGTATCTTTTAAACTATAGATGGAAACATCTACATTACTATCTGAAAATAGATCCTACATGATATAAACTCCTTAGAAAAATCTAAACTGAGATTTGCCAAGAGAGTTCAAAACCTCTGTAGCAGGGAAGGCTGTTCCCCTGTTTTACCTTCTCTTTCTAAAGGATGGACCCATGAGCAGCCTTTGAGTGATCCAGGACAATGCTTATTAACAAATGTGATCCTGAAGAAACATGATGAGTTGTGTTCCTTACTTGCAAGGGACTTATGCAACAACTGAAGCACCCAGAAAAGTATCAGCCATGGAAGAAAAAGTACAGACAACCTAATTTAATGATTCTGAAGATTTACATAACACTGAATGTAAGTTTTGCTACTAAGGGAGAGAAAGCTGCCTCCATCCCTCACAGTTTTCCTCACCTACATTCCCAGATAGTTAAAAACCAAATAAACCAACTACATGCCTCCAAAGAAGGACTCCCCAAACAGTGATGATTTCCTATCTGCAATTCCAGGAAAATTTGCCCCCAACCTTTAATTTACCTGTACTCAGTTTACCTATAATGACAATGGGAATTTCAAATAAACTTTGTAATGTAATCTGGTCCTGAGTATTTGCATTTTTGCACTAGAACATGTGACAGCTTGCTGTAAAAGAAACTGAAACAATCTGAACAGGCCCATAAAATGGAACTGTACTCCTGAGTGCAAATTCAGGTTTGAAATTGAAGAGCAATGTTAGTTTAGAGCATACCATTCTTGTTTGCTCTACCTCTGATGGGCATTTTGCTTCTTCTCCTGGACTCTTTTCAACATTTTTTGTTCCAAGTATTTATGCAGCCCTCCCAGGAATCAAGGATAGGACACTTTTATAAATAAAGGATGTGCTTGTATAATTACTAGGTAAAGAAGATCGCTATTTCTGGGTTTGGGTTGTGTCCTTTTGAATGCACACAGGAGGTTTGCATTCTTCCACTTTCAGTCGATGGCCAAAGCCTTCTTTAGAATAAAATCATAGAATCAATAAGGTTGGAAAAGACCTCAAAGATCAGCAAGTCCAACCTGTCACCCAACACCTCATGACTACTAAACAATGGCACCAAGTGCCACATCCAATCCCCTCTTGAACGCCTCCAGGGATGGTGTCTCCACCACCTCCCTAGGCAGCACATTCCAATGGCTAACAACTCCATGAAGAACTTTCTCCTCACCTCGAGCCTAAACTTCCCCTGGAGTTTAGGCTCGAGGTGAGGAGAAAGTTCTTTACAGACCTTCTTTAGAGTCTTGATCTATGAACACTAATTAAAACAACGGCATGGTGTGATTGACTGTATAGAAATAGTATTACCTCTCTCTACCTTTTCTTTGGGTGTCCACATGGAAAGCCTCCTGGATTCTGTAGCATTCTGTGAATGGTTTGGCAAGTTGAAAAATTGAAGGGTTGAGCGTTTCATCTACACAAATTAAGCCCTAAGGTATTAGATAAGATTGATGTTAGTCATTTCAGGGTTATGCTTTAAACAGCTTATTTTCTTATTTCTGTGATAAAATCCAGCTGCAGATGAAATGCTGGATAAGGATGGCAGGTCTTCTAAGCCTAGCATTAAAGCAAAACTAAAAGGATGAACTTTGAGTTATTTAACTCCCCCCCCCCCCCCCCCCTTTTTTTTTTTAATATTAAAATCAGGCTCTAAAAACTAGTGTCTCTCTTTAGCAAAATAGTCAGGTAAGATATGTTGGTAGTCTTCAGCAGTGTCTTTTATGGATCCATGCAGTTTTCTCACACTCAAAAATTTCCTCCAATATACAACGAACTTGCTCTCCGTGTTTCCATTTTGTAGTCTGCTCACTGCTTCTACAGTAAGGATGGCTATGGTTTCATGGCTTGAGTATCACCTTTTGACTCCTGTGTCTCTGGCCCTTGCCCCCTTTTCTTGACACTGTTCCCCTTCACAGAAAACATTCAGCTCTGCCCCTGAGCTGTCACAAGGTCAAGCTGATTTATAAAGTTTTATAGATCACAAGGCAAGGGAAGAAAGGGAGCAAAGAGGATGTATACCAGGCTGGAAAGGCTGGAAAACATTACATCAAACTCAGGACTTCACTTTAAGGGAGCTGAAGTATGCAGTAGGAGCGAAAAGATACTGAGGTATGAAGAAGCATTCCTGGTTTGGGAAGATGGGGAACTCAGAAACAAAGCAAGTATTTTACTTTTACAGTAAAATCTAAGTCCAGCTCTAAATCTTTACACCACAGAGGGTGTAACTATTTAGCCATAGAGGTTACAATGAATCAGTTAATGAAAGGAGAAAGGATTTGAGTTTACTGAAACAGAGGAACAGAAAGATGCAAAATGAGTACAAAAAAGGACCTTCAGGTACCTTGGGCTTTCTTCCAGAGTGAGACCTGTCTTTCAATCTACATCCAGATCCAAAGGTCTGCCTTTAATACACCACTTGGATACTGAAGGCATGTGATTGGGCATTTATTTTTAGAATTAGGTAAGAAACAGGACACCCTGTGTGAAGCCAAAAGCCTACTTGATTAATCTGTAGGCTGGGCTGATTTCATCCTGAGATTAACTTTCTTTTATTTTTTTCCCTGTGGCATTATGTCAAGGTGAAAATGTATTGATTTATGTTAATTTATTTTGCTCTAGTACATTCTATATATTCAAGTTAATTTGTAAATGGGTAGTTATAGCCTGGTTTGGCACATCACCTTCATGGTGACTTTCGAAAGGTACTGGATAGCACAAATGCCATTGATGCTTTTCACACAGTTGGTATGTTAAAATCTCTTTAAAATAGCACAGACTCATGTGCCAATTCATTATTATTATGCAATCCAGCATGAAGGTTGATCCTTACTTCAGCATAGGTTTGACCAAGGAGGATTTACAATGATTTACCATCAGTTCACAAGCCAGTCCTAACTTCTTAGCCTTGTAACTGCAAGTTCAGTTATTCTAGGAAAGATGACATCATTGTTTCTATTCTACTATGAATGTCTGGAAAACCTTTTGAACAATCTGTCATCTTCTGGGGAAAAAAAAAAATATTCTGGACCCAGAGCTTCTCCCTTCATCTACTTTATTGTCTTTTTTGTTGTTTTGGTTTTGGTTTTATGTAGAAAATAACTTCTGTGAAAAAAAATGAGTTTTAAATCCGGTATAATACAACACACTAAAAAATCAAAACAGTTGTATAAGGCACAACTCAGCAAGTAAGAAGGCAGGGGGGAAAAGCATAATATCATCGAATCATAGAATCAATAAGGTTGGAAAAGACCTCAAAGATCAGCAAGTCCCACCATATTTCATTGAACTTCAGTAAAATGTGACTCAAACATCTCAGCAGTTTAACAAACCACAGAGAAAATAAGCTTTCCCCACTGGGAAAAAAAGAAGAAAAAAAAATGTGCATGTATTGTAAAAGGCAGAGAATCTCCATTTGCTAGCAAAACTGCTCTCATTCAGGATAAATTTCCAGCTGAAATTGCATTTGAATCGACTCCATTACACTTCACTTAAAAAGTCTCTCCCTCTAAGCCCAGCAAACTCTAAGGCATGGTAGCATGCAGGATTCACCCAGCAGCCTCTTTCCCTTGATTCAGTGTATGACAGGTTAAGCTGTGCCTTTAAGAACAGGACAGCTACAGAATTCTCTAATTGAATGTTTAGGTGTAAAAAGGAAAGCAAAGATTAATCCTAAACAAATTTCATTGGTCAGATGTGAGACCTACCATAGCAAATACCTCTAACAGTCTTGCTCTCACTCACTTCAGCTTCAGTCTGTTCTGACTTTCATTTCTTGGCCAGCCTGAATGCAACTGACCTTGGAATGAAACTGATAAGAAAATTAACTTTCTTAACAACTGCTTTGAGCTAACAAAATTTCCCTTAATATCCTTTTTTCTCTTTCTCCTTTTGCACCTAATTAACTACTAGGGGAAAGGGGAGGAGGGGGAGAAGGGTTTTAGGGAGAACCCGGCAGGGGATTCTCCTCAGGAGGATCTGTATTTGAGTTCTTTCCTGTAAATTCTTGCATGATATAGTAAATACTGTATATTTTGTACATATTCATTGCATTTCATTGCAGAGTGTAGTTTTGCTTGTAAAATACAGCTTTCCATTCGCTTCTCCGGCTGAGTTTAGCTGTGCTTTATGTCGGTGTGGGTAGATTAAACCTCACACCACTACACAAGGGAACTATAATAAAGTAAAACACCATCAGATCTTCTGAAAATCAGGCTACTGAAGACTGTGCTCATAGAATATTTGCTGAGAAAATGGTTTTAAATGTATGGAAATGTAAACATTTCTGTTGAAATCCTGTGTTTTTCATCTCTCTGGCTACTTTTCTATGACAGAGTGTGTGTACATTTGAGCTGAGCCCTGCCTATTAACAAATGTTGTTTTGAAAATGAAGGATCAACACAACAAAAAAGAGGAAAAAAATCAGTACAATAATATTAGATCATACATAAAAGGGCTGATACAAGGTTCGATAGTGTATTTTATAGTTTATTCAGAACATACTACTGCGGGTTTTTTTTTTGCTTGGGGATTTTCTTTAGGTAAAGAAAAGCAGAAATGCAAAGAGGAAAACTGCTCTGTCATCACAAGGCATCTCTAGGTACATCAGCAGCAAAATGGAAGACTAGGGAAAATATGACATGGAAAAGGACAACACTACAAGGCCTTCTATCCCTCACCCTTTACTGGTAAAACAGGACTTCAGGAATTCCTGGTCCCTAAGAACACAGGGAAAGTCTGCAGCCAAGAAGACACACTCAGAAGAGGACAGTTTGATCAGGGAATATCTAAATAAAGTAAAATCCTATAGAAGAGAAAAGGATGCACCCAACATTGCTGAGGGGTCTGGTCAACATCATTACAGGACCACTTGCAATAATCTTTGAAAGATCATGGCAAATGCTGGAGGTTTCTATGGACTGGAAGACAGCAAAGGCCATTCCTTTCTTTAGGAAGGGTAGGAACAAGGATTGGCAGAGCTAGAGGTCCATTAGCCTCACCTTGAACCCAGTAAAGGTGATGGAGTAAATAATCAAGGAAATAATTTCCAAATACATGAAAGATGAGAAGGTGACTTGGGATTGTCAGTACGGATTTGTGAATCATTCGTGACTGATCAGAAAGCCTTCTGCAATGAGATGTCTGGAGTGATGCATACAGGAAGAGGGGTTTGATGTTTGTCTTGACTTCAGTAAGGCTTACAGCATTGATAAACCATAAAACCCTCCTCAACAAACTGATGAAGTATAGGCTAGGTAAGTGCATGGTGAGGTGGTCAGAAAACTGAATCATCCACAGGGCTCAAAGGATTGTGCTCTGGAGCATGAAATTCAGATTGAGGCCGGTCACTAGTGGTGTACTCCAGTGGCTGATATTAGGGTCAGTATGGTTTAACATCTTGTATCCTGGACCACAAGGACAGAGTGAACTATCAACAAGTTTGCAGATGATACAAAACTAAGAAGAGTGGTTGATGAGCCATATGCTCATGGAAAAACAGACACCTGGGAAGGAATAATGGTGTGTACTGAACATGAGCCTGCAGTGTGCCCAGGCAGCCAGGAGGGCCAATGGCATCCTGGCCTGCATCAGGAACAGTGTGGCCAGCAGGAGCAGGGAGGTCATTCTGCCCCTGTACACTGCACTGGTTAGGCTGCACCTTGAGTACTGTGTCCAGTTCTGGGCCCCTCAGTTTAGGAAGGAGGTTGACTTGCTGGAACGTGTCCAGAAAAGGGCAACAAGGTTGGTGAGGGGTTTGGAGCACAAGCCCTATGAGGAGAGATTGAGGGAGTTGGGATTGCTTAGTCTGGAGAGGAGGAGACTCAGGGGTGACCTTATTGCTCTCTACAACTACCTGAAGGGGGGTTGTAGACAGGCAGAGGTTGGTCTCTTCTCCCAGGCAACCAGTACCAGAACAAGAGGACACAGTCTCAGGCTGCGTCAGGGGAGGTTTAGGCTGGAGGTTAGGAGGAAGTTTTACACAGAGAGAGTGATTGCCCATTGGAATGGGCTGCCTGAGGAGGTGGTAGGGTGGCCGTCGCTGGGGGTGTTCAGGGCGAGGCTTGACAAGATGCTTGGTTGCATGGTTTAGTTGATTGGGTAGTGTTGGATGATAGGTTGGACATGATGATCTCGAAGGTCTCTTCCAACCTGGTTTATTCTATTCTATTCTATTCTATCATTTAATAGAACTAAGGAAATAAGGAAGCATGAGAGAATGGAAGATAGCATGACAGAATGAAGAAATCTTCATACATTCATGTGAATTAAATCTGGAAGGAAAATAACTGAGGAGGCAGGAATAGCTGTGAGCATTCCTGTAAATCCCCTGAGGAATACTGACAACTATATATTCTAGGAGACTCCTCAGTGCGTCTGTAAAAGATAATATGACATCTGAATCTAGTAACCTGAAGGGGGTTTTTTTGCAAGCTTAAAAGTTGTTTTGAAAGACTGAAACCAAACATTTTATGCTGAACAGAAACTTCATAATGAAGGATTTAATGCCCACTAGACTAATCAACTTTAAAAAAGCAAGCAGAAAGATGAAAGACTCTCTCCATGAATCTTTTAGTTTTATTAAGCAGAGTTGGTTAGAAGATCTCTGACAGCAGTTCCAGGTCCAGAGCACAATGCACAGCTCTGATCTTGTACTGTCTGACAGAGCTAAGTTTAGCAGTTATACAGATTTTTTATTATTATTATTATATATTTTTTTGGGTTTTGTTCTACTTTCTAGAACACTGGAGAAAAAAAAATGGGATGCCTGTCAAAGGATTAGGAAACACACTTTCTGGTGCAGTGTTTTTCCTGTGTAGTGCCAATCTACTTTGCAGTGTTAAGAGGCAAGGGAGAGGGTCTTTGTGAGTGAAATGCAATGGAAGTTTTTAAATCTTTTAAAGGTTATGCATTATGCTTTCACTTTCACGTCTCACAGTGAATAAAGTTTGGGACAGATTTTCAGTGAAGCATGCTTTTAAATGCCATGATACTTCCACAAGTAAATAATTAATAAACAAATCAAACATTTAAAAACTACGTTCTGAACTCTGCAGTGTGTCTGGATAGCATTTGCAGTGAGTGGCATCCACCCTACCTGTGTCTGTGGAGTTGAGGCAGGCAGAGAGCTGCTCTTTCTGTGTCACCACTGATGGCCTTTTCCATCAAGTAGAAAGGGACAAGGAGTAAAAAAAAAGACTACATCCAGTCTCAAGCAAAAAAAAAACTCAATTAGAGCAGCTAAAATAGCTGTGGGTAGAGGTGTTTTCTCTTGTTTGAGTTGGTTGGGGTTGTTTTGTTTTCTTTGGGTTTGTGGCTCTTCTGTTTGGTTTGGTTTCTTTGTTTCTTTGTTTTTCTTTATTTTAAGCTTGAGTTTTAGAGAGAACTCAAACAGATTCAAACAGGGAACTGTACCACACTCCACCTGCATCCTCCTCATTGCCAGGATGAGACATCAGATTGTATGGGACAGATGCTGGTCACATCAGCTACTGCTGGAAGAAGTTTAGATTCTTGGTGGATGAGTACTGGGCAGCCTTATATGGATCAGAAAAAGAGCCAGCAAATCCAGACAAAGGAGCTGTGCCAACTGCTCCTCACATGAAGAGGGGAGAAGAACAATTCAGAACCGAACGTTGCCAGTCTCTTTTTCAGGACAGTAGCCCTATTTTCTATGAGAATTTGTTATTGCTTTGTCAACTTTCCTCATGGCAGACTCTAGCCCTAATTAGCTCTGTGTTAATGAGCCATTGCAACAGACAGATGAGAGTCGCTATTCTCATTGACTAACAATTTCATCAAGCTGATGATACCTTTATGTATGGGTCATGGAAATAATATTAAATGAATACTGAAACTGCTTGCTGGTGTGATACTGACAATACAATACAGCAACACAGCAGCTTTCAAATAAATCTGTTCTAATGACATTTGGTGAGAAGCATCATCTCCCAGGTCCTGCAGTTTTATCTGGCTGATCGCATTCCTGAGCGAGCTGTTTTCACCCAAGAAAATGGGACACTGGCTTAACAATTGAGATCAGGGTTTGGGTGGACTTTTCATTTGTTTCTTTAAACCTGGTGAAAGAAATTCATTTCTTTTACTTTGGCTAATGGACTTCAGTGAAAGTAGGACTGCGACTTGACAAAGATGTGAAAGCTGGAACGTACAGGCATGGAAAAAAGCCTGCAGAGAGTGACTGGGGAGAAATGAAGCACTGAGACAGGTGCTGGTGGCATAAAGAAGAGGAATGAAACAGGGCACAATGTAAGAGAAATAGCTTGGAGCAAAATTTTCAGGGTCTTTCAAGGCAAGGACACAGAGTCTGAACTCAAGGTGAGGTGTGTGAGTTAAATTAAATAGTAGCTCTGAGTTCTCCAAATACCCATAACAAATTTTGTGCATGTATTTTAGAACAGAATTAACCAGGTTGGAAAAGACCTATGAGATCATCGAGTCCAACCCATCATCCAACACTATCTAATCAACTAAACCATGCAACCAAGCACCCCATCCAGTCTCTTCCTGAACACCTCCAATGATGGTGACTCCATGGGCAGCCCATTCCAATGGGCAATCTCTCGTTCTGTGAAGAACTTCTTCCTAAGATCCAGCCTAAACCTCCCCTGGCACAGCTTGAGAGTGTGTCCTCTTGTTCTGGTGCTGGTTGCCTGGGAAAAAAGACCAACCTCTACCTGGCTACCACCTCCCTTCAGGTAATTGTAGGCAGCAATAAGGTCTCCCATGAGCATCCTCTTCTCCAGGCTAATCAATCCCAGCACCCTCAGCCTCTCCTCACAGGGCTGTGCTCCAAACCCCTCCCCAGCTTTGTTGCCCTTCTCTGGACACGTTCCAGCATCTCAACATCTTTCCTAAACTGAGGGGCCCAGAACTGAACACAGGACTCAAGGTGTCGCCTAACCAGTGCTGACTTCCCTGCTCCTGCTGGCCACACTATTTCTGATGCAGGCCAGGATGCCATTTGCCTTCTTGGCCACCTGAGCACATGTTCAGCCTACTATTGACCAGCACCCCCAGGTCCCTCTCTGCCTGGCCACTCTCCAGCGACTCTGACCCCAGCCTGCAGCACTGCATGGGGGTTTTGTGGCCAATGTGTAGAACCCAGCACTTGGATGTGTTCAATCTCATACCCCTGGACTCTGCTCATGTGTCCATCCTGTCAAGGTCCCTCTACAGAGCTCTCCTACTGTCTAACAGATCCACACCTGCCCCTAGCTTGGTGTCATCTGTAAATTTACTGACTCAATTGATGACTGACTCAATCTCCTCATCCAGATCATCAATAAAGATATTGAACTTTAATTAGAAACTCAGTATTTTGGTCAGACAGATTACATGCTCACAAAAAAACCCAGTAAACATCTCTTAATATGAATTAGAGTAGGAAAACAAACAAACAAACCAACCAACCAAACAAAAAAAACCCCCAAAACAAAACCCACAAAAAACCCAAACCAAACAAACCAAGCAAACAAAAAAAACCTCCCCCCAAAAGAAACCCCAAAGGAAAACCCCAAAAACCAAAGCAAAGCAAAGCAAAGCAAAACAAAACAAAACCCCAAACCCCAGAGCTAAAACAGGTAGAGATTAAGAGACTCCAGGGACAAGGGTCATGTTGTACAGTTTCAAATCAATCATTCCCTAACGGTGTCTAGACTTCAGAACAATGTGTTCAGGGGCAGTCATGTGCTCCAGCTTGCTCCCATTTTCCTGCAGGAGCTTTCTCTTCTGTAAAATCCAAAAGAAAAGAAGAATGAGGGCAAGTTTAAAAGAAGAAGTGGTATGAATGTTGAGATAGATGTTTGCCAAACCTGGAAGAAAGTAGCTGCCGTGAACCAACAACTCGAAGTAGTATTCACGGCAATATATCTGTGCCCCTGTCTGAAGTACACACAGATTCAATGGGAAAAGATAAGCTGCTGGAATCCTTGGTGTCTGTTGATACACTGGTTTGTGGGTTTACTGTCACTTCATAGCATCTCTTTTTAACTTACAGGACAGCTTTGCTATGTGATTACCAAATTTAGACAGATACTAGGTGGTGCATGGTTCCAACTCTGGCCTCACATAGTCAGACAAAAAGAACTGGAAATTTGTAAGAAGGTTAACCTTCCCTTAAAACATTGATACTGTTTCTTGAGCAAGGTTCAAACCAGTAGGAACACATTTGACTTATAAGTACAGTAAGTCAACAAAGGCTTGTAACATCCTTAAAGAAAATTCAAAATTGTATCAGTAGCTGGGGAACAAAAGCAAGGAAAAAGTGTAGAGAACACATCCTATGATCCTGGTGGATGACAAAATCAATACGAGTGAAGCCTGTGTTGCTGTGGCAAAGAAAGCCAGCAAAATGCTGGGTTGCTTCAACAAGGGCATCACCAGCAGAGACAAAGCCATTGTCCCACTCAACTCTGCACTTTTTGGCTCATACCTAGAATACTGTGTTCATTTTTGGTTCCTGCTATACAGAAAGCAGTGGAAAGGCTGCAGAGGGTCCACAAAAGGGCCATGAAGATGATCGAAGTACTGGGAAGTCTGCCATATCAGGAAAGGATAAGAGAAATAGATTTGTTCAGCTTTGACAAAAGAGGGCTTAGGGGAGATGTTCCAGCATTTAAAGGATAGCCAGAAAGAAGATGGAGTCTCCCTTTTTACAAGAAGTCACTTGGAAAAGATAAGGATCTCCTGGAGAGATTCCAATTGGAAAGAACAGGAAAATGTTTCCCCATGAGAACAATCAGCCATTGGAATAATCTCCTCAGGGAACTGGTGGGTTCCCCAACACTGGAAACTTTTTAAGATTCAGCTGGACAGGGTGCTGAGCCATCTTGTCTAGATCATGGTTTTGCTAGGAAAGTTCAGATCAGAGGTCACTTGAAGTCCCTTCCAACCTGGTGTTCTTTGATTCTGTAATTCCATTATTCTACTAAGGAAGCCATCTACATTTAACATCTGAGCATGTTAAAATGGTTGTTTATTTTTATGGTTATTTCACAGTAGAATATCACTTCAGAAAGGAAATGCCAGTTGTCAAAACTGGATCTTTCTGCATGGATATACTGCATTTTCTTTGTTCTTCTTTGGACTAGTTCCTTATATCTAGGCATGAGTAAGTTAACTGAGAGCAGAAATCAAACCAGAACATGCAAATGTATTACTTATCAGTACACTCAACTTACATAAAGAAAAATGGGTTTTCAAGTCCTTGACATGAAGGAGATAATTTGTAGCAACTCTCCTACATCATAGGATTATCATATGATTACATACACTTGGTGCCATGGTTTAGTCATGAGGTCTGTGGTGACAGGTTGGACTTGATGATCTTTGAGGTCTCTTCCAACCTTGGTGATTCTGTGATTCTGTGATTATGATCACATACATAATCATATGATTACATCAGAGAAGACTTTGCAGCCTTGAAGCCAGAACATTGATGTCAGAAACACAGGCTGAAGCCCACGCTCATCTTGGGACCAGGACAATACATCCCACGTTGCTATTGGGTGACTGCAGGGAAGGCGATGTAGCAGCAGATGATATAAATAATTGTGATCAGCCCCTTCAAATGCCACTTTCTACATTTGTAAAACTAATTACATAAGAAACTCTGCTTTCACTAAGGCAGCTGGGACCTAGATATCAAAAATGGTTTTGAAATATTATCTCTAACATGAAAAAACAAAGAGCCTAAATATTCCTAGTTCCCACCTCTGACCCTTCCTCATCACTACTACATTTCAAAGAACCATGATGAGCATATTTGATGGTAAAAAAACATATCTCATATCTTTAATCCCATATGGTATATACTTGAGATTTCTATATGCAAAAAAATCCACACCAATATCTAGAACAAAGCCTTTCAGTCAACAACATGTGAGTGGAAAAAAAATGGACCTTTTTCTCATTTTCCTGCAACCTGGGGTAACAGGATTTTTTCACATGAAGTATTTGCTTGCCAAATCACAGCCTTTTTACAAGATAAGAATAACTGACTTGTCTAAAGTTAACTGTCTTGTGAAGGAGTAATGAATCAAACTGTAAGCTCTGATCACACAGGACATAATCTTTCCCACCAGAGCAGTCTTTCTTTCCTAATCACACTTCTCAAAACCACTGTTCTTCAGCAACTCTCTTTCCACTGTGAAAGACTGCCAGGGATAAAAAACGATGTCAATTCGTGATAACACATTGTGATAGTAACAGAGCAGTTCTTTTTTTCTCAGGGTAGCTGGACAATGATAAACACATGCACGTGTACATATATATGTGTATATATAGAGAGAGATAGGTATGTAAGTGTTTGTATACACATTTATACATATACACATGCAAATATACTACATTTAAGGTAGAAAAAAATGAGCACTACTGTTCTTAGATCCTATCAAGTGCCCCAGCCTTAGAATAGAATAGAATAGAATAGAATAGAATAGAATAGAACAGAATAGAACAGAATAGAATAGAACAGACCAGGTTGGAAGAGACCTTCAAGATCATCGTGTCCAACCTATCATCCAACACCACCTAATCAACTAAACCATGCAACCAAGCACCTTATCAAGTCTCCTCCCTTCCATTCTAACTGTAAATGCTTTTCCTATCTGCTGCTTCTGATCAAAACCCAGCAGTGTCTTTTCTGGTTTAGCTGCTGTCAACATGATACTTTGAGAGGGCAACCAGAATGGGGTATTGCTTCAAAAAAGCCACAACCTGTAATCAGTGACATCACTCATAATATTAAACCACAACTGCAAAAACCCCCACTTTAATAATAAAACACTAGGCTGAATATTTGAAATATTTTCCAGTATCCTAAGCCCATTCAAAAATATTTATACTACAGTTTTGGTGGTGGTGGTGGTTTGAGCCTGATTGATACAGTTTGAGAATTTTTTCTGTTTACCTATGAAAAATCTCATTAACCATTGCTTACAAATACAGTTTTATATCTCAAGTAAGTTCAGATGGTTTAGAGGATTTTTAAGGCATAAAAAAAAAGAGCCTTAACCATATTATATTCCTTGATTTCCATCTGTCTTTACTAGGAAGTTGTCATCTGCAAACTGTGCTTGCTAAAAATGAAGAAAGCGGAGGACCCAGTCCCAGAGATCTTAATGGAAACTGAGGATGGACACAGAAAGAAAGAAATGCATGTAAGGAGATAAAATACTGAGACAGGATGAGTCATTTTGTATCAGTCAGTGCCAGCTCTGCATTTGCATTGTGGAAGGTCAATTATATCACACTGAAATATAGCTGAAACTATGAACTCAGTAGCTTTGGGCACTTAACACTGTTTAGATCTGTACTTTAACACTTAATTTAATATTTTTCCTGAAGGGAAATGATTAATAATTGCAGTCAGTGATGCATACACTTTAAAAGATTGACCCTCACAAGCTGTTGTTTTTTTAGGATTAGAAGAAAGTATCTGGTTCCCTAGACACTATTCACTTATATGACATCTTTTACACTTCACAAAGCTGACAAATGTAACGTGCTGAAGGCAAAATCTAAAACATAACTAATTAGAAGAGTATTTTGCCATTATGTTTTAGACCATTCAGCAACAAACAAGTGTGAAGTGCTGTTTGATGTTGAGTCTGACATCAGTGAAAGTTCAGACTTCCCTTTTATTGAATTCAGTGCCATGTCTCATCTGCAGCTTAAGTGGAATCAGGGAGCAGGCAGGAAATTGCCTGCTAATTATTCAGTTCACTTACTCAGAGGTGCATTATTGTTTTGAAAGGACTCACTCCCATATATGGAAGGATTTTTGACTTGGCAGTGTCTTGCCAGACTTGAGATCTGCCCCATGTATATTTTGAAAAACAAGAACATTTAAGCAATGGGGAACTGAGACAAACAAATAATAGCATGAGTCAAGAATGCTTGATTCATTATCTTAGCATCAAGTTAGAAAGAGTTGAGAACAAACTTTCTAATGGCTGCTTAAGAGCTATAGCACAGATTAAGTATTATCAAATCTATTTACAGTCCAAAAAGTAATGTTGGAAGAATAAAACAGTAAATTTTCTGCTCCTTAAGTTTCATTTGATATTAAAACCTCAATTACAATAATAGACATTTCATATTTTCAGAGGGCACTGCAAACAATAAAGAATTTTGGCAATTAATTAAATAGACATTGTTATTAATATTTAATTATGTTTTAGATCAGAAAACTGGAACAAATCATGATTTCTAAATGGACTTGAAGAGTTTCTCGGCATGTGAAGCTGAGCTTGAGAATCAAGAGGGTTTTGAAAAGTTTCTCAGCATGTGAAGCTGAGCTGGAGAATCAAGAGGGTTTTAAAAGTGCAGAGATGTTTAACTCTACAGATTAAAAAGCCAAGACCAGTTCCCCCCTTATTCAAGCCTTCAAACCAGTATTCACAGTTAATGAACCTGTCCTGAGAAAATACTGACTGGGCAGAGGATGGTGCACAAAATGGACAGTTAGAAACGGTGAGAATCTAGCTCCTTCTGCACAGAACAGCACAGCACTTGCTATGTCATCATAATGTTTGAGAAAAATTTTGTCATGTTTCCATTGCATTCGAAGCATGCATCTCATACACCACCAAGGCTGCTCACAGCCATGTTTGTTGCAAATGTGGACATAAAGCCTCAAATATCTCCAAAGCACCATTTCTTGGCAATAATTGCTGGTCCACATCTGCAATAGCTGATCTTAACATTGTGTTACGTGGAGGAGGCTTTGTGTTCCATGCCAATGCTCTGAGAATACAATGAATAGATTGCTTGATCTACTAAAAAGGCAAATCACCTTTCTGTACTCTCTCAAAAAATATTCCCAGGATCATATAACATATTATTCCCAGAAGCATATAACATCATTATTAACATGTGATCTCCCCTTTAATCTGAGCATATAGCTTGAATATTCAGCACCACTGAAAAGACTTTCCATCAGTATAGTAGTAAACTAAAAACTGCAACTTGCAGCTGGGCACACAATAGCAACGTGCTTTTAAATGGAAGGGGAAGGTTATGGTCAGACAGTATAATTAAAAACCCCACTATTTATTTCACTGCTACTGAATGAAATGTGATGTGTGCAGATAGATGTTGCACAGTAAACTGCATGTCACTCCACACATTCTCTGCAGTAAATTAGGATTCATAGTTAGAAGTGTTTACAATGGAAATGAAATGAAAAATATTGCCCAAGAAATACAATTTACATTTCCAGTGTATAATTACTACTAGATTTAATGACACAGTCCTTTCACACAGTGTTTTTTCAGTTCCTTAAAATAAAGCCTAATTCTCTGATGCTTTGCACATGTTCAAAATGAGAACAACGTTTTACAGTTTTTGCACTTAGTGGTCTGGCTTATCTCTTCTCTCCCTCTGCAGCAACCAGGTGGCACAGAGGAGTGAAAAACATCTCACCAGCAGGTGATACTCTTAGTGTGATAGATTCCCTCGCAGTAGGAGAGCTAGTAAAGCTGTTTCCAACCCTTTCTCTCCAACATCTTCCTACTTTCCCTGGGGTTAAGAAGACAGCAGATGAATCAGAAGGAACAAGCTCACTCTTTTCTACACAACCCTTCTTTACCCAGCAAGTAAAAATGGGCCCATTTACAGAAAGTAGAGATTAGTATGCCTTGCTGTAAATGCAAACTTTTATTTTAAAAAACTCAGAATCAGAGGAAGTTTCAACAGGACTTTAGGAATTCCATGAAGACATGGAATTTGGTCTCTGCTTACCTCATCATGCTACACTAATCGATGAGGTGGCCTTTGTTAGCATTATTATGCCTGAAGACAACAGCAGGCACCAAGAAGACTATTGCCAGCACCATTAATTCTCATGAACATCTTTACTGAGATCCTGCAAGGATGCTTCTTGGCTTTGTCCACCTCAGCTATTTCTGATTCAGTGTTCTGTCTAAACACTGCCAAAACTACTCAAAATGTGTGCCAAGTAGCTTTCCACTATTCTTGAAGTACAACATCTTCTGAACTCTATTGTGTCCTACCTTGGTAATTTCTCAAGTTTCAGTCCTGGGTGGTCATGTCAGGAGCACCCAGGTTTTTGTTTTCTGTTAACACCTGTTTACATGCCTGATCTTTTTATTGAAATCACTCTGAATTTTGAATTTGTACAGGCTGTTAGATTACAGCAAAGTGGTGGGTGATTCACTTCAGCTGATACAGAAAACCAGGCAACCAGCACCAGAACAAGAGGACACAGTCTCAAGTGGCACCAGGAGAAGTTTAGGCTGGAGGTGAGGAGAAAGTTCTTCACAGAGAGTTGTTAGCTGTTGGAATGTGCTGCCCAGGGAGGTGGTAGAGTCATCATCCCTGGAGATGTTCAAGAGGGGATTGGATGTGGCACTTGGTGCCATGGTTTAGTAGTCATGAGGTCTGTGGTGACAGGTTGGACTTGATGATCTTTGAGGTCTTTTCCAACCTTGTTGATTCTATGATTCTATGAAAAGGAAATATCATCCTAAATAACTTACAGAACTCCAAATCATCATTCTTGCCAAAGGCTAATTCCCAATAACTGATTTTAGTAAAGCCAATCAATGGAATTCCAACTTTCTCCTCTGTGACACAGTCAGCCCCAGCTTATTAAAGGGTAAGTACTAGGTAAGGCAAGTTCATAAGAAGACAATTTCCTTTAAATCATTACCTATGAAAAGTTTCTTCCTGAAAGAATTCTATTGGAAGAACTCTTCAAAATGAACACAAGGAATAACCAAATGCTCTGGCCTTTACAGCCTTTCAAGCCATTTTATCCTCCATCTGACAGGTTTGTCAAACATTTAATTCTGGGCAACTTCTTTAAGAGGTACAATATTGATCCCTCCCTGTGTGCCACTTAATCTTTTAAAAAAACTTAGAAAGGAACTGTAATTATATTTATCACTAGATCAATATTCAGTTTTCTAGTTGCTGTAATTGGTTTTGGTTCAGTTCATGCAGTTTTAGATGGTTCAGACTTACACAGAAGAGAGTTTGAGGCTCCAAACAGACAATCAAATGCCTATCTGGTGAGCACAGAGAAACAGGGGTGCAATGTGTTTTGTAACAGGGGGGTGGGTTAAGACACTAAGACACAATAAAATGTAAGAAACAGCTTATTATCTGTAAACAAAGCAAAGACATAGCTTTCCAGTGGCACTAAGGATAACAAAATGTTAACCTATGTATATAAATTTAATATACACTTAATAAAAAAAAGACATTTTCCAGAGAAAAAAATTGGTTTATTACTTTTTAAAAGGACATTCTCAGAAGTTATGCATTTGTCAAAATGTGATATTCAACATATGTTTTGCACAAACACTAAATACAGTGGAGTATCTTATCATGACTTGTATGGATTGACCTTCCAGAACAGAATCCTAACATTTCTCACAAAGCCTTTAATTCTCTTATCTCATTTAAAGCTATGTTTTCACCTTTCACAGCACTTAATGACTAAATTGAAACTTAGGCTAACACCCTGAAGCTGAGTCTTTCCCATGATCTCAAATGGCATTTGCTGTGCAAATAAGACCTGTCAGAAACAACTCGTTGCATTTGTGCGTTTTTCACTCTCTTCTTTCCTCTCTCAGTGACAGTGGGCAGAAGGAGTGTTTTAGATGCTCACTCACATTACTCCAGGTGGTGTATATTTTAGAATTTGATCTTTACATAGCAGATTTTCAAAAGCTTAATTTTGTTTAAGATAACAAATCACACAGAATCACCAAGAGTGAAAGAGACCTCAAAGATCATCAAGTCCAACCTGTCACCCAAGACCTCATGACTACTAAACAATGGCACCAGGTGCCACGTCCAATTCCCTCTTGAAGACCTCCAGGGATGGTGACTCCACCACCTCCCCGGACAGCCCATTCCAACGGCTAACAACTCAGTGAAGAATTTTCTCCTCAACTCAAGCCTAAACTTCCCCTGGTGCAGCTTGAGACTGTGTCTTCTTGTTCTGGTGCTGGTTGCCTGGCAGAAGAGACCAACCCCCTCCTGGTTACAACCACCCTTCAGGTAGTTGTAGACAGCAATAAGGTCTCCCCTGAGCCTCCTGTTCTCCAGGCTAAACCATCCCAGCTCCCTCAGCCTCTCCTTGTAGGGCTTGTGCTCGAGGACTCTCCCCAGCCTTGGTGCCCTTCTCTGGACACGACAGATACATCACAGTCCCCCACACACATTCTTTCCAGTTGATACTCTTTCTCTTCCATAACATCCCTACTGGTTTGAATGATACTGCCAAAATAGCAAAATTGCTCTATTACTTGTATTCCTCTGATTTCTGAAGCAGCATGGGTTGCAATCTGACAGAGCTTGAACTACACCCTCTGAGTTAATTGCTGCTTCCACTTTCTTAGGATGGCAGACTGGATTTTATGATGTAGTTAAGCAAGAAACCCTTTGCTCCCCTTAAAAACCCTCCCTGAAGACAATGCTGAAGACTTGTACAAGTGCCAAGGGGTCAGTCTCTCCTCTCATCTCTGTGGGGAAATCACTAAGCTCAAAACTGTGTTCAAATGCCCTGGCATAAGATTCAGTGTAAAAGGCACAGAAGAATCATAGAATGGCTTAGGTTGGATACGACCTAAGAGATCATCTACTCCAACCTCCCTGCCATGGGCAGGGATGCCTCTCAACTAGACTTAGCTGCTCAATGCCTCCAGTCTAGCCTTGAACACCCCCAGGGAGGAGGCATCCACAATCTCCCTGGGAAACCTATTCCAGAGTCTCACTACCTTTGTACCAAAGAACATCTTCCTAAGAGCCAGTCTAAACCTGCTGTGTTCCTTTAATCTATTCCATCCTGATCCAAAATGAGCTGACCCAGATGTGTATTCCCCTCCTCCATGGATGTCAGAGGTACTTCCACTCTGTTTGCATACCTACTGGTTATCTTTAGAAGAGCTCTAACATTATGCATAACTAGACCTTCTAGTGGACTGCAAATGAAACTTCTAACGCCTCTTTTGTATTCACCTACTTTCCACACACACCCCCACATCCCCATAATGAAGCCAAGCACAATGCCAGGTAGAAAAAAGAAAGAGAATACAGTTGCTAGTAGCAAAGGTTATGCCATCAGGCAGCTATCCTACCTGGAACAGGACTCTCCAGGCACAGGCCTGCAGAGATCACTTTGAACAAGAGAAATCACTACGTGCTTCGCAGTCAGACTTCCCTTCTGGTGGGTGTCTTTCAAACAGCAACACAGCAGAGAAAATATATTTAAACTTCTAACTGTACATCTTCAAAGAATTGCCAGGAAGTCTCAGAAGCATGAGCAGTTTCTGAAGCTGGTTTTAGTTTGCTTCTTCTCAGCAGGGCAAAGTATAAATTGGTGTCTTACTCTAGCGTCCATTCAGATGGTTTAGTGGGAACAGAAGTGATACGTTTCATGTAGTTTTCTCAGCTTTACATTTGTAAGCCTATATCCCTCTGAATTTGCCAAAAATAATCCCAGTGAATTAACTTAGAGCCTCAGCATGATCTCTCGTGAACCTGAAAACTGTGCATTTTGCCCTTATTCTGCACAGGGTTTCATGTTGGCACACATGTTCCTATTATTCTTGTAGGAGCACAAGACAGAGTATCACACTGGGATATTTAAAATTCTTCCTGGGCTATTTCCTGTAAAATAAGCAACATTCTCTTTTGGTATTTGTGCCTCATGACACTGGAAATAGAACATACTAGTCATGAAGTTGTATGTTTTATTCTTGTTTTGTTTCTACAGGGCGACACTAATTTTTGTTCTCTATGTGCAAATTCTTCAGGTGGTAAAGCTTGGGTAATGCATTACTCTACTGGGAAGGTACAATCTGTTGAAAATTTGGGATGAAATGTAGCAGTTACAGCTTCTTCTCAGGTGTGTAGGGGATTATCATCTCATTTATTTCTATTAGACAACATTTTATGGTTTTACTCAAAGGTTCAGCACACTGAAAGCTCCTGTCTGAGTGCTGCTTTAATGAAAGTGACAAACTGGCACTCAGAAACTTCCTCCTACATGGCTTTCATAATTCCAGACATGCAAGACTCACATCTTAGATTATGTGAAGGGACACATACAGTTATAGGAAATTGCAGGAGAGGTATCTACTAAGATTGCATAACAGTATGGAGCAGCCTGGACATCTTTCCTAACAGTGTGGAGAGCAAGGAAAAGGAGGATCAGAGAAAAGAAAAATTCTGCTGGAATTCATAGTGAAAAAGCTCTGTTTCCTTTGCATTTATCTAGCACTTCTCCTCCAAAAACATCAGAGCCTTCAGTCTTTGATGGAAAGAGAAAAAAACTTCAAGAACTTATTGCTACAAACCTTTATCTAAAGGAGAATTAAGCCCATGAGTGTTAGCAGTAACAGGACCTAAATTTGCAAATGATCAAAGGCAAATGATCAAAGCAAATGAGCAATATCTCAAGCAGGTTGGGATAGTGCCTTCCCACATCTCTCTCTAAATTATTACTAAACAATGTCTTTGCAATCTGGAAGGTATATTTCCCTTGGAAAATACAGACATCTAATTTTGTCAAAATACGGCAAAAACTTCTGCTAGGTTTAAGGAATGACAACAAATAGCTAATATACCTTAAAATGCAGTAAACAAAGAAACAACAACAAAGAAAAAACCCAAACAACCCAACAAACCCCAAAACCCACCAAGTCTAAGTTGGCAAGATGCATCAGAGTATTTCAGATTCATTAACTGATGCTTGTTATAGTCCCAGTGAGATGGGTAATGAACTTTTTTCCCTTTTTCTTTTGATTTCTCAAAGTTCCCCCAGCCTAATTAATACATCCCTACAGGCAGGGGCTGGCTAAATTTTGATACCATAAAGCTGATTTGAGATGATATTGACAAAACAAATAAATGTTCACTTAACAACAAAACATGTCCTGACCACAAAAGAAGACATCTAACCATATAACAAGAGGATATTCCTTGCAAATAATATAAATTGCTTTAAAAATATGTGAGAGACCAATCTTCTATTGTCTCAAACAATGTGTAGCAGGGCCTGGCTGATGGCCCTTACTGACTCTCCTGACCATCTGTTGTTTTAAACAATGTGTGGCATACCTGGTCTGAATAGACAAGTCAATGATTCTTGATGCCCTTGATGGCCCTCAACCAGAGCTGCTGGCCAACTGTTCCTGCCAGATGGTTTAACCATGGAAACTGTGGATGCAGTTTCCCCCTTATTTTAAAACCACTTCACCAGCATCACTGAAAGGCCTGTGACAGACATTGGCCATTGGAATGGGCTGCCCACGGAGGTGGCGGAGGCACCATTGCTGGAAGTGTTTAGGAAGACACTGGATGGGGTGTTTGGTGCCATGGTTTAGTTGACTGGATAGCATTGGATGATAGGTTGAGATCAATGATGTCCAAGGTCTTTTCCAAGCTGGTCTATTCTATTCTATTCTATTCTATTCTATTCTATTCTATTCTATTCTATTCTACTGAAAGGACCTCATACTCAAACTCTCTGCAAATTAGAGAATGCCCCTCCTCTCCACAGAGGGTTATAAAAGAACCACAACCTCTAGAGTCCACGTGTTGTATCTACCACAGAAGACCTTATTGGATGCGCACCTATCACCGAAGAACTTGGACTATGCCCATGAGAGGCTGCAGGAATCAAGGGCGGAGATACCTTTCTCTCTCTCTTCTCTTGCTCTCTCTTTTCCCTTTCCTTTTTCTTCTGATTTTCCCTCTCCTCTGGTCCAACCAGGCATCTTTAAGACAGAAGTGACCACTTTCATTGGATCAAATAAGCCTAACTTGTCAGCTGTTTGGTGTCAGTTCACGTTAATTTACTCCAAGGGAATTTTTGCATCTTAGCACAACCTCCGTCCTGCTGCCCTGGGTTGGCTCAGGAAATCAGGTCATGGCAAAATATAAACAGTTTAAAAATGTTACACATTTACAAAAGGGTCTCCAGGGTCTACTTCTATATTGAATAAAAATCTTGATTTAAAAATGCAAAATAGTAATATGAATCAAACGTGTGAAAGGGCTGATTAATGCACACCTTAAGTACATCAGAGGCTCTCTTCACTGACAGAGCCTTGTGTATGCACCCGAGGTATACTTTAATTAAAACTATCGCACAGTTTGTCATCTTCTTTCTTAATCAGAGCCTTCCCTCTTGAGGGTTATGGCTCTTTGCATATCATTCTTGTCGTGAAAACATGTGCCTTTTAATGCCGAGTAATTAGCAAAAATTACAGCCAAAAAGTTTCTGGTGTGATTTCAGCTGAGAAATACATAACCTTTGAAGAAATATAGTTGAAATTCCAGTCTCTTCTAACCTCTACTAATAATGTAAAGCTTCTCTGAAGTCTGTGGAAAAAAAACACCAAACCAATGAAAGTGCTTTAAAAATGAACCTCATAACTTTTGTGATTCCTGTGAATCTGTTTGAATGTCTGAGCTGGGAGGAGACGCCTCTAAGCCCACAAGTGGTAAGTAAAACAATGATGATAAATCCCCATTTCCCTTGACTAAGACAGTATTGTAGTTCTCAACCAGACCTTTGATTTATGGAGATGGAAAATATTTCTCATCAGATTTGGGGAAAGTAGTAAAGAGTAAAAGTAGTAAAGAGAAGGAAAACATTTTTACATTCTATAATAATTGAGATATATTAGAAGAAAAAAGAAAACAAAACCAACAAAACCTGTCAGAAAGGGTAAATGGATTCACAGGTTTGTCCGGAGAAGAGCCACGAGGCTGGTGAGAGGCCTCGAGCACAAGCCCTATGAGGAGAGGCTGAGGGAGCTGGGGTTGTTTAGCCTGGAGAAGAGGAGGCTCAGGGGAGACCTTATTGCTGTCTACAACTACCTGAAAGGAGGTTGTAGCCAGGAGGGGGTTGGCCTCTTCTCCTAGGCAACCAGCAGCAGAACAAGAGGACACAGTCTCAAGCTGCAACAGGGGAAGTTTAGGCTCAAGGTGAGAGAGTTGTTGGCCATTGGAATGGGCTTCCCAGGAGGTGGTGGAGTCACCATTCCTGGAGGTGTTCAAGAGGGGTTTGGACGTGGCACTTGGTGCCATAGTTTAGTCATGAGGTCTGTGGTGACAGGTTGGACTTGGTGGTCTTTGAGGTCTCTTCCAACCTTGGTGACTCTGTATGATTCTGTGAAAAACAGAACCTGAAGCTATATTGTCATTGTTAAATCAATAATAGAATTCTGGTTTAAAAGGCATTCACTTATACATGGAACATGTGTTTCCTGAAGTACAGCATTTGTATTGTATGGTTCTAATCTTGTGATCTTCCTCTTGCCATATAAACTCAGTGGAAAAGATTCATCACATGATAAGTATGGTAGTGTCAACATGCAAATAATGCTAACTAATGAATATTTATCTCAGATATAAATTTAAGCAACAAACAGGGAATGGACATGTGCACACACATTCTCAGTGACAGAGAAGAGGAAAAGAAGAATGTCTGCTTAAATGCTTATACAGCTAATTTAATTTAATTTATTTTGGTCTCTTCAAAGGAGAGGATTGAATATGAACCACTAGTAAAGTCTCAGCATCAAGTATTTTACAGTATAAAATGTTTAAGAATTAGAATAGCAAAATAATAGTTTAAAATCTACTAGCAAAATCAGTAACATATTTAAATGAGAAATATTCTTATTTTTAAGTATGTATTTATGATAGTAACTAGAAAGTACTGATTCAGAAAACAAAGGTAATAAAATATAACTGGACAAAATGATGGACAGTTAAGGTTTGAAGACAGTCTTTCCTTGTAAATGTTAATGTGGTCCTAGTAACAGGTGCAGCATGATACCTGCAGATCACAGGATGTCAGGGATTGGAAGGCATCCAAGGAGATCATCGAGTCTAATTGCCCTGCCAGAGCAGGACCATACAATCTAGCTTAGATCACAGAGGAATGCATCCAGATGGGCCTTGAAAGTCTCCAGAGAAGGAGACTCCACAGCCTCTCTGGGGAGCCTGATCCAGTGCTCTGTGACCCCTATAGTAAAGAAGTTCCCCCTTGTGTTGAGGTGGAACCTCCTGTGCTGCAGCTTATATACACTGCTCCTTGTCCTGTCACAGGGACAAGTGAGAAGAGCCTGTCCCCTCTCTCCTGACACTCAGCCCTCAGATATTTATAAACATTTATTAAATCCCCTCTAAGTCTTCTCTTCTCTAGACTAAAAAGCCCCAGGTCCCTCAGCCTCTCCTAATCAGGCAGTGCTCCAGTCCCCTAATCATCCTTGAAGCCCTCCTCTGGATGCTGTCCAGCATATGCCTGTCCCTCATACACTGGGGAGCCCAAAACTAGTACTCCCCATTAATGGTATCTTTATAGAGGGGAACAGAATTCCTCATGCTCCTTCTTTACCCTAAAGCAAGGAAAAATGATGTAATCTCAATTCCATTTCCATTTGGAAGATGAGTCCTGTATCCACCATTAATTTCTCCATCAATCACCGAGTCTTTAGCATTCATTATTTATTTTGGGCACTTATAAGTTAGAAGCCTGGACATTTTACCATCTCACTTCATTCAAAAGAGAGAGGAGTTCTATTCAGCCCAAGCACTTTCTGTTCCTCCTACTGACTATGGAAGAAGAGTAAGGCAATTACTCTCTTAATTTGGGTACGTCATTTAATTTCCAATATTAGGTGGGAATAATTTGAGTTTGTCCTTACCCACGATCAGTGCCAGGAATAGACAACTCACGGGAACACATTTCCTGCTACATCTTGCTGGGAGGGTCATTTTCTATTAAATAAACAAATTAAATAGCAAACAGACACTCTTAGTATTCCTAATAATAATAAAACACAGATATGTGACCATGTTTTATTACTGTGTCCAGTTCTGGGCCCCTCAGCTTAAGAAGGATATCGAGATTCTTGAACGTGTCCAGAGAAGGGCAATGAGGCTGGGGAGAGGCCTCGAGCACAAGCCCTACAAGGAGAGGCTGAGGGAGCTGAGATTGTTTAGCCTGGAGAAGAGGAGGCTCAGGGGAGACCTTATTGCTGTCTACAACTACCTGAAGGGAGGTTGTAGCCAGGAGGGGGTTGGTCTCTTCTCTCAGGCAACCAGCACCAGAACAAGAGGACACAGTCTCAAGCTGCACCAGAAGTTTAGGCTCAAGGTGAGGAAAAAGTTCTTCACAGAGAGAGTTGTTAGCCGTTGGAATAGGCTGCCCAGGGAGGTGATGGAGTCACCATCCCTGGAGGTGTTCAAGAGGGGATTGGGCATGACACTTGGTGCCATTGTTTAGTAGTCATAAGGTCTTGGGTGACAGGTTGGACTTGATGATCTTTGAGGTCTTTTCCAACCTTATCAATTCTACGATTCTATGTGCATTCTGTTTGTACTGTCTGCATATAGGACAGAAGTCTTCAGTGCATTAGTAGTAAACACGATTTCTCACATGTCCCTCGGCTACAATCAAGCAGTATTCTAGGGCTTTATATTGTTAAACAAGGGAAAGAGGTAGTATTGAAGCACTGACATACCTAAGCAGTGGATTTAGAAATATAAACTGAAAGTTAATAGTCTCTTTAAAGCTAAAAGCTCTTTCTGCCCTCAGTGTATACTTAAGAGTTTTTGGTTAACTATAAAAGATAAGAGTCACATGTATCAGAAGTGAGACATCAAACAATGCCATTGAGATAACCAGAAACACAGTCTAAGTGGCTCCTTTGATGCATTTAGATTGTTTAGAAACCCAAGAGCCAACGGTCAGCTAAACATTTGTTTTCTCATAGTGTAGTTCTTCTAAAGTTTGTAGATTTGTCTTTGATGCATTATTCATGAATTTATAGAACCAGTGACTGCATTGTGATATGCATTCCAGTGCTTTGTGTGGCTCAGCTAGTCTTTTCATATCATAAAAAAACATTTTCATCTTTCGTCCTATTTACCTCTGAACATCATTGCTTTTATCTTTACCATTACTTTAGAAATCTATTATATTGCTTTTTCATCTAGAAGAATAAAAAAAAACCAAACAACAAAACCCCAACAAGCAGCACAGAGGAATGGAAAAGTAACATTGGTGGGGTTTTTTTGGGAACCTAATCAACTGCTGTCAAGTGGATGCAACTCCTGTTAACCTCAGTGACAGCTGCAGTTGTGCTGCCGTGACACCTGGGCTGAACTGGGCAGTTTAGGTAGGGGCAACAGCACTAGCTGATATTAAATTCCCCTGACATTTCTGATTAGTTTAGGAAGGATATTGATTGGTGGAGTGTGTCCAGAGAAGGGCAACAAAGTTGGTGAGGGGCTTGGAACACAAGCCCTATGAGGGGAGACTGAGGGAGCTGGGGTTGCTTAGTCTGGAGAAGAGGAGACTCAGGGGTGACCTTATTGCTTTCTACAACTACCTGAAGGGGGTTTGTAGACAGGCAGAGGTTGGTCTCTTCTCCCAGGCAACCAGTACCAGAACAAGAGGACACAGTCTCAGGCTGTGCCAGGGGAGGTTTAGGATGGAGGTCAGGAAGAAGTTTTACACAGAGAGAGTGATTGCCCATTGGAATGGGCTGCCCGAGGAGGTGGTGGAGTCACAATCACTGGAGGTGTTCAGGAGGAGACGTGATAGGGTGCTGGGTTGCATGGTTTAGTTGGTTGGGTGGGGTTGGATGCTAGGTTGGACTCGATGATCTTGAAGGTCTCTTCCAACCTAGTTTATTCTATTCTATTCTATTCTATTCTATTCTATTCTATTCTATTCTATTCTATTCTATTCTAAGGATTTTGTGTTCAATTTCTTATACTTTGTCGACTCAGGGATCAGGGTTTTTTTTCCCCACACTCAGAATCTACTCAGACTTCAGCTTTCAGCTCCAGGCCTAGCTGTGCACATTCCCAACTTGGATCAGCCTGGCTTTCCAGTGCCTTGATTTGATGTTAAGACTTTCGTTGTGGATTTCAGTAGTGGATTCTCACTATCCATGTAGCTGTGCAATTTTATAGCATGCATGGCTGAAGATAGGTAGGGTGTGGTCTAAAATTCCTCTATAACAATATAACACTTTCATTAAAAGCAGTAAAACAAAGCAGAGTAATCACACCTCCTGTGTGTTTCTTCAGCTGCACTCATCAAGTGGAGTCAGCAGCTTCAATCTTCAGGATAAAGATTACAGAATATAAAGTATCACAAAGGGGTGAATATGGTGGTTAGAAAAATAATCCAGAAAAAGCAAAAATATTTTGTTAATGATACACCAATTCCTTGACTTTGAAGAGTTTCACTGGAGGTATCTCAGATTTGAGAAGTTTTTGCCTACTCCAAACCAATACAGTCATGTGATTTATGCCTGAATTTCCACTGGAAGCTCCTTGGGCCAAGGACTTTTATGTTTCTACGGTATATAGCCATGGGAAAAAAACTATTAATTAAAGCTAGTGCTTCCAGAGAATATGTCTAGACTCTCAGGACTCTGTCAAATACTAGAATTTCAAACAAATGCTTTCTGATACACTGTAATTCCTAGCAGTGACAGGTCTGGGGATGTAGTTCATTCCAGACATGCCCTGTTGGGTGCTTCTGGGAAAGGTATCTTACACTGCAGCGAACATAAAAAACTTGATTCACTTCGGATATGAGGAAATTCATGAAAGTGGGAACTTATCAGGCAATCTGGGTATCAGTTCAGTTCACAAATGAAAGAAAACAGCTATTGAAGATTCAAGAGAATTGTTTTCATCACTTTGCAGTGGCTCTTTACTGAAATATTAGTTTATTGACCTTCACTCTTCTGTCTTTGAAGAAGTTACAAAACGTAAAATTATCCTTCCCAAATACATTTTATATCATATCTCACTGCATAAATGAACAGCTTTCTTTCATCTACAGATGAGTGGGAATGGGAATTTCAAAGATGACACGAAAACAAAATGTGCATTTCAAAACAAACCATGAAAAATAGACTACACCTACTCAAAGCTGCAGCAGACATGATAAAATGGGTAAAATCAGATATTCTTGCAGAGAACACATGTTCAAGGATCAGAAAAGAGAACAGACACACACTGAAGCTAATCTACACATGGCAGACGGATGAAAAACTACATGATTTGTTCTCTGAAAGGTATCTTTCATTATTGTTTAGAAATATTTTTAGAGAAGTTTTGGACAGATTAAGAACTGATTCCGAAGCAACAACATTAGAGCTCTTCAGTCAGTTCCCAGGCCTGCCACAAATTCTGCAAACACCAGCAAGCAATTGCCCGCTATGTCCCAGATTTTCCACCACCCAACTGAGAAACTGTGTTTCTTCCCCTACTGTCTACCTCTGGCTCAGTGTGGTCCCAAGCTTTTCAAATCTGAAGGGGCCTTACAAGAAAGCTGGTGAGGGACTTTTTAGGGTGTCAGGTAGTGATAGAATAGAATGGAATGGAATGGAATGGAATGGAATGGAATGGAATGGAATAGAATAGAATAGAATAGAATAGAATAGAATAGAATAGAATAGATCAGATCAGATTGGAAGAGACCTTCGAGATCATCGTGTCCAACCTATCATCCAACCGGACTAGGGGGAATGGAAAAGAAAAAAAAGAAATGGGTAGATTCAGATTGGATGTTAGGAAGAAGTTCTTCCCCATGAGGGTGGTGAGACACTGGAACAGGCTGCCCAGGGAGGTGGTGGAAGCCTCATCCCTGGAATTTTTCAAGGCCAGGCTGGATGTGGCTGTGAGCAACCTGATCTAGTGTGAGGTGTCCCTGCTCATGGCAGGGGGGTTGGAACTAGGTGATGCTTCCTACCCTAACACTTCTATGATTCTATGATTAAATAAGAGGCTGTGAAATCATGTGATTCTTAACCAAATGATTAGTGCAGTATAACATGGGAAAAGTTCTTCAAAGATAGGCAAAAAACTGCTCAGAGAACCTGCGGATTAACTATGCTTTTACTAAATAACATCACTGGTTTACTAAACGCATTGGTTATTGATTGCAAATCGGTAGCCAGGGGGCTGTTGTGTCTTTTTCAGTCAGCTTTATGGAAAAGCTTTGGTAAAATATATTCTTATATTATATGCTAATAGGATTCAATCCTACGCCCACTGGAGCAGAACTTCCACTGACTTCCCCGCTGCTAAGATTTTACCTAGTATGAAAATTCCTTCCCTGAATCTTTGCATTTTGCTTCAAGTTTCTAAAATAACTTTGAAAAACAAATGCAAATACCTTCAAATGCAAGAATTAGCATCTGCATAGAAATTGATTCATGCCACTCTCCATGCAACAAAAACATGGCATGAGGGTATACTTATTTTACAAGGCTGATCAGCTAGAACGAAATGCAGATTTCTTGTTAGCCATAGGAAAGCAACGTGCTATCATTACTGTCAGTACCGAAATCCCACTACAAACAAGCGATAAACAGTGTTTAAAAATGTCAGCTTCAGAGGGAATGTCACCATGGAAAATAAGCTTATGCAGTGCCAAAATACTAGTGGCATTGCTTCTAATTTTGAACTTTGATAATCGAAAACAGCACAGTTTTAAGGTGTATTTCACATGAAAGAAGAGGTATACCTTAAGACGGGAAATTCAAATAAATCATTCCTTCCATATAATTGAGATGCAAATTGACGCCTGAGGATTTAGGGATGTAAGAATTTTAAGGGCTGAAGACTCAAAAACCAAATGCAGCACTCATCTCCAGGAAGAGCTAAGTACCTGTCAAGTTTGAAATGGCAAAACTAAGGTTCTTCTGAATTGTGACCTAGCAAACAAAACTAGATCATTGCTATGTGTGACCGTTTGAGGCTGTGCCTTTAAGGAAGGGGCACACTGGCTAAATGTTTATAAAATATTTTGTATTCTAAACAAATTTCATTGGCTAATTAAGGGGGGAGGTGAGATTGTTGGACCCAGCGCGGCTGGGACTTTCCTCTCAGTTTTCCTTCCTTCGCTGTTCCTTTCAGCTGGACTGCTTCTGGGCTTCTTGCCATGAGATAAGAACTAACTCCTGTACCAGGCCTTCTTTTCCTGTCTGCTAACCACCCTTGTCTCTTTTTCTACCTCTTTGGGGGGGAGAAGGGAGGTAGGGGGGTGAAGGGGGCACAGGGGGAAGCCCCCTCTGTTGGGGGGCTGGTTTCTGGTTGAGTTCATTTGCTGTATATTCCTGTATATATTGTAAAGTACCTGTATTTGTGGTGTTACATATAATCTGCTTCCTATATATGCTTGTAAATATATAGTCTGTTTTTTCTCTGACTGAGTTTTAGCCGCGGTTTCTTTCTCAGTGGGGGAGGGAAAGCAGAGCCTTTCCTTTCAACCCACCACACTATGATAAGGCTATTAAAAGTCACTAAAAGTCAAAGGCTATTAAAAGTCACTTTTATGCCTGAGAAACAATAACTCTGTTGAACATGCATGGGTTTATGTTTTCATTTCTGAAAGAAGATGCTTTTACACAGATGTGAGAGTTTAACAGATTTGCATTGGTGGACTCAAGTGAGCTAAAATGAAATAGTCACAGGGTGGTTTTATAGTTAACTCAGTAGAAACACTGGTGAAATGTGAAGTAATTCATGTTTTTCATTGCTTGATGTATGCTTGTAACAGTGTAAATACTTTCCCTTTTTTTTTTTTTTAACAGTTTATTAAAAATAAACAAAATATTCTTACTGTAACATTTCAGGGTAAGCATCATCTTATGCATAGGAGAAACAGTTTCTTGAACTGCATGTTCCAAGACCTTCATCTTCCAGTGATCCCAGTAGAATTTCAAGATCAATGTTTTCCACAAAGGATTAAAAATTCCCAAAGGCAATGGAAGAATATTTATGCATACATCTTCTCTAATAAAATTGAGGTTGGCAAGTTTAAAAATATTCCACTCATGAGGATACAGCGAATCTCCAGCTTTCATAATTAGTATTTTTCATAATTTGCAGACAAAGAAGCATAATGATCTATGTTACCGTGCTAACACACTATCATATTTGAAAGTAGTTTAAATTAAACTCAGCTGCTCTTAATTAAGTAGGTACTAAGTTAATTATCCCATATACTGTGGAGTAGGCTAAGGCATTGAAGTTTGACTGAAACACAAGATGTAGAAACAAGTACAAAGAGCATATGAAGTTTAAAAAGCAGTCTTTATATCAAGTATAACAAGTGTATATGGAATTTGCATTTGCAGTCTGAACCTTCAGACTTTTGATACAGACTTAATGAACTTTTCTTATTGGCATTATTTCAAACTTCACACATTCTGTATTTTCAGCTCTGGTTATTCCCAAGTTCAGCTGGCCCTGTAGTTGTCTTTATAGACTCTCAATGTGATTGAGTTTTCTAAACTTAGGCATGCATTTCCATCTAAAATGGCCTAGGGCATCTGACCTGGCTATCTCTAGCATGGGCCTTTTGTAAGTCATAGATGTCTGTCTGTCTGTCTGCTGGCCCCCTGTGAAAAATCTTGGAAACACTGGAGCATCTCACATGGCAGCTGCTACATACCACTTTCAGAAAATTGAAATGAGCTCTCTTTGTCTTCTCTCATGGCCTGCCTTGACCTGGCTTTGGAGTACTGAACTCCATTAGGTTTAAATCTGGTTTAAAAGTAATATCTAATTTCCCATGTGTACATACACTCTTTCCTGATAGTTAAAAAAACCAAAATCAAATCATAAAAATATCAATCTGTTTAAGCAGACCTGAAGAATTCTAACATTCTTGATTCAATGTATAATTACTATTCAATTTATGGTACAAAGATGGGCTTTCCACTGATGAGACTTAAAAAAAGCTACTGATTACCCAGTAAGTGATATTTTCCCCTAAATTCACTGCTAAACGCAGATATTTGACTTGACAGATCACTCATATTCAGCTTATCTCAAAGGGAAATCTAGCATCAAGTGGTAAATGTATATGAATATGTACATTTACAGTCAACTGAAGACTGTGTATCCCTGAAACAAATATCACATCTGCATTCAGTCATTCATAAGACAAAAGTATAGATGAAAGAAGGGGTTGCCAAGCAGATTTAATTATTTAATTAACATGAAGAGCATCTTCTGTCATGCCTACGGGCAGGCATTGCAGGGCAGGATTTCAATGACCATTTTCCTCCAAGTTCTTTATAGCCCTAGAAGTGAATGTTCATGTCTTGGCTGTATTGGCTGTATCAGTGGTGCTCCATTACCTATGCTGCAGCTAGGCATGAGCAGGGCTGGACCGTGGTATATGATCAAAGTGGAGAAGGGACATCAGTATAAACCCTGATGATGAGCAATATGAGAATGTATGAATGCCACGTGAGCTTATGTCATGCAGCAGGCCAGGCTAGTGGTTCTTTTGAGGCTAGGAATGTATCACAGTATCACAGTATCACTAAGGTTGGAAGAGACCTCAAGGATCATCAAGTCCAACTGGTCTCCACAGACCTCATGACTAAACCATGGCACCAAGTGCCACGTCCAATCTCCTCTTGAACACCTCCAGGGATGGTGACTCCACCACCTCCCTGGGCAGCACATTCCAATGACGAACGACTCACTCAGTGAAGAACTTTCTCCTCACCTCAAGTCTAAACCTCCCCTGGCACAGCTTGAGACTGTGTCCTCTTGTTCTGGTGTTGGATGCCTGGGAGAAGAGACCAACCCCTTCCTGGCTACAACCACCTTACAGGTAGTTGTAGAGGGCAATGAGGTCACCCCTGATCCTTCTCTTCTCCAGGCTAAACAACCCCAGCTCCCTCAGCCTCTCCTCATAGGGCTTGTACTCAAGGCCTCTCCCCAGCCTTGTTGCCCTTCTCTGGACACATTCAAGTGTCTCGATGTCCTTCCTAAACTGAGGGACCCAGAACTGGACACAGGACTCAAGGTGCAGCCTAATCAGTGCAGAGTACAGGGGCACAATGACTTCCCTGCTCCTGCTGGCCACACTATTCCTAATGCAGGCCAGGATGCCATTGGCCCTCTTGGCCACCTGGGCACACTGCTGGCTCATGTTTAGGTGGCTGTCAATCAGCACCACCAGGTCCCTCTCTGTTTGGGAGCTCTCCAGCCACTCTGACCCCAGCCTGTAGCTCTGCATGGGGTTGCTGTGGCCAAAGTGCAGCACTTGGCACTTGGACTTGTTAAATGCCATTCCATTGGACTCCACCCATCTGTCCAGTCAGTTGAGGTCCCTGTGCAGAGCCTTTCTACCCTCTAACTGACCAACATCTGCTCCTAACTTGGAGTCATCTGCAAATTTGCTGATGACTGTCTCAATCCCCTCATCCAGATCATCAATGAAGATGTTAAAGAGGATGGGGCCCAGCACTGATCTCTGGGGGACACCACTGGTGACTGGCCGCCAGCTGGATGTGGCACCATTCACCACCACTCTCTGGCTTCAGCCCTCCAACCAGTTCCTAACCCAATGTAACCTGGATGCTGCATTTAACATCCACTGTTCATACAGAGTAGAAAGAGCTGCAGTTATTTCACTTGGTTCTGTACCTGCTGCAAGGTAAATGGCAATTCTGATTTACTTCACCTGCTGAAGACAGAAAGGTATGACTTGACAACTGGGCTTATACAGGGGATTTACACCAGTCAAAAATTTTATCAGCTCTATTTGCATTTTTCTAATTAAGGATGTTCCACATTGAGGTTCTGGACAGCTAAATAACAGTGTCCAGGGATTTTAATCTTTCAGGCACCAGTTTATGAAAGGACTTAGCAGTTGTAATTTCAACATCCCGCTGTTTTCTTAATATTTGATTTTGTTATTTTTATTATGCTACAACAACTCAATGTTTATCATTTAGTGGACATATTTGCAGACAAGCTAGATCTTTAATTAAATTAAGTCTGCTCAAATATTTAACTTCCTTTAGGAATTTCTGGAATATAAATCTACCAGCTCAGTGATAAAAATAATATGTAACAACAACAACAAAAATTAAAGATATTGATTTTCATGCTCAACTATGCCAATTAAAATATTATTAAAAGTACTGAAAGAAGCACTCAGATTGACAAAACCATTCAAAATTAACTCATGGAAATGTAATATTCCAGCTGTATAAGCCGCATGTGGCAAAACCCCTAGGGGTTATTCTCCCCAGTGTTTTGCAAGGCCTAAACTTCCTCTCTTGCTACATGTTACATACAGTTTTCACTTAGATGAGAACATAATCTTTAGGAGAACTTACCAGATTCCATGACATTTGTCAACTTTACTGGCAGCACAATACTGTTTTCCTGATCAGAAATTGTTTTCCTTAGCTTCAAAGCATAATTCATGAACTAATTTAGCATTTTTTTTTTTATTCAAATCAAATGATAAAGGGCTTTATTAGCCATCTAATGTGCAGAGGTGGCTTTTTTTTTGCTGTTTCTACTGATGCAAATATTTGTTTGGGAGTTATATTCCTCCACCATCATCTGTAATGACACATTTAAACTCTACAGGAATTGCTTCCTTTGAAATAGCTTTTATATATTTTATATGTGGCTTATTATTCCAATTCATACAATTAAGACTACCATTGGAAGTTCAATTGCTCAAAACCTATCCATGCTCTTTAAGACTTCAGAGCATGAAACCAAAAATAAGTACAAAATGCTGTTTTGCATAATGCAATGTGTGCATGTGCCTCCCTGTATGTGTGCATAAGACAGCATCATGAAAGGAAGTTGAAATCTTACTTCAGACTGAGCCCTTCATCTTGGCCACCTTCTTGGAAGGGTTTGCCACCGGAGAAGAAGGTTGCAGTATTTGAATGACTAAGCATAAACTAGGGTGCAAGGGAAAGTTAAAACACTCCTTCTAGGAATAGACTAGTTGAGGAAAAACAGGCACATTCTTTCTATTTGGGGTATTATGCAGCATTGAGAAGGTTTGTATTCAGTAGTTATTGAATAGCTTTTTTTTTTTTCATAGAGAAAACATAGAGAACAAAATTAACTATTTCCTCTTTTCATCTGGAAGGCACAGGCACATTTGTGGTTGAGCTGCAGTACTTGGTGATGGTAACTGCATTTTCATGGAAATAAATGATGACTCACTAGGACTGAGTTAATAAAGAAGTATAAGATTGATCTACTCAGAAGACAAACTAACAGTTCAATGAGGCAAGAGCAGCATAGTCTACAAAGGATCCAGAAATTATTCAGACATGGGCATGCTACAGGCTAGGGTCAGAGTGGCTGGAGAGGGGACAGACTGAGAGGGACCTGGGGGTGCTGGTCGATGGTAGGCTGAACATGAGCCAGCAGGGTGCCCAGGCAGCCAGGAGGGCCAATGGCATCCTGGCCTGCATCAGGAACAGTGTGGCCAGCAGGAGCAGGGAGGTCATTCTGCCCCTGTACACTGCACTGGTTAGGCTGCACCTCAAGTCCTGTGTCCAGTTCTGGGCCCCTCAGTTTAGGAAGGATGTTGATTGCTGGAACGAGTCCAGAGAAGGGCAACAAAGTTGGTGAGGGGCTTGGAGCACAAGTCCTTATGAGGAGAGGCTGAGGGAGCTGGGGTCACTTAGCCTGGAGAAGAGGAGGCTCAGGGGTGACCTTATTGCTCTCTACAACTACCTGAAGGGGGGTTGTAGCCAGGAAGGGGTTGGTCTCTTCTCCCAGGCAGCCAGCACCAGAACAAGAGGACACAGTCTCAGGCTGTGCCAGGGAAGGTTTAGACTGGATGTTAGGAGGAAGTTCTATACAGAGAGAGTGATTGCCCATTGGAATGGGCTGCCCGAGGAGGTGGTGGAGTCACCATCACTGAAGGTGTTCAGGAAGAGACTTGATGGGGTGCTTGGTGCCATGGTTTAATTGATTAGGTGGGTTGGATTGGTTGATAGGTTGGACACGATGATCTAGAAGGTCTCTTCCAACCTGGTCTATTCTATTCTATTCTATTCTATTCTATTCTATTCTATTCTATTCTATTCTAAATGGACTACAGTTGGCTCTTAAATCAATGAAAAACAGCTCATGAACTTTGATACTATGCCTTAGTTTTAAAGGTAAAAAATAACCAGCACAATCCGTATTATTTTGTAACAAACCAGAATAGAACAGTTGTGCAAATACATGAAGGAAGCTATTGTATAGAACAGCTTTCCTTTCAGATCTTTTCATTGATAATGTCAGAAGGTTCCACTTAGCTTTGTTTAACCAGATGTCAATGAACAAAAAAACCCTTTTCCTGATCTGTTCTCCAGTGTAAAGCAATGAAATATTAATTAATACTACATTTAGATGGCTATTCAATTTAGAATATTTCCTTTTTAAAGGCAGAAAAGAGTAATTGACATCTGTGAGCAGGTGTTTCTCATGCCAAAAAAAAAGGGCTCACTTTCATCCATGTAAAAAGCTGGAAAATGCACATTTGTTTGGGAAAGCCATTTATCCAGCGAAATCTTTAATTACATGTGCCATAAAACAGGCACAAAATGCTATCTCCTCAGACCCGTAACTTTAAGCCACTGCAAAGCATGAATTGCCTAATTTCACCAGAGAATAACAGTCACTACTTCACTCTGTTGTTGCATGACAGCTGTATATGAACAGCTACTCTCCTCTATGAAGTGAAGTGGAGGGATGCCATATGACTACAGGCAAAGCATTGCGTTGTGTCAATGTCATTTCTGTTAAAAACCTGAAGCCTGACATCCAGAATGGAGTCACACATTAACGTACAATGGATAATATTTCTGACAATATACTCTGGGTGGCCTTGAGCTGATTACTACTACTTCTTCAGAAAAACAGTTGCTACTGAATTGATTCCTTTCAGTACAGTCTGCTTGAAGAAGCACAGCAAGCAAAACTGGATCATTAGTGCTGGATGTATCATAACTTTGTAATGGCACTGCTTTGATTCTTGAAAAAGTTTTTTCATCAAGGTCAGGAAAGAGCTTCCCTGTAGCTGCAATAATGGAAAGAAGAACATCTGCAAGATTATCTCCTGCATACATGCTAAAACTTCAGTTACAGTATCACAGTATCACTAAGGTTGGAAGAGACCTCGAGGATCATTGAGTCCAACCGGTCTCCACAGACCTCATGACTAGACCATGGCACCAACTGCCACGTCCAATCCCCTCTTGAACACCTCCAGGGATAGTGACTCCACCACCTCCCTGGGCAGCACATTCCAATGGCTAACAACTCGCTCGGTGAAGAACCTTCTCCTCACCTCGAGTCTAAGCCTCCCCTGGTGCAGCCTGAGACTGTGTCCCCTTGTTCTGGTGCTGGTTGCCTGGGAGAAGAGACCAACCCCTTCCTGGCCACAACCACCTTTCAGGTAGTTGTAGAGGGCAATGAGGTCACCCCTAAGCCTCCTCTTCTCCAGGCTAAACAACCCCAGCTCCCTCAGCCTCTCCTCATAGGGCTTGTGCTCAAGGCCTCTCCCCAGCCTTGTTGCCCTTCTCTGGACACGTTCAAGTGTCTCGATGTCCTTCCTAAACTGAGGGGCCCAGAATTGGACACAGGAGTCAAGGTGCAGCCTATCCAATGCAGAGTACAGGGGCACAATGACTTCCCTGCTCCTGCTGGCCACACTATTCCTAATGCAGGCCAGGATGCCATTGGCCTTCTTGGCTACCTGGGCACACTGCTGGCTCATGTTTAGGTGGCTGTCAATCAGTACCCCCAGGTCCCTCTCTGTTTGGGAGCTCTCCAGCCACTCTGACCCCAGCCTGTAGCTCTGCATGGGGTTGTCGTGGCCAAAGTGCAGCACCTGGCACTTGGACTGAGTTAGTTAAACTCAGGTTAAAGGCAAAAGGTTTCACCAGGATTGAAGCTCAGTGTACACAACCTCCTTTCACTTTATTCATACAGAATACTGCTGCTGATTTAGCAAAATGTTTGATTACAATGAAAGGTGAGAAACAACTAGTAGTACTGGTGTCCTGCAACAATGTACCTGTGTGGTGGTGAGAGAAAGTTCAGTTCTCCCCCACACGCAAAGAAACCATGGCTAACTCAGTGGGAGAAGCAAAAATATGGATAAGCTATATTTACAAGCAGGATGAGATGCAGTGAATATATACACAACATACAGTATTTACAATATATGCAGAAATATACAGCACAGAACGTAACACAGAAAACTTTTCCCTCCTCCATAGAGGAGGGGTCCCCACAATTCCCCTTCTCCCCCTTCCTAACTAAAGCTAAAACTTAAAGTTGCATTCTACCAATTTACCACTGAAATTAATTTAGAATATCTTTGTTTTCACTATTACACCAAAACATTCAGCCAGAGTGTTCCAGTAACTGCCCCTTTCTTAAAGGCACAGCCTAAAACTGTCACAACCTGGTATCAATCATGGATCCTGTGTTACAAGCAGCTTATGGGTAGTCTTTCAAACCAGAGCCATGTCTCAGAACTTAGAGTGGAACTGGCCAGGCATAAGAATCTGGGACCACTTAAACTCCATGAAAATGTCAGACAACAGGGTGAAGAAGTAGCACAATAATTAGCTCTGGAACTCAGCTGTAAATCTAACCCAGATTTTTAGGCAGTGAGGGGTTGCAAGGATCAGCTTTCATCTCTCACCTATGAACTAAATGTAAAGCAAGTCCGTTCTTCAGCTTTCTAATATCTGGTACTGTTACTCCTTCAATTTCTCGTTTTATGATCAGTAAGGTCAGTCAAGATGACCATTCTGTTCTGCAGAAGCAGCCATAAGTGTACATATATACTTCTTACTATTTTTAAAAGTTGTTGCACTAGTAGAGATGAATTTTCCTGTGGCATTTTTATTCCTCAGGAAGAGATTTTCCTAAGAATTTATTTCAGAGGAAAGAAACACAGCTCATCCGGAACACAAACTCATGCTAGGACTTTGCCTGCGTTAGGAGTTCCAGCTGCAGAGATTTTTTCTGCATGAGACAGAGTTCTGAATATCAACCCATCCTAACAAAAGCTTAACCAAACAGTAACTTCCCAAGCATGAAATCCACCTGAAATTCCTTAAGACAAGCTAGGAAGAAAGCAATTGCATTAGACTGTATATTTAACTTGGGAAAGCCTTGGAAAGCTTAGAAGAGTCGCTAAGCACAGAAACCAAAAAGCTCAAATGCATCGAAATGCTCAGACAGGAAGGAAGTAAAGAACATGAGAAGATTTGGGAAAAAAAATACCTAATGCCAAAATCCTGACAGGAGCTCCCATGATGCCTGAAAGAAACTTAAGAAAATATTAAGGGAAGCTGAACTCACTGGTACAAGCACAGCATGTGGCAAAACTTCACTTGTTTTGTTTGAGGTTTTTGTTGGGTTCTGTTTGGTTGGTTGGGGTTTTTTTGGTTGTTGTTTGGATTTTGTTTTGTTATGGAATGCCTGAAAATTCATTAACTATTAACAGCCTGAGTGCTCCCCTGTGATTCTGCTATATATATGGTCTTTAAATTATCAATTTTATATATATATATATATTACTTTAAATATATAAATATTTCCCCTGACAAATGTGATTTTGGATTAATATTATACATAAATAAATGAAGAAATCAATAAATACATAAAAACTATATGTGCATATACACAAGGTAATTACCCCTGTTGTAATTGATACACATTTCCATGTTGCCAGGATGCACCCTTTCCCATTAACATCCTTCCATTAGGTCAGATATTGGCCATAAATCTCAACCCACTAAGGTCTGAGGATATGTGACAACAATTTCAATAGGAACAGTAGTAAACAATTTTTGTCTGTATTTGTATAAATCCAAATAGAATTTTGTGACCTTTGATGTAACAACCTGTTTCTCCTCAGTTTTAGTTTTATGTGTAGATTACTAAATACCCAAACACAAACCTCTATCCATGCAAATTCCAATCAGATTCGTTGATCAAACTCTCCCATTCATAAAATGACAATCTTCTTCCTCATTGTTTCCCTTTAAAAGTGGGTATAATCTAACTGTAATCACTGTGCTTAGACCTGAGACATATAATGTTGTGCCATCTCACTAAAAACATCCATTAACAGGAATAACTGCCCCGTTAAAACCAACAGGAGCCACTGTTTGAAGCCACTCCATTCTGCATTTTCTGGTGAGGAAAATTCCCTGTGCAAAAAAAAATCTGACAGTCTTTACTATGCCCTCACTCTACAGTTGATGAAATTAAAATAAAAACTTTAGTGAAGACTATTTGGTTTACTTGGTCTTGTACACAGTAGAATCATATAATCATAGCACCAATAAGGTTGGAAAAGACCTCAAAGATCATCAAGTCCAACCTGTCACCCAACACCTCATGACTACTAAACAATGGCACCAAATGCCACATCCAATTCCCTCTTGAACACCTCCAGGGATGGTGACTCCACCACCACCTCCCTGGGCAGCACATTCCAATGGCCAACAACTCTCTCTGTGAAGAACTTTCTCCGCACTGCGAGCCTAAACTTCCCCTGGCGCAGCTTGAGACTGTGTCTTCTTGTTCTGGTGCTGGTTGCCTGAGAGAAGAGACCAACCCCCTCCTGGCTACTCCCTTCAGGTAGTTGTAGACAGCAATAAGGTCTCCCCTGAGCCTCCTCTTCTCCAGGCTAAACAACCCCATCTCCCTCAGCCTCTCCTCATAGGGCTGTGCTCAAGGCCTCTCCCCAGCCTTGTTGCCCTTCTCTGGACACATTCAAGTGTCTCAATGTCCTTACACTGAGGGGCTCAGAACTGGACACAGTACTCAAGGTGTGGCCTAACCAGTGCACAAGGTGCTTCTCAATTCAGACTGGATTAACAAAGATCATGTTTCACAGTACACAATTTATTTCATGACCCTGAATTTGACAGATCTACGCAATATAGATTTTTTTCCCCCAATTCTTTTACTTGAAACTTTTGAAAAGCTCAAATAAACCTATGGCAGATATTTTTGAGGCACAATGCAGATGTTCAATGCCACTGACAGCATGCTTCCACAGCTCTTTGTGCCCCAATACATTTTCACAGGATGAGTTCAGCTGTAGGAATATTCTTATTCTGGCTTCGCTTAATTCTTCCCTCAATTACTTGAAATTAAACAAACTTATAGCAGAGAATATAATCAACTGAACAACTCACGGTTTATTGCTGTGAACGAAAAGCCAGTGTTATTCTCCAACACATGCATATGAATTACAAATTACACATATTACTTGCCATTTTGTCTCTGGAAAAAGTGTTCTGAGAACACTGCATACAGTTCTGTTGCACATAATTAAAGACTAATGCTGAAAGTGCAAGTGTATTCTCAGAATAACCACACCACAAGCCCTGTGAGGAGAGGCTGAGGGAGCTGGGGTTGCTTAGCCTGGAGAAGAGGAGGCTCAGAAGAGACCTTATTGCTGTCTACAACTGCCTAAAGGGAGGTTGTAGACAGGTGGAGGTTGGTCTCTTCTCCCAGGCAGCCAGCACCAGAACAAGAGGACACAGTCTCAGGCTGCACCAGGGAAGGTTTAGACTGGATGTTAGGAGGAAGTTCTATACAGAGAGAGTGATTGCCCATTGGAATGGGCTGCCCAGGGAGCTGGTGGAGTCACCATCACTGGAGGTGTTCAGGAGGAGACTTGATGGGGTGCTTGGTGCCATGGTTTAGTTGATTAGGTGGGTTGGATTGGTTGATGGGTTGGATGTGATGATCTTGAAGGTCTCTTCCAACCTGGTTTATTCTATTCTATTCTATTCTATTCTATTCTATTCTATTCTATTCTATTCTATTCTATTCTATTCTATTCTATTCTATTCTAAGAGTGACTGCGGTTTGGAAAACATGCCTCATAGTGAAAGACCCCAGAAGAACACTGTCCACTTACCTTCTCAAAAAGAGTCTATTAACTGCTGACTGACTTGATCATAGTGAATACTGCAGTGTCTGTCCAGAGAACATATACTGATGATAAACTCTTCCATAGAGCTCAGTGGGAATAAGGCAACTTCCAAATGTTCAAAATTGGTGACAACGAAGTTGCATGGGATTCAGTTTTCCTCTGTTCAGATGCAGATTTCCACAGTATGAACAGTTGCCTCAACTCTCTTTATAGGCTATGGGCAGTTATGAACATCTTTTTAATATTGCTTTCTTTTTATTTTCTTTTTTAATATTTGATAAATGAATTGTGCTATAAAAGGCCTATCACTCTCCACTGGAAAACTTGCTGAGTTGTAAACAGGCATCTAAATTAAAGTTTGGTGAGAACTCCTATATCATATTAGAAATACCACACACTTTTTAACAGATAATAGAGGACTGTTAGGGACTGTTAGGCAACGAGGCTGGTGAGAGACCTCTATCACAAGCCCTATGAGGAGAGGCTGAGGGAGCTGGGATTGTTTAGCCTGGAGAAGAGGAGGCTCAGGGGAGACCTTATTGCTGTCTACAACTACCTGAAGGGTGGTTGTAGCCAGGAGGGGGTAGGTCTCTTCTCCCAGGCAACCAGCACCAGAACAAGAGGACACAGTCTCAGGCTGTGCCAGGGGAAATTTAGGCTTGAGGTGAGGAGAAAGTTCTTCACAGAGAGAGTTGTTAGCCATTGGAATGTGCTGTCCAGGGAGGTGGTGCAGTCACCATCCCTGGAGGTGTTCAAGAGGGGATTGGACGTGTCACTTGGTGCCATTGTTTAGTAGTCATGAGGTGTTGGGTGACAGGTTGGACTTGATGATCTTTGAGGTCTATTCCAGCCTTGATGATTCTGTGATTCTATGATTCTGTGACTCTTCACTGATGGTTCTTCAGGCAGAATAAGAAGACTTCTTATACTGTACTCACAAATTTGACTAATTCAGAATACTCACATATCTTGTGTCAGATATGAGGTCTGATCACAGTAGTCTTACCTCTCCTTTACAAATGAATACAGTTGATTCAAATAAAAAAGGGGATTTCCAGAAACGTTTCTTCATTGGCTTAACTTTGCTACATTAAAATTGCTCCATGGCACCCAAAAACCAAACTTATATTGCTTATTTTTGCTTCAGTTCTTCAAATTAAATTTGGAGCTGTAGCTGAAATGAAACGAATTAATAATTATTTCCCTTACAAAGTCTGTGTGAATGGAGCTTTTGCAAAATAAGAAAGGACACCTGTGTAAATAAATTTATCTCACCAAACCTTTAGTGCTAGTCTCGTAATTCTTACATAATTGTTGCAACAGCATTTCACAGATGCATTAACTTTTCATTCTTTCTTGATAGCAAGGTTTGCATCTTCATGAGTTGGGCAATACTAGTTATTCTTCCATCCAAAACGAGTTTTCACTTCTGTCTTAGAAATCAAATTGTAAGAGATAAAATGTGCCAGATGTAATCAAAACTGAAAACTTCTTTTAATATTACCCTTAATTAAAAAAAATATATTTTCTCAATGTCTTCTTCTGTTTAGCAACCTTTATCATATGACTAGTATTTGCTGCCCAGTGCTAAAAGAATTCACTGTATGACTTCAGTACTGTAAGACTTCAGTACAAGCTGTGCTTATGCTGATGGAGTTCTAACACAGAACATAAAAATGCTCTTTCCTGTCTAAAAATTAAAATGTGAGCAAGTTTTTATCTTTGGAACAACACTAAATAATAAATGCAAAAGAATGCATCACATAAATCTGCTCTGGTGAGACCTCACCTGAAGTACTGTGTCCAGCTCTAGGGCCCTCAACACAAGACAAATGTGGAGCGGGTCCAGAGCAGGGCCACAAAAATAATCAGAGGGCTGCAGCACCTCTCCTATGAAGACAGGCTGAAAGAGTTGGTGGTGTTCAGCCTGGAGAAAGAAGGGGAGAGGAGAGGCAATGGTTTTAAACTAGAGAAGGGTAGAATCAGACCAGACATTACAAAGATGTTCTTTACTATGAGGGTGGTGGAACACTAGAACAAGTTGACCATGGAGGTGTTGGAGGCCACATCCCTGGAGACATTCAAAGCCAGGCTTGACAGGGTTCTGAGCAACCTGGTCTAGTTGGGGATGCCCCTACTTAATGAAGAAACATCCCCATCTAGACCTCAAGAATTCCCATACAACCAAATGCATTCTATGATACTTAACATCAAAGTTCTTCACTCGTTAGTTACAAATATTTTTGTCTCTCATTTGAATCTTTGACATCCTCAAATCCTCTTTCTTCTTCAGATTTTTGTTGGAGCTTGCAGTTTAGGGTATGTATTATAGATTTTTAAGTGTACTGCAGGTGTAACTTTTTTATGTTTTAAATCTGCCATTTAAAAATTTACATGATCAATTCAAGGTGCAACTGGCTTTTTTTGTAGCTATGTGGGAGTATCTGACTTAAAACCCATAAAAGTGCGGAGCAGGTCCAGAGGTGCTTTAGATACTCAGACTTTCAACTTCAAAGTAGTAATATAAGCTTCTGCTTACAACCATGTGGGACATGTTTAGCTTTAGGCACATTTCACTATCTAACCTATATATGACCAATGAGAAAGTCCTATTTCATTCCATAACCTATTTTCCCCTTATAGAAAGACATTAAATTCCTGTGAGTAATGAGAATCACACACAGTAATTTCAAAGCCAATTTTAAAATGGAAGAAGCTTGACAGAAATAAATTATTAAAATTACTTTGCTTACTTCTTATTCTCTTGTTTCAGTATTGGGAATCTGTCACCCTGACTTGTAAGCATTAAGTGATTTTCTGCCCTTCTCCTAAGTTTTGAAGAGAGGCAAGACGTTTACAGTGTTTTCACCATTTTTCAGTATTATTGACTCCTTTTACATTTGATTATGACCATGAAGACAGAGAAACAGAATAATCAGCAGGGTTTGAAGGGGCAGAGGCAGACAGACCACAGCTTAGGATAAACTAGTTTCATGGTATCAGGACATTGAGACACTTGAACGTGTCCAGAGAAGGGCAAGAAGGCTGGTGAGAGGCCTTGAGCATAACCCTATGAGGAGAGGCTGAGGGAGCTGGGATTGTTTAGCCTGGAGAAGAGAAGGATCAGGGGTGACCTCATAACCCTCTACAACTACCTGAAAGGTGATTGTAGACAGAAGGGGGTTGGTCTCTTCTCCCAGGCAACCAGCACCAGAACAAGGGGACACAGTCTCAAGCTGCGCCAGGGGAGGTTTAGACTCGAGGTGAGGAGAAAGTTCTCCACTGAGCGAGTCATTTGTCATTGGAATGTGCTGCCCAGGGAGGTGGTGGAGTCACCATCCCTGGAGGTGTTCAAGAGGAGATTGGACGTGGCACTTGGTGCCATGTTCTAGTTGTGAGGTCTGTCGAGACAGGTTGGACTTGATGATCCTTGGGGTCTCTTCCAACCTTAGTGATACTGTGATACGACTGTTCTAGAATCCAAACGTGGCCAGGAGTCATTGCAGGAATCAGTGAGCTGTACTGCTCCAGCAAAGTAACGTTCCTTAAATAAGAATGAAATTTGTCTCTGCAGGTTAGTTTTTGTAAACTTCTGCATATGCTTGGTAGCAATAGTCACCAAAACCTTAATTTTTAAATTTTTTTAGGTTTATTTTTAAAGAACTAAGACAATTAGGGAAAAAAAATTTGCTTCAGCTCTCAACATTTGGTTGTGTAACAGGTGATGTCACGGGAGACTTCCAAATAAAAACACATGTCACTGTATGGACTTCTGCTTGTTCAAACTGAATTCATGATATTTCGAGAAACAATCTGTTTTGTGGCTTTTTGCAAACCAAATCTTTGAGATTTGCAAATGTCTGAGCACGCAAAGAGTAGCAAGACTGTTGTTTTCAGTCTTTTCTTGTCTACCTATCATGAAATCCTGTTTATGATTATCCTTAAAATGTCTTCCAAATTCTCTCAACACCATGCAAAATTATGCATTCTTAAGTAAAATTATATGATCATCACATTGCTTGAAGAACTGTACTTCTCTTAATGTTAATTTCCTCTGTCCAGTTTGAGGTATGATTGATCACAGAATCACCGAACCACAGAATCACCAAGGTTGCAAGAGACCTCAAATATCATCGAGTCCAACCTGTCACCACTGACCTCACGACTAGACCATGGCACCAAGTGCCACATCCAATCCCCTCTTGAACACCTCCAGGGATGGTGACTCCACCACCTCCCTGAGCAGCCCATGCCAATGGCTAATGACTCTCTCTCAGTGAAGAACCTTCTCCTCACCTCCAGCCTAAACTTCCCCTGGTGCAGTTTGGGACTGTGTCCTTTAGTTCTGGTGCTGGTTGCCTGGCAGAAGAGACCAACCCCCTTCTGGCTATACCCACCCTTCAGGTAGTTGTAGACAGCAATAAGGTCTCTCCTGAGCCTCCTCTTCTCCAGGCTAAACAATCCCAGCTCCCTCAGCCTCAGAGGGCTTGTGCTTGAGGCCTCTCCCCAGCCTCGCTGCCTTCTCTGGACACGTTCAAGTGTCTCAATGTCCTTCTTAAACTGAGGGGCCCAGAACTGATAAATCAGCAAAGAAATATAAAACAGATTTGTAGTTTAAACTTCCTGCCTTGTTTTCTCTTTAAGATATTGACTTTTGAACCCTACTTTTTTTATCAGTCACTGAAATGTAAAATGTATTCACAGCTGTCACTAACACTTCACATATCCTGTGAGAAAAAGAAACTTATTCCATTTCTGACATTTTACTAAAATGTATTGGTTTCATGTTCTGACTTTTGTTTCACTAAAATTATCTGTTCAGTTTCTTTGAAAATTAGCTTATCAGTCCCTAAGCCTTTTTTATATGTTTAGATTTGGAAAGTCTTTTTCATGTCCATATCTTGATTCACTGAAAATAATCAAGGTTGAGTGGAAGTTAAGCCGCTGAGTTCATTGTGAATAGGAAAGGATTTTTTAAAAGGAAATATTTACCATTTTCCCTTTCTCTGGCTTAATTTGAAGGCATTTGTGTAACTCCTGTGCAGTACTGCATTTTTTAAGGATAGTGGTTTGTTTTTTTTCCCAAAACTTGTCTCAAGATGGTAACAAATAAATTAAATAGACAAAGAAGGAAAGAAAGAAAGAAGGAAAGAAAAAAATCAGGGTGAATCATCCTTTGTAGCCTCGTTTTTTAAAAAATATGGAGATGGGCTTTTTAGTCTGAAGAGAAGACAACTGAGAGGGGATTTAATAGATGTATATAAATATATGAGGTCTGGGTGCCGAGAAGGAAGGGACAGCTTCTTCTCACTTGCACCCTGGGATAGGACAAGGGGCAATGGATGTCAGATACAGCACAGGAAGTTCCACCTCAGCATGAGGAAGAACTTCTTTACTGTAAGGGTCACAGAGAACTGGAACAGGCTCCCCAGAGAGGTTGTGGAGTGTCCTTCTATGGAGACTTTCAAGACCTGTTTGGATGCTTTTCTGTGTGACCTGAGATAGATTCTATGGTCCTGCTCTGGCAGGGGGGTTGGACTCGAAGATCTCCAAAGGTCCCTTCCAACCCCTAACATCCTGTGATCCTGTGAACATGCCATTCTCTAACAGGACATAATTTATGACAGTTTTCAAAGGTTCTAGGATTTTTTTTTTTCAATATGTAGCCAAGATCAGATGCTCTTTTGAAGTGGAATAGACTTTTTGTTTCAGAGCTATGTGAGATAAAGAACTAAGATTGACCTATGCCAAAAGGTATTGTTTTCCCTTAGGGGAATTAAAAAAAAAGAGAGAGAGAGAGAGAAATATCACTTTCACCCAATGAAAAAGGACAAGTTACTAAAAAAGTCTTGAAAAGAGGTAATTTCTGTTCTGTTCCACTTGTTCCAAAACACAATAAATGTGGTATAGCTATAGGAAACCACCGAGTGATATCACATAGCTTGTAGCCCATTCCAGTGGCCAGTCACTCTTTCTGTGAAGACCTTTGTTCTAAGATCAAGCCTAAACGTCCCCCTGCACAGCTTGAGATTCTGTCCTCTTGTTCTATTGATGATTGTCTAGGAGAAGAGACTAAACCCCACCTGGCTACAACCACCCTTCAGGTAGCTGTAGAGAGCAATAAGGTCTCTCCTGAGCCTCCTGCAGGCTAAAGAACCTCAGCTCCATCAGCTGCTCCTCACAGGGCTTGTGCTCCAGACCCCTCACCAGCATTGTTGCCCTTTTCTGGACATGTTCAAGCAACTCAACATCTTTCCTAAACTGAGGGGCCCAGAAGTGGACACAGGACTCAAGGTGTGGCCTAACCAGTGCTGAGTACAGGGGCAGAATGACCTCCCTGCTCCTTCTGGTCACACTACTTGATGATGATGATGATGATGTTGATGATAATGATGATGATAATAATCATTATCCCTCCATTTCCTGCCACCATCCCAGCAGAAAAGACAACACCCAAAAACCCAGAACCCAGAAGCAGCAAACGGAACACAAAGCCTCCCATGTTGCAATCAGGACTTCAAGCCCCATAATATTAATTTTCAGGGTTACATACACATTACTGGCATCTTGTGGAAAGTGTTCAATTTTAAACATATTTTCTGCAACTTTCCTCATTGGTAAGACTTTCACAGAAATCACTGGAAGTAGTGGTTGAGGTTTTAGAAACATTTTTCATTATGACATCCACCTAACTCATTTTTACATCAAATGTACTTCTTAACTTCTAGCTAAAAAATAAATGTTATACATGCATATTAATTTTTAATTAAAGACAAAATAATTCATACTAAGTATGCAATAAGTAACACAGATATTGCTAATTGGAAAATTTCAGGCAAAAGTTTTATGCTGATATTATATGTATGATGAGTCAAAGTGATGACAGTCTGTTGAAAGCAAAATACTTTGTTAGAAAATCTTAGGCCTTCTGGTGACTCATAAGAATTAACACCACAGACATTGGGTTTGGAGCACAAGCCCTATGAGGAGAGGCTGAGGGAGCTGGGGTTGCTTAGCCTGGAGAAGAGGAGGCTCAGGGAAGACCTTACTGCTGTCTACAACTACCTGAAGGGAGGTTGTAGACAGGCAGGGGCTGGTCTCTTCTCCCAGGCAACCAGCACCAGAACAAGAGGACACAGCCTCAAGCTGTGCCAGGGGAGGTTTAGGGTGGATGTTAGGAAGAAATTCTTCATAGAGAGAGTGATTGCCCATTGGAATGGGCTGCCCAGAGAGGTGGTGGAGTCGCCATCACTGGAGGTGTTTAGGAGGAGACTTGACAGGGTGCTTGGTGCCATGGTTTAGTTGATTAGATGGTGTTGGATGATGGGTTGGACACGACGATCTCAACGGTCTCTTCCAACCTTATTTATTCTCTTCTATTCTATTCTATTCCATTCCATTCCATTCTATTCCATTCCATTCCATTCTATTCTATTCTGTTCTATGCTGGAGTTTTGGAACGTCTGTTCCTATCGAATACAGGCTTGACACATCTACCCAAAATACTGCAACCTCATGCTCCAGTGCTTTTGGAATAATGTAAGAACTTAAGAATTCATACATGGTCATATCAAAGACGTATCCAGGCCAGGAGCTTGTGGCCCTTACTGACTGCATGGAAAAGTGTGAAGAGAGCAAACCCATTCAATGTTTCCCTTGATATTCTTTCATCTTCCATCTATTTTCAGTTCTGGGATTTTTATGAAGGAGATAGCTGTTCTATGAACTTAAAAATTAATTTCTGTTCCATGAATTTGTCTAGCTATCCCCTTGTGAAAATGTAAGTTTTTAAACATTTATTATCTGAGATACTGCAGGATACTTAACACAGGATGAAAGAGTTAATGAAGCACTAAAGGATTCATAATCAAGAAACCTAAAACTAACAAGTGTTTTTAGATGCAATTATTTTCCACAGATTTTATACCAACATAGCTGAAAATTTAGAACCACATAAAATGTTCAAACTTCCTCCATCAATATGAAAGCATAAAAAATAATCCTTTAATTTTTAACTTACAAATTACAGCTTGTTTTATCATTTATCTAACATGTAATCTTTTATGTATATATGTATACCATATGTTCTGGCTCTTCTGTATTAGTACAATTATAATAAACAGAATTTCTATCAGATTTATTTCCTCTAATGTATTTCTGATGTCTTCCTAGTCATGACTAGGTCTGATACATGCTGTTGAAGTCGTGTAATTGATTAGTAACTTAACAACAAAAAGTTTCTGTGGAATACTTCTACAGGTTTCTTGCAGAGCGTTAACTATGGAAGGCATTGGTATTTTTTTGTATCTTAATTAGAGTACTTCAGAAGACTGAGGATTTAAATAGCCTTTGCAAACTTTTAATGACATTGATCTGCTAGTCAGTCACATACCTTAAGCTCCCATTTTTCCTTCTACCAAAACCAGTGCTCTTTTTTAGCACTTCCTCTTATTTAACTGGAGCAAACCCAATATACCTTGCTAAAGCAAAAGTAATGATATACTCTCCAAACTATCCTTTTTTTTCCCCTTTCTACCCTGGACCTTAATCCTGCTAAGTGGCTCCTGGAAAGCAATTTTGGGGAATGATTGCTGATTGAAAACCAGTTGAAAATAGAAACTCTCTTCATGCATAAGCCCAAACTATAAAAGGTCTTCGTATCTTCCCAAGATTAAACTTACACTCACACACAAAGGAACAGGAACTAGGACCATGGTGGACAAGAGCACCACCTGGTGACACCTTCCCTTTTGTTACCTTGCCCTACTGCTGTAAACTAAGCCTGGTCTTCTCAGTTCACACTGGACTGGTGTAGTAGTTTTAGGTAGTTTAATATTGGAGAGGAAACTTCAAGCCACCACAAACGGGAAGACAATCAGAAAGTGATTGCCCATTGGAATGAGCTGCCTGGGGAGGTGGTGGAGTCAACATCACTGGAGGTGTTCAGGAGGAGATTTGATAGGGTGCTTGGTGCCATGGTTTAGTTGTTTAGGTTTAGGTGGGTTGGATTGGTTGAGGGGTTGGACACGATGATCTCGAAGGTTTCTTCCAACATGGCTGTTTGTTGTTATTATTATTATTATTATTATTATTATTATTATTATTATTATTATTATTATTATTATTATTATTATTATCTCTTTTGATTTTACACAGAATGCCAGGAAGCAATAAACTGGATATTTAAAAAATGGAGTCATACACAGACTACCTCTGGGAAAAACCAAACCAAACCAAACCAAACCCAAACTGGAAAGTCATGGTTTAGAATACAAAATCCACAAGAATGAGACAACTTTAAAGAGATATGCAGATCAATAAATCCTCCTCTATCAAGAGCTTTCAAGATTCTATTTTTTCCCACAAATTTTACCCAAATCTAATAATTACTATGTTTGAAGACTGGACTGTGATGCAATTTATATTTCTAAAGATATCTATTTTTTCCTTTCTTCTTTGTTCAGTAAAGTCCTTGACAGAGGCACAATCCATAAGTCTGTGAAGTCAACAGGATCCTTAACAGGCTTTGCATCAGCTCCCAGTTTACTCACCGTTTGCCTAAAGGACATAACTTTAACTGTAATTATTTTTCTGTCATTAATAGTCAATGCAATTTATATTCACAACGTTCTCAAATGATTTTGCAAAAAATGTTATCTTTAGTTTTAAACAACGAAAAGGTTTTTGATTAATTCTGTGATTGCAAGAACAAAATTAGCATGAAGTTAGGCTGAAAATTGTGAACGTGCCTCTGACAAAGAAAACTTCTGGGCTCCCTGCCAAATTTTAGAGGAAAAAAAGAGAGGTTCAAGGTAAAGATGTTACTGTTTATCTAGTGTCTGAGTCAAAATCTGGAATCAGACACCCTTACATGTTAAGCTCTTACATATGCAAGAAGTCTCTGAGTGGGACAAAAATGCAACACTTGAAAAAGGGAGATGTCTGGGTAGCGGAGCGAAATGAGATTTAGACAGAAATGAGCAGCAGCACTTTTCAAGATTTGAATACTCTCGTACATACTGAAGTATATCTAAGGCGTGCTGCGAATAGAATCATAGAATCAATAAGGTTGGAAGAGACCTCAAAGATCATCAAGTCCAACCTGTTACCACAGACCTCATGACTACTAAACCGTGGCACCAAGTGCCACGTCCAATCTTCCCCTTGAACACCTCCAGGGATGGTGACTCCACCACCTCCCTGGGTAGCACATTGCAATGGCCAACAGCTCTCTCTGTGAAGAACTTTCTCCTCACCTCCAGCCTAAACCTCCCATGGTGCAGCTTGAGACTGTGTCCTTTTGTTCTGGTGCTGGTTGTGTGGGAGAAGACACCAACCCCCTCCTGGCTCCCTCAGGAGCTTCTCCAGGCTAAACAATCCCAGCTCCCTCAGCCTCTCCTTGTAGGGTTTATTCTCAAGGCCTCTCCCCAGCCTCGTTGCCCTCCTCTGGACACATTCAAGAGTCTCAATAATTGCACATAACTTTATATGGTCATAGATGCATTTATACTTTACGGTTGTGTGGTTATGTGTGCATATACACTTGTTCAAACACACAGATACACACTATGCAATTGTTTGGTAAAAAAAAAAGTAAATTGCACATTTTTAATTGGCCCTTAAAAAAGTGTGTGGAGAAGAAAAAATCAAAGAAACACTAAATTAGCTTTGAGGAACCTCATACATGGGCTGTTTGTCTTTTTGCAGAAAGACCCAGGTATATAAAAGCAGAGTCTTTTGGAGACAGCTGCATGGGGAACTACAAGCTTTCCAGGAAAAATGTAGCAGAAGTCCCAGCTGCCTTGCAAGAAATAGACAGCTATTATGGGTAGGAAGATATGTCATCAGCTGGGAACATAAATTGAGAACACTCTTTAGATTAATATTGCGTGAAGCAATGCAGCTGTATTCTCCTCCCATAAGAGAAAAGGGTGTCAGGCGTCTCTGACAGGGAAGTTCTGCAATAGAATGGAAAAGAGGAAGCCTTTGTAATTAGGGCCCTTTTCTATTAGATATGTACATCCTATGGAAAGGTGGCAGAAGACAAAAATGTGGGACTCACAAGGATATATCATCTGATAATCACATTTTTTCCTGGAACTAAAACAAAAAAACAGAACAAACAGTATGGTCCCAGCAGTTACATCAGTATCCTAATAACAATCTTAGACCACTCCAGCTCAAGTTGTGCTCTACACATAACTGAGGAAATATTAGTGTAACTTAATTTTAATTGACTTTCAGAATTAAGCTTTATCACTTCACAATTCTCCTGACGAAGTTGTTCATGGTTGAAAAGTGTTCAGTGCAGTTTTATTTTATTATACATATTGAAAGAAGTTCTCCACTGCATTTGGACAAACAAATGCTTAAGACATACTGTGTCATTCATGCTTTTAAGCCACAGTAAAAACTGCCATACAAAATTATGTTTTATTCTCTCTCTCTCTCTTTTTTTTTTTTTAATCAGCTTATTCAAAACCCATAACTGCTTAGAGGAAATTAAATTCAGCTACAGAGCAGTGCAGATATTTGGTATCTGGGTTTATAACTCTCACAAGAAAGAAGAGGCAATACACCGAATATTCTGTCTGATTAATGAACACCTACTACTTTTGCTAAGCAGACCTGCTATATGGTATTTTAACATATATCCTGTGTTACTCTCAAGAAAAACTGACCTAGAATTTTCCAACTATGTTAGGTGCATACTTTCTGAAACCCTGTATTTGGAAATGTTGTTGAAATGGCTTGCAACAGTATTAACATGGAAAGTAATGAATGTAGACTTACTCGACCACAAACCACTTGCGGTGAAACATGACTGTGATCCAATCTATTACCTCTTTTACTTGAAACTCCAAGCAAGGGTATACATTTATTATCCCTGATTATCCATGTGTGGCGGCTTAATTGGATGGATTGCTGATAGAAATACTTTGTTAAAGACTCAGAGACTTCTCAACCAGTTTCAAGAAGAGAGTTACAATGGCAAATAGTACCAAAATTACCCCCCCCTCCAGGTTACATCCTGTATCTTTCTATTTATTATATAAATAATACATTCAAAATGTAACTTCTTTTTAACTTTTCATGTGAGAAGTCCACAGCTTCCTGACTTGCAGAACTGACATTTAAAGAGAAACCTTCTTTATTTTTTCTTTTTTCACCCCTGAAACGTGATTCAAAATGTACAAACAAGAAAAATTCAGTTATAACAATAATCCACATGAAGCAGCTAGCTGGAATGGACAGACACTTTAGGAACAGCAAACTGTCCTTTTGGCTATGTATTATCACAAGAGGAGTGTGTCTCATCTGCTGTACTTCCAAGGATCAAGGAGTCCTAAAATTGATGAGAAAGACTGTGCATAACTTGTTTTGTAGGACTAAGTGATATATTCATCCTGTGGCTTCTTGTTGCAGTTTGGGCTGGGTGCCCTCTGCTACGTGAGGTGCTTCCTGTGTCCAGAGGTCCAGCCCAGTGGGCAGACACAGGAAACTAGGTATTTCCTACCATAATCCTCTACACCACTATAAAATCCAGTGCGAGGTCTAGCACTTCCTCTTTCTTTCTTCTCCATCACCCGGTAACTGGGGGAGATGTCTCCTGGCCTGGGCCCGGCTAGGCCCAAGGCCACGGGGGGATGGGCAGTCTCAGATTTGGCCAGCTGAGACTAGCCTAGCAGTGGAGTGGGAGGGGGAGGGAAGAAGGAGCCCTGGGGGTCTTGGGTGTACCCGCAGGTGGGGATGGGATATTTCTGGGTCTGCTTTGGGATCTTTCCTTGTCACTGCGCTTTTGGCTTTCTGTAAACGTTCACTGCTTTCTATTTAAACTTTCCATCACTTTTGCAATCTGTCTGAGTTGTTATTTCTGCCCATAGTGGGGAGGGGGTCTGCCTCAACCCATCACACTTCTCAGTTATTTAAACAATTGGAGATGAAATTCTCCTTTGTACAAACAAGTGTAGTATGGAGCACCAAATTCCCACTCCAGTGCTCCATAAAAAAAAAATGAACACTTATTTTCTTAAGTTGTTATGACACTGATGGCCCTGAAAAGAATTTTCAAGTTACAATAAAAAGCATCACATAATAGTTGGAATAGTTGATGAAAATTCTAACCTCAGATTTTTATATATACATCACTTGAAACACAATAGAATTGCTTTACGTGTTTCATACATCCCACTGCTCTGAAACAATTAAAACTTGATTTTGCTAGTAGTGCTAAGCATGACAAATCAGGCCCCGCTCTATTTTCACGTTATCATAAGCTAGGAGTATCTCATGAAACAATGGATATACACTGCTGTAAAACTGGTGTAAGTGAGATAAGCAAGAAACAAGGCTTGGTACACCATATGAAAATGCTTGGAACTCCTCCAATAAGAAGGTCATGCTTCAGAAGACGAGCTTAATCTGTCGAAGATGTGGTAATGGATGCTATAAAACCACAAAACGCTTTGCGTGGACAGAATTCACACTGGTGCAGTGACTGAGATCCACACATTTGTGACCTCAGCACTTGCCTGCTGCAACAATGTCTAAACTACCAACCTTGAAGGACATCCTATTGCTGATGGAAAAATAATTTGTTCAACTTGTAGAAACATGTTTACAATATAGGTGCTTGGGTAAGATTAAGATGGACAGGGTATATAAACCTAAGTAGAATTGGCTTCAGTGCTGTGGAGCTCTGTCGTATATACTAGCATTATAGGTAAGGGGTGGTCTGTTCAACCAAGTAATGAGTGATAGGACAAGAGGAAATGGCTTCTAGTCAGGTATTAGAAAGAATTTCTTCACTGGAAGGCCTATCTGACATTGAAGCTGCTTGCTCAGGGCAGTGGTGGAGTCTCTATCTCTGGAAGTACTTAGGAGTCTTGTAGATGTAGTGCTTAGGTATATTGTTTATTGTCAGTGTTAGGCTAATGACTGGACCTGATGATCCTAAAGGTCTTTTCCAATCTAGACAATTGTGTGATTCTGTTACATTAAATGTTGAGTCAAACCTACAGTAAAGAATCGTGGGGTCATGATACTCAGAAATTTTCTCAAGACTAACTGAAGAGATTGTCACTTCTTTAATCACCAGAGTCTCTGAAGAAATTCACAATATCCTGCATGATAAATCTCTCTGTGAAAAGTACAGGAACGAAGACAGGAGAGGACAGTGTTACTTCAATCTGGACCTCAGTGCTATGTCAGAAATCCATAATAAAACACATTTTTCTGCAATTAGTTCAGCCACACATACACAGACAGAATCACCAAGGCTGGAAGATACCTCAAAGGTCATCAAGTCCAACCCGTCACCATAGACCCCATGACTAAACCACACACACATACACCTGGAAAAAAGCTAGGTTTTATTTTTATCAAGTGTACAAAGTCACAGGGGACCTTGTGTGTGTGGTTGCATGCAGCTTCAGGACAGGACTCCCGCTGACAACAAAGGATGCACAGAATGAATGTCAGAAATGTTAATACTTTGTAGAACCAGTATTTTGTATCAGGAATTTTAAAACAGAGAAATACTGTCTTGGTATAAAATAAAACAGAGAAAGATAGGAAGAAATAAATAACAAAAAATAAATATAAAAGGGAAGAAGATTTATTCTTCAGTAACTTCTGAATGTTACTGCAAAATAGATAAACTGAATACTCTTTATAAGAAACCCACATTCCAGTAGCTGGCACACTAAATTGGTAATTGTTCACAGAAGCCAACTAAACCGTATCTGTTGGTTTCACATGTACTGGTAAAAGAGAACTTGCACCATAAAATACTAACCCCCAAAGTTTTTAGCTTCTCTGTCACATTTCAGTGCATTTAATATCCTTCTGTCATATTATTTATGACTTCACAAAGAAACCAGTTATTTCCCATTATCTCTTCAATAAATAAGTAAAGCAGAGCATGCTGCAGCACTACAATTCATTAATGAGATGCCTACAAAATCGTCACGGTGTCTGGTCTCAGAAGCTCGCACAGCATACAACTATTAGAGCTCGCCTCATCCCCGAGGAGTAATTGCATTTTTTACACATTGATATGTTCCAACCTGATGGCTGAGACACACATTTTGGAGTGGATTACATAAAGTAAGTAAACCATTCCATGACATATTTAACATTTGAAACCCAACATTTTTTAGCCGAGTTTTCAGATTTCCTCCCCCCACCATTCTGTCATGAGAGAGATGCCTTGCTTTCTGGTAAGGACATCAGGGCAAAATTTTTACTTTGGATTTCGTGTGGAAAAAAAATCCACCACCCTGGTCCCTGCTGGAGTGAGTTCTTTTGAAGTTATGAACTAATGACATAGAAATGTTAGATTATACACTGTAAAACATAACTAGAATCCTGATCTGAAGCCTGCTGAAGAAATTGAAAGCCTTTCCACTGGGTCCTGTGGGCTTCACCTCCAAACCCAAATGCTGGTAGAAATAATTAACTTTTCCATCTGGTTATCTATATTGCTGCTTAGGAAAAAAACAAACCAACAACAACAACAAAAAACCCCCACCCCACAGGTGAAAAATACTTCTATTTTGTATTAGATCAATAAGATTGACACAAATTAAAAGAAACTAGCGTGAAATTACTTCTGCATTTAGAAAGACAAAATATTTACCAATATTTTTCAAATACAGTAACTAATTTCCCCTGTACTTTCTAATGGCCTTTTGAATCACAAGATACAGTGTTCACTATGTATATTTCTTTAGTTTGATTTGCTGTAGGTTCCCTCATTTAATTTTATTTCTTTGTAATGGGGTTCTTTCTAATGGCCTTTTGTATCACAAGATATCATGTTCACTGTGTATATTTCTTTAGTTTGATTTGCTGTAGGTTCTCTCATTTAATTTCACTACTTTGTAGTGGGGTTCCCTAATATTCCTGTGCATCATTTTTCTTCTAGAAAAGTGTTACATCTTGGAATGTCATTTCAGCTGTGCTTTTTACTGCTTATGAAGACCCTATCAAGGACAGAATATTTAACTTCTGTGAATTAAGTATGTTTTACCTTTTTCTATGCAATTAGGTGAAAAAATCTTTACCCAGAACTCTTTATAGACACATACAGAGGCTATTCATAGAATCATAGAATCAATAAGGTTGGAAGAGACGTCAAAGATCATCAAGTCCAACCTGTCACCCAGCACCTCATGACTACTAAACCATGGCACCAAGTGCCACATCCAATCCCCTCTTGAACACCTCCAGGGATGGTGACTCCACCACCTCCCTGGGCAGCCCATTCCAATGGCTAACAACTCTCTCTGTGAAGAACTTTCTCCTCATCTCAAGCCTAAATATAATCATAATGTCTCACAAGAATATCAGCACACACATTTTCTTAGGTAACCTGTTCAATACATTCCGTATCTTCTGCTGAGAAAGATGCTGTCGCTCTGTTTCAATGCCCAATGCCATTAAGAAACAGCATCTTGAGGAAAGAAGATTGGAAATAAAATAAGAACCAGTTAGACTGCGTCAGATCATTGTAGAGAACAGGACCCCAAATCTGAAGGCAAAATAAAAGGAAAGAAAGAAGAAGAATTCACAGCTCTGACATCATGGTCAGTTAATTTTACTATCCTGGAAAGAGATTCAAGTGGAAAGTGAAGACACTTCTGGTGTGTACATATAGGGGTGTTTTGTTGTTTGTTGGTTGGCTGGGTTTTTCCAATTACATGATTCAAGAGGAACAGAGAAAAATCAGCATTATTTGTATAGGACATAAGGAAAAAGAAAATTCTGGGGCAGAAAAGGAAATCACACATAAGATGACTGGTAAAATTCCTGCAGGAGTAAATGCCATCAGAAAAACTCATCTCAAGCAATGAGAATGAAGGTATGTGTTTATCCACAAAACTAATTTACATACGCTATATGATTACTGTTTAATAAGCCATTTCCTTCCAAGAAACAGTTGTGAATATGCATAAAGTCACTCATCCAGTGCATCCATGCCAAAAAAGCCGCAACATGCTCTTAAAGGTAATAAAACCTAAGAATAAAAGCTACTCTTTCAAAGTTCTTCTTCCAGGATTTTCAGATTATTGGCATTTGTGTCTCATATCAGAAAAAAAATAATAACTGCAAGATTTTTGGTTTTTTTGTAAAACAAATTATGCAGCTAATGGCCATCATGTATGGAAGAAGTGTAAGAAAGTGTGGACCTTCTCAGTGGGAATGATGGATTTTTACGTGCAAGGGCAAGTAATCACAGAAGCGCCTATGATAATCATTGTGCCAATGATATGTATGGGTCTTAGCCAGTCATTCATTTTAACTGACTGTTTGACAGATTCCTGTTAGGGAATGGAGTATTTCTTCTTTATGCCCATTTTATGTATGAACTTTTCCTAATATAGTTAAGCAGGACAATCTCAAGGTATCAGCAGAGTTATCAGTTTAGAAGTCCTTTATATCAGCAGGGTAGTGAGGAAATAGAACATATGGCACATTTTTCACTGACTATTTTAGTAAACAGTTAAACCAACAGATAAAACCTTTATTGATATAAATAGCACTGTTATACCAGTCTAAAATTAGTTACATCAGGCTCTGGCTGTCATGTTCTCTGATGCTATTAATATGTGATATCCTTTCAAGGTTGCCTGAAAGTTTCTGTGAGTTAACAAGGCTTTGGTAAGCTAAAGGGAAAAAATATGCCAACTTGATCACGTTTTAGCTGTAAGAAACTGAGCAATACATGCATTGCAGGAATCCCTGTTGCACTTCCATGGAGTTTGCTTTAATTCCTTAGAGTCTGAGATAACTCAAATAAACAATTGTTATCCTACTCAATATGTTGCTAGAGTTGTTCATAGGTTAGGTTGATACAAAGTCCTCTCAGGTCAAATCCAACTCTGTAATTGATTTCCATGGGCTTTGGATCAAATGAGCAGCACTAAGTCCTGCAAGGCATTCAGTACTCCCAGGTGTTGCAGCATTTATTCATCTTCCCTTGAAATGCTTATTAAGTTTAAGTGTTCTGAATCTGACATAAGTTCTCCTCATCCTGTAGGTTACTACTTGATTATATAAATAGCTGAATAAAATAGAGATGTAGCAAACATCTGAGTTAAAAGCAGCTGTTTTCCTATTTGCACAGTTTTCAAGCTCTATGATATCCTTGGATTCTCTGAACCTTTGATATTTAAGGACAGCTATCTTTCATCTATTGGCCACTGTTTTTAAAAAGAATTTAGGAAAAGTATAAACCAGTTTATTTCCCCAATCTAAGCCTTATCCAACCCACACTGATTTCCATTAACAGAGAACATGAGAGGTCAAGATGAAGGAGCCATTTAACTAAACACCGTATCAGTGTCCAGAAGCAAAAGAAAAGGGTAGAACATAAGCAAAGGCAAGAATACAGTGACCACAACACAAAACATTCTATGATTCAGTGGTACCTTCTCAGCTTTTAACAATCTGTATAGAATACATAGAATACATAGAATAAACCAGGTTGGAAGAGACCTTCAAGATCACCGCGTCCAACCCATCAACCAATCAAACACCACCCAAACAATTAACCCACGGCACCAAGCACCCCGTCAAGTCTCCTCCTGAAAACCTCCAGTGATGGCGACTCCACCACCTCCCCAGGCAGCCCATTCCAATGTGCAATCACTCTTTCTGTATAGAACTTTTTCCTAACATCTAGCCTGAACCTCCCCTGTAACTTCAGGAGTTCCCAAACCAGATGGAGCTTTTGTATTTGATGTGCATGAGTGGTTGTTTTGCCATTATTTATTCTAATTTTGTTTGTTTGGGGGGTTTTGTTTGTTGGTTTGTGTTTTGGTTGGTTGGTTGGGTTGGGTTTTTGTTTAGTTGACAAAAAATGGAACAGTAATGGCTGGAGTATGGCCTTTCATCATGAGATGAAATCTCTCATGGCATTGCTTGTTAAAAATATCCTTCTTTTTATATAGATGAAAGGTCAAAATTGCTTTGAACTAAAATCCTAAATGCAAATCAGATGAAACAATTTGTCCTTTCATTTCAAATTTGTGTTTTATATTTCTAAGCAAAATAGCAATAAAGAATAAGTGGCTTTCTTTCATAGATTTTTGGAAACTGGAAATTCATAAATTATATCATCCAGCTACACTTTGCTTTGATCAAAGTCTCACTTAAGAAAAAAACAAGTTCAGAGATTCTTGAATAGATTTTCTATTACGCTACATGCAAAGAACTCTTGGTATTTTATTGTGCAATGTTTAGGACTATGAGGTTTCTTCTGGAAAAAAGTTCTAGCTGTTTAATTGAACATACTAACTTTAGCTTGATACTATCTTTGCAAAAGTTCTTGAGTCCTTTTATATTCTCTGATCATATTCAGTAAACAGAATCAGGAAATAAATTACCAGTTTCTATACTGTAGTAGCAAAATCTACTGCTCTTCTACCTCACACCACACACTTGTCATAGTGAATCTTATTGGGAGACCACGGTACATGGAAAGGTCTGTCGGTGCTGTGCGTCCGTCATGGTGTACAGGCTGTGCTGTGCTGTACAAATGCCCTGTCCACAGGATGAACCAGAGCAGAGCAACCTGTGAAAGAACCTTCATCTACAAATGCATAGAGTTCTCATAAGCACATAGTTTATGAATAGAGCTGTGTTACTGTAAAGCCCTAAATTATATAATAGTACAGAAAACATAAAGCAGGAGAATCTGTGCAGTGTGCTATGAGAAAATCCATCCAATGCTGTATGAATACGACTTCCAACATCAGAGAGGGCATAAGATTAACTAGCTATATATATTCCTCTTTTACTTGGTCTTATTAAAACAGCTCTTTGATTAAGCCATAAATTGCTGGGCATTTCTTGTAAAGATACAGAAAGAATTGTGCACCATATCTCTTTTACCTCACATCTCACCACCCCAAACACCAAACCTGTGCCAAACACCAGTTACTAGCAGGCTGCTCTCTTGAAGTACTAGGATTTCAAACACTGTGTTTCTCTCTAGGGAACTAGTTAGGTAAGTAATTTCTTTGCAAACATGCTGCATAGGTCCCTGTTCTCAATTTGTTTCTTAAGACAGCATAAAAGTGGTTGGCATATTAAAAATATCACAAGTCTCAGAAGAATGTAAATAAACTTGTATTCATACAAGGACTTGTTCCAAGTTCCAATTAAGGAGGAAGCTTAAGAACAAGCCTACATTCTCTCACATCAACATTACCACTCTTCAAGCTTGTAAGATGTATTTAATTGAACAGCAAATAGGACAAGAGCTATTTTTTAAAATACAATTAAATCAAAATAAATATGCCCAAATTATGAAATAACCACTGTTGCCCCTCAAATGAGAAGCAAACATTCTGTAGTGGTGCAGGACAGCACCACCAGAGCTTGTTTGGAAGCTTATGGCAAATCTGCCTAGATGAGGGGGAAAAAAAGAGGAAATATTATTTGTTCTGCAGCTTATAGATCTCTTTTCACAAGGAAAAAAAAATGCTATCATGCTATTCAATGCATAAAGGAACGTAATTTCATGAAATCTTACAGACAAGAGAAAGATATTGAAGGGAATGTGGTTATGTCACACTGGTACAGCACTCTACAAGCTGGCAAATTTGAAATTTGCTGCTCTGGAAAAGCAGAACATGAAGACGAACTAAAATTAGTTAAACCAAGTCATTGTTGGTAACAGGATTTCATATCCAATTACAGAATTTCCTCACCAGAGAGATTGGTATGATTTGCAGAGAAGTGAACAAAGTTCAGAAGGTAAATGAGAAAGGCATCAATTCTGAGTTTTGACCGTAATCCTCTCCTGTGGCCCTCAAGCTTCTGCAGTGCTCCTGTCCAGAGGCATCTTTAAAGAAAATAGTGATTTTAAAATGTAATTTAATGTGAAAATGAATACTGCAATGAGGAGAATGTCCCTGCTGCAATTTAGTTTAGTGTGTCTCTAAGGTTCTCAGTCTGCTATCATTGGCAATACCTAGCTGCAGTCCAGAGCTCTGACACCTCTTGGATGACACTAGAATGGGTGAACATGCTTGAGTCCTCTCCATAGGTGCTCTTTAAAAAGGAGCAATAGTGAAACAGTTGACAAGACCAACACGTGGACTACTGTTTAGATTTCCAAATCAGAAGAAGAAAAATAGTTGACAACCCTTTGAAGTCAAGGTTTATGAAGTCTCTACATCTTAATTCAAAAGCATGGCTATTTGAAGGATGGATTCTTTCCTGCAGATTTCTGTGGATACTTATTTAAATGTTTCTCTTTTTTTCACAGGCTTCTTCCAAATGAACAGAGACATTCAAATTTATTATTGTTTTTCCAAATTTGGTGAGTTTTGTGCAGTTTGGAAAAGGCAAAATAATTGTCAATAGCACTGAAGTGACCTTGAGGGTTACACAAAACAAGAGTATTTTGAGTTTAAAAGTAGCAGACACATTGCCCTTTTGATGAAGTGGAAATTGTCGTCAAATCCCAAGCATGCACTTTGCTTTGAAAGGAGTATGTTATGGGCTTTCAGAGTTATATAACCAGGAAGGAGGAGACAAGACCAAATCAGCCAGACAGGGAGGTTGGGATTTATCTCACCCATTTCACTTGTTGTTTAAATATTTAAATCTCTGATAATCATAGTAAATTTCATTTAGATTCACTGCAGAGGAACGAGCACCTCCAGATACCTCCTTCTCTTCATTACCCCCTAAGGGAGACAAGGATGACTAGTTCAGTAGGATTTAACTTTTGGAGGAGTAAGTTCAGGCTTATAAATACCTCCTAGAGATGGTAAGCAACTGGCAAAGAAGTAAGTTTGAATTCCACCTCCAGATTCTTCTATAATAATTTTATTGTACAGTGTGTCCTGATTGTCTCATTTTTTAAAAAAGGATGTCCTACTTGTCTCCTTTAGAAGAGTTCTGTGTCCTGATTGTCTTCTTTACAAACCCACACACCCAAGATGCAATCTATACATTCTATAGCTATATCCTTCCATACAAACACAGGGACTGGGGGAAGAACTATATACAGACAATAAGAAAGGCTTATTTAAGGAAATCTTTGCTTACTTTGGAAACACAGGAACTTCTGGGTATAGGGAACTGGAAAATAGATATCAGCAAGCATGTTGAGGAAGATATACCACTGACACTGAAGAGATGAACCAAGTTGTTTCCAGCCTTTTGATATGACTACCTTTCAAATCCACTTATGTGGATCCAAATTCACATTTTAAACCATTGCCACATCCAGAATTCCACATTGTCTAGCACTTTCATCTGCATTTATTTAACTTGCTTGCAAAGATGTAACAAACAGTGCACACTAAATGTGATGACTGCATAGAGAAATAAGGAAAGCTCACATGCCTTCTGTTGCAAGACCCACAACCTCTTTCCTACTGCATGGCCAAACCCACTGCCGAACAAACCATGCTGTACTCAGGGCGTGAAAAGGGCTCAGGGCAGACAGTGGCCGAGGGCAGAAGGCAGTTGCATCCATGGGGATTTGTCCAGTCATTCTCTTCTATCTTCTAGAGACCTGAAAAAATACTCATTCCTATCTCTCCCTCTCACAGCTGGGTTTTTATCTTACATGTATGCATGGCTGTACAAAGGTGTCTGTAGTTTGGAATCATTTGTAGTGTGTGCCAGACACAGCTAGTCAGCATCATCTGTGGTCTGCAGCTGTGTCTGTCCCCAGAGGAAGAGAGAGACTGTCGTGACTCTGCCAGTACAGGAAGAGGCTGAAACGTGCTGAAGGGCTCATCAGCCTGACTAGGAACATTGCTTCTCCCATGAACAATTTAGAGCATTAAATTTCAAAAGTTTGGACCTTGGAAGGAAAGAAACTTTAGGTTAAATGAGTAATAATTGTTGCGGTCTTTCAGCAGGGACTATTTCTGCAATGATCTGGCTGACATGGGGTGAAATGGGGAGAGGTGCCAGAAGCAGTACATGTTCCAAGAAGGATAGCATAGTAGTATCACATATTACATGTCTATTTTTTAAAAGAGATTCCTTTACAACATTTACTTCTAAAACTCGACAGCTTTTGACACAGATTAACATCTTATATGTTGACACAAGCAAATCAAATAAAACTTGAGTATGCCTTTCCCTTGTAAAATGATTAACACTGAGCTTGTCAAATCATTAAGCCAGTCGATATGTAGCTTTGCTCTATGGGGAAGCTTCAATTTGTACTTTTTGAAATTTTCCATCCTGGTGCCAAAAAGGCAAATGCTAAGTAAATTCTCAATCCCTGTGGAGTCTACAAAGCAAATATTAAGAAGTTAATTTCACATAAATACATGTCAAATAAACACTAGAAATGGCTGCACCTGCAACCTAGGTAAGGGCTCATTAGATTTACGGGACTAGGTGCATATACTATGTTTATCTAGTTCTGCCTGTCCCTAGTCCTTGATATCCATGTCTCAGCATGGCTTTGAACAACTGATGTAAACAAATGCATCAATAACTGAAGCCAACAAAGAAGCTTACAAAAGCTAAAACCCCTCAGTTCTACAAGTGAGTAAGATACTGCAGTGTTTAAATTACAAAGCTTCTGTTAAAAAGAGTTGTTATGAAAAACTTTTTACCGTGCTTAAAATAGAAAGGCCGCAATTCTTAACTTGATATTTGCCAACAACTAAGCGATTGAATATCCTAAACCCCAAAAAGTATATACCCCCTTCACATTCAAGCATCTTCCATGTCTCTGCTTTTCATTCCTCTGTGGGATGTAAGAGTTTGGAGACCAGCGTGTTGCAGGTGTAATCCACCATGTCAAAAAGCATCAATTTTGTTCCTAAGCAACCCTGCACAGTGCAGTGGTTGCTGTCCATAGCTGATAAGGATGCTCAGGGAATTCTTAACTGGCTGCAAGTGGAAGAGATGAAAGTTGCAGAATCTGAAAGTAAGGCCACTAACACAGTAATAAAATTCCATTTGGGGGTAATAAAAAAGGGGAAGATGAACAGTAACAATGAAAAGTTAAGGATCCCATTACACAGGCTCTCATACAGAACACTCTTGGTTCATCCTGAAGAAAGAAGCAGTGATTTAGGATGCAGCAGACACTTTCTGACTCTGAGCTATTACACCATGTTAAATTACATCCTTGGTCACCTCACAGTCTGACTCTCAGCCCTTTACAAGGAATGCCTGGATGGCCAAGCTTGCAAGTGATAACGTGAAAGACTGTATCAGCCAAAACATTTTGAGAATAGGCCATTACAAAGCAAAAAAAGTCCATGTTTCTGGACGGACATTTGAAGAAAGTTGAGGTTTGGCTTCAAAAGAATTTTGTTTCAGAATAATAATTAATCAAAGTGTGTTAATATATGATCATAAAATTATACAAGTACCTTTATCGAGTTCCACAATTATTTTTTTTATTTACCCAAGGTAATTTAAAACTCTTGTGGAATATACTTACTTTAATTTACCAAGGTACTTAGACTAATTAAATAAACTCCTGCAAGTTTATGTTGTCTGTTATACCACAAGAAGTTGTATATATCGAAGGAAACTGAGCCTCCAGTAATAAAACACTCAAATTTATTTATGCAGATATGTGTAACATTTTTGTTTTAATATTCATATTATGTTGTACTAGAATTTTAATGGAAAAAGTATACAAGTGGTCTTAATATTGGGATTTCTACTTCCTAGGCTTATCTTTGATATGAAGCTTCAGTGCAAGTGATAATACAAAGCTGAACTAAACAGCATCTGGTTAAGAGTTGTTGACGACGGAGGTCACAATCAGTACGGACAACCAATATGATCTAAGTATTGTTCAGTTTAATTAGGGAACCTCTACAGCTTATATAGACACACAGACTCACAGAGCATAGTTGGCATAGCTTCATTGGCTCCCCACAATTGTCCACACGCCCTACTGTTATACATTAGTGGTTTAACTACTAATATCACGCGAAGTTGTTGATCGACGTATGCATCCTGTTATTCCAAGATAACTCTTTGTGTTTACAGCTACCAGTACTTTGTTTTAGTTACACGCTGCTAGCACAGCACTATTTTGCTAAACTACTAATTACTTCTACACTTACGCTAAGCATGGCCTACCACTATATCAAGCTCTAAGCTTATATTACCAGATTGCTCACACTACTTATTGCTAGGATTGCCACAAAGAGTAAACTCAGAAATCACAATGTCTCCTTGAAGAGAAAGAACTGTGCTACAAGATGCTTACCTCAAAACAGTAACTTCTTATACAAAGACTCATAAAAAACCCAGGGAGATGCATTTTATAGACGTCCCATTTAGGAACAGAGATTAAGGTAAAAGTCAACTGCAGAGCTATAGACCATGTTTATAAAGTTCATATTACTGGGGGAAAAAAAAAAAAAGGAAAAGAAAAATAAAAAGGAAATTTAGGCAAAGTACTACTTAAACTTCCCACTTAAGTCTCCAAACAGTATTTTAAAAAACTAAATCAAGAGGCAAAACAAAACTATTTTTCAGCAAACAAGGGAAGAAGGTGAATTTGCAGTGTTCAAAATTGAGAATTACAGCTTACCTTTTCTTACCATCATCATCTTAGAATCATAGAATCAACAAGGTTGGAAAAGACCTCAAAGATCATCAAGTCCAACTATTCCATCATCATCTTAACAAATATTCTGTGTGGAAGTTAAATATGAGCCCTACTGAAACAAAGAAAGCCTTTGGCTGAATGTTTCTTGGAAAAGATGTAATCTCCTACCTTACACTCTTTAATAATTTTGTACCTGATTGCTAAAAACATTTTCAGTAATTTAACATCTGCACATCATAACTCACATTTCTTACATATCTTTTCATGATGAACTCTTGGTTTGAAAAGCACAGACAGAAAATTAGGATCAAAAAATATTTTTCCCTTGGATGCTTTACATTAATCTCTTGTTTATATTATCTTCCCCTCCCCCCCCCAATGAAACTTTATTGCACTTGCCTAAGAATACTATACACAAAACACTCTATCTCCTTCTACAGTGAATATAGGGTACATTGTATTCTAACTGAATACTTTGAATACTTTTAAGATCCACTTGTAAGATGCTTTTGGTTCTGATAGGAGTAGGACATACTCGAGTATCAACACCACGCTCTACTAATCCTAGCAGTTACTCTTGTGCACGTAAGACTCTGTTTTCTAAGGTGACTAGGTACCTAGTTTCCCAGATTATTTCCCAGCTTTCCACTCTTCTCCTTTGTGTTCCTAAGCACCTAAGCCTCTTTTGAGAATTCAGGCTGAGTGCCTATCTGCATCTCCAGATACCTAAATGCCTTTAAAAATCTTCCCTGCAGTGTTCCACTCCTACAAACTAATAAAGCCAGGAGATCTCTGTGTCTCTAAGACTTGACTTCACTGTTAAGCCTACCAGATCAAAGAAACCAGTAACATGGGGGAAAATGAAAACCAGGGATGAAATGCAAAGCACTACACCTAAATACATTAAGTATGCAAAATCTGACTTTGTTAACATTTTTGTAGGCTTTCAGGCAACCTGCTATTTTCTGTAACAGGGCAGGACTAATGAAGTACATTTACACAGTGGCTCCAAAGGCTTGCACTTTCAGGATGGAGACCTGCAGACAAGTAAGGAACAATACTGTGAAGTGGGATATCAGAAAAGAAACCGCTTTTCTGGATACACAGAGAGTGCAATTGCTTATATGAGTAGTATCTTTGCATCTTTAGTATTTAGACTGATAGCAGTCTTTTAATGTTTTATTAGCTTTTGTAAATGCACTTAACTGCTAGAACCTGAACTGACAGGAGCAGCATCTCAGTAGTAATGACTGTGTACATTGAGATATGCCTTCTAATAATGCATAAAGTGTATCTATGCTAGTGTGAGAAAAAGAGTACAGTCTCATTTCAATTATAATAGAGCTGAATCTTGCTGATTTTTTTTTTTTTTCAATAAAGCTAAAATATTCTAGGACTGAATGGTGGTACTGGTCACAAGATTGTCATATGTGCTGAGGACATATTTGTACCCAGTATTTTTCTACTGAACACTTGCATCTGTTGCAGTCAGGTACTCAAGTCAAAAGCATCTCAATTCACACTTATCCAAGTCTATGGTCTTTGTGTACTCCAGTGAATTTTTTTGTCTGGGCCAAAACAAAAGCCATAACTATTTCTACATAACTCAGGGACTATAAAATATAATCTGAGCGCCAGGAAGGTCAAAATAATATGCTTCAGAAAAAAAAAATTAAAATTAATAAATAGTGGTAGAAGTCAGGCTACTAATTGTGATAGAGGTCAAAATCCAAGCATGGCAACTGTTACAGTTCCAGGAAAGGTAGCACAAAGCTGTCTATGATTTGAAAAATCTTTCCTCCACTGCATGAGCAATGCAGAAAATATTCTTTTAAAGCCTACGTCTTAATAAAAATCTGTACTCTCATCTATTGCTCGAAAAAATGATAGGGACAGAAATATACAGAAAGTTTCCATCACTGTCAGCTCTGTTGTCAGGTAACTGATGAAACACGAATCTAAACTTTGTTTCTGTATTTCTAATTTGTATTTCCTTTTTTGAACAACCTATCCACTTAACATCTGCTGAATCGGATTCTTCTCTTATCAGCTTACCATAATGCAAATTACAAACTGCTGCCAGTGGACTAGAATGGCATGAAAAATCAAATAAGAGGAGTAGTTCATTAGACTTTCTTTCAAGTGTCTGAAAAGTTAATTGTTACCCTGAAGCTGCAAGATGTTCTCAACTTATTTTGGATAACCATTTTATTTCTGAAGTACTTTTAAGTTCCCACATTCAGAAATACAGTTCTCATTTCCAGATTTTCTTTGCACAGTAGCAGTATTTCCAATGCTGTATTCACAGATTTGTACAGCTTTTATATTGCAAATTTTTCTTCTCGGAGACACAATGATATGAGTCAAGTACAGATTGTCATCACTCACTCTGAACTTCTGGAGTTCGGTCACTTGAGGATTTTACTAAAATCACAATATTCACTGAGGATTACTCAAATGATAGGCCACAAATAATAGATCAGGCACCAGTCATAATTGCTCTCTGAGTCGATTTGTTCTGCTGTACTAAATCAGCGTGTTTCTTTGCTACAATCTGGCCCACAGCAATCTCACCATTCTTACTGTTCATTCACAATAACAACAAAGAAATAAAATTCCATCTGTTTCCACTAAAGGAGCAGAAAGATCTTTTTGTTAAGCATCACCTTCACGCTCTTCATAACTGAAAGTAAGAAAGTTCATGCTGAAGAAAAATGAGTGAACTAGGCTAACTCCTGTTCCTCTAAGAGATCATCAGGACTTTTTTGAACAGAAAAGCTGGTCCCTAGTGCAACTAAATAATGATATAATGACTTCTGTTTCCTGTCAAACCAACATCCCAATGAAGTTTGAGTAATCCTTTTATCAGACAACATTTCTTTTTCTGTTTTACTGCCTTCAACTTGACCCTTACTTTTCAGTATTTCAAATTGTCCCTGAAGCCCTTTTTGAATGTCTAGTGCTGTGCTTTGAAGACGATTACACTACACTTTGTCCCTTATCTGTTACATGGTATTCTTATTTAGGCTAAATGTCTCTGCTGTGAAGAGAAAACAGATTGAGACATCAAACACATGTGTAAAACACAAAATTCACTAGGTTGTATACAAGAATACAAAACCAGAAGAATTCGGTTTGAAACAAGGTTGAAAATATTAAACACAAAATGAATGAACGAGCCAATATGGAATTACAAGATGCAGAAGTAATACTCCAACTTTGCTAATCTTTACCTCCATAATAGTCATCATAACAGCATTTTCAAACTTTTAATTGCATTGGTCAAAACCCAAAGATTTCTCACTTTGTGTTCTCTTACAGATTTTAATGAACTCACTTTTTCAAAAGAGAAGTTTCTAAGAGATGGACAAAAACTAAAGGTACTCGCAATGGTTCGAAAAGGAAAACATGATAATGTGTATGGCATTTGGGGGGGCAAAAAAAGTGATGCTGTAGAAATTCTGTGATGTTTGTAAGGAAAAAAAATCTATCAAGCAAATGTCAGGGAAAAAACCTTGTTACAAGGAAAGTTCAGGTCAAATGAATGACAATGATGATGAATGAAAGATTTGATCTAGTGGTGAAGAATACATCAGGAATCTAAAACAAAGAAGCAGAAAAAAATAAAGCCAGAAGAACCACACACACTGAAATTGTCCTGAACAAGGGAGGCAAGGTGCTAAGCCATCAGACAAATGCCCAAACAGAAAGACTATGAAAAGTGGTAGTTTGAAAGAAAAGTGAAGAAAACAAATAGATGGGATACGTACATAGGGATGCAATAAAAGTGAGAAAGGAGTGAAAATGAGAGACAATAGAATGCGCGGGAAAATGAAATCCATTGCCCTATTTCTCTCTTCATTGTTAGAAGCTTTCTGCTGTCACCTGTTTGATTATAAAGTCTTAAGGGAATTTCATTTATTTTAGATGGGATTTCTCGTACACTATGGTCTATATTTAAAAGTAATGAAAAATAATAGTTGCTTTATCTTTTCTGAAGACATAACCCTAGTTATGTCTGACTTGACAAAGCCACCCAATGTAAAGATTATAAATACAGAAGTTTAATATAGCAGTGAGATTGCTTTAGAACTGGTCACAGAATAGCACTGTGTTCCTCATTTAAAGTATAATATCTTCCTAAAACATAAAATACACTATAGCTCTGCTCAGCTTAGGAACAGACATTACCCTTACACCATCAAAGCCTTACCAGCTATTCCAGCTCATTTGGTGGTTACTGACAGGGTAGAAGGAAGGTTGTTAGACTATCATGTTATAAGGTGACAGCAGAAAATCACATAACTGTGCCACTATGGGTGTAAATGTTCACATGCCCCCATGTAAGTCTACCAATCTCAACTCAAAAAACCTGAGCTTCTCTGCCAGGCTTTATACTAGCCTGCTTTTTGACCTTTATGCCCCTACCTCCTATGCTTATCACTCTTAACTAGAATCTCCACCCACTGCTTTGTGACGTCTTTCAATCGTATTCTCTTGGCCCTTCTTGTCCTTGGTCTCTACTTTACTTTTGCTACAATTAATATTGATGAAAGAATAATTTGAAATTTTAAACCAGACAGCTGTTTCTAGCAGAGTGCACACTGGTTCAGACTAATCTTTCTCTCTCTTTATATCTGTATCTTTTTCTCACTCTCTCTCTTCCTTTCCTCCTTTCTTTCATTTCTTTCATATAACATCTTTTATGTACAGCTGTGTACTACTTGAGTTGAGCAGTCCACAATAGTTAATAGCTGGGATATCCTTGGAGGCTAAAAGTAAGTAATATGTGAAGGCACTGGCACTGCAGAAAAATGTAAACCATGTTTTTTAAAGATGCTTTGATTGTTCAGCCATCATGCAGAACTGAGAAATATAGCTCTTCCTCCAAGGTAACTCATTAAAATGCAAATGTCACATACTTGATCACCTTATTATTGAGCAAAATAGGAGAATGACACCAAGACTCAAAAACTCAACCTTAGGCTAATCTGTTGTCCACTATTAGTGTTTGTACATTTTTGTAGTATTTCACATAATCTGCTGTCTAGTACTGTCATTTAAAACACAGATACACCACCTAGCTTTCGTGCTAAAAGACAGAAGCTTTTCATATAGAGTCAATTTATATAAACCTAATTCAGCTAAAGCTAAAACTAAAAACCAAATTATCTGTATTAATAAACAGATGAGAAGCTTTAGCACAGAGCAAAAGTAGCACTACTCATTACAATCAGCTTCCACTGACCCTTACTGCTTTTCCTTGTAATTTCCTTCTCGTTTTGTGTAATTGCTCCATCAACTAAAAAGAATTCAAAGCTTTTAGGTCAATTCAGTTTAAAACATTCATATATATTTAGCATATAAACATAATCCTTATATGGTTATCATGAAAGGACATCATCTATCTCTTGCACTGATTAAAGGTTTCCCAGAAATTTGTGGTCTGTCATGTCTGCCCTTATAATCATACCAGAACTTCTGAGACTGAAACTTTGGATCTGTGTGCAAGCTGATCAAAACTTTCTCTGTGCAGACTACCTCATAAGGAGTCAAGCATGACTGTGTTATTTTTAACCTCCTTTTTTTTTTTAATGAAGTTCAAATCTCAGTTCTTGTGAAGATTTTACTCAGAACAATACCTCAAAATCTGCTGCTATAGAATAATACCTGTATCCTTTTCTTTCTTTTTTGTTCCTCGTTAAATAAACAAGCAAATCATATCTATGCCAAATCCATACCAGATCTGCATCATGACCAGCTGCAAACTAGCCATAAAAATGAAGGCAAAATTACGTTCAGTACCATGGACAAGTACTGCCCAAACAGACTATAACATTGAAAACACTCAAAAAACTCAACTTTTGTTACAAAAAGCATAGATCAGTTCCTGCTCTTTTATAATAATATTATACATTCTAAATATTGGTGAATTCTTGAGACCTAATTTGTTGCAATCATCACAGTTCTAATTAAAAGTATGTGGCAAACAGTATCAGCATGAGAAAATACAGGACTATAGAACTTGTGTCAGCATGTGTAACTTGTTCCTTCTGCTACCTTGTCCCTTCAGTTTGTCACTATCAGAAGAAAAGAAAACCAAAAGGAAAAACCAGGAGCCTAACAAGCAGATTAAAATCCCCAAAGCTCCTGTCACTCCTTTTTAGCATAAACTTGCCCTTACAATTTGTATGAAATATTTACAATGCACTATATTTATCCGCATTTGTTATATCACACTGAAGATAAAAGCCCTGTATAAAAAATGGTGGCATAAGACAGTCCCCTTTTCCTTTTCAGTATTTGGTGTGTGCATTGCCAAACTAAATTACAACTGCATAAAATAAATCAACTTTTTCATAATAGTTTGATAGTGCAGTGTCATTTTGTTAAACTTAAAAGTTATACATGTTTCATAAATCTCAATGGTCCCCACCAGATCTGCCAAAATGTTTGACTAATAAAATTATGGGCTTCATCATCATTAAAGTAAAAAGTTTGTCTTATAGTGTATGTAATTATTGAATGACTAGACAATTTCTACGGAATCAGCAAATGTTCAGTTCCACAGATGACCCTCTACAACCCAAAACTAAGAATAGGACAAAAAGTTGTCTTCCCGAATTAGTCAGCCTTCTAAATCCCTGTTATAATTACAGACAAATGCATTTTACAACTTGGTGCTCAGAATCAGCTGATACTACTTGACTCTGGTATCGGAGACTTCATAAAACAATGTCTTCTCCCATCTTTCCACGAAACTGTGTGGGATTCTACTGTCAACAGTGGCAATTTTTTAACTCCTAATTCTCTGTAAGAATTTATATTGCCACTATAATTGTATTTTAAGATCTATGCTTCACCTGCCGTATGTCTCACACATCCTTAGGTCGTTTTCCAGAGTCTGACACCAGATAGTGTAGCTCGATGCTTGTCATTTACAAGCTGCAGGTCCATGGAAATCAAAGGAAATGTAGCCAGGAATAGTTTTGGAGAAGACTAAGGTATCTACACCTGCTTTATTTTCATGAAAACAAATCACTTTGCAATACCAAAGTAAATATGCAAGTCTGCATCAACATAGCACTTCAAACAAAATGGCAGAGCCACATATTTTTCTGCATGATCAAATTAAAAGGTCACACTTGGGTTCTCCTCATGACTCTCACTGCTTCAGCAATACTGTAACAAGCAAACACATTTTTAAATATTACAGCAAACACTCCAAAGCACAGATATTCATAAAATATTCCCATTTTGTCTATCCAGCACCAAACAAAATTTTAGAGAAAACTGCGAAGAACCCCAAAGAGTTGCAAAGAGGGGCGGGGGGCAACTTTGTTGTTTTCATTTTCAGTTTATCTGCTAGTTTGGGTCTCATGCTATTTTAGCTTCAGCAACACCTTTCTCTCACTTGCACGTGCAAAAATGTTTAGAAAGAAGTGATGAGTCGTATTCACAAAGTTCTGTAACAAAAACTTACTCTTGTATTTTTTCCTAGCAACATTTTGTTGTGTTTTTTTTTTTAATCTGAGTATTTTCCATTCATGCCAGTACACTTGTTGAAATGTTGGCTGTAACCAAACACCAGCTGCACTTACCCCAGTGTTGTCATGGTGACAATGGTGTACCAGAAGGCTGCAGGGATGCTGGTGAACTTGCTGGCTGATGAACCCTTCTCTGCATAGTACATGACTGTGGCAAAGATTATGATGGCCATAGTGAGTGAGAAGAGGAGGAAGCCTAACTCCGAGGCACAACTTTTTAGGGTGTAGCCCAGGATGCGCAGCCCCTGTGAGTGGCGGGAAAATTTAAAGATCCTGAAGACACGAAAGACTCGTAGTGTCACAAAAGCCCCACTGACATCCTCATTATCTGTCATCACCAGGCCAATGTAATATGGCATGATGGCGACCACATCAATGATACTCATGACACTGCGCACGAATTTGTAGCGACTAGGGGCCGCCAGCAGACGTAATAGATACTCAACTGTGAAGATCATGACACAGGCAGTATCCAGACAGAAGAAAGCCACAGCGTAACGCTCTCCACAGGGCAGCTCTTTGATGCGACCTGGGCTTACCCCGCAGGGCACTGTCTCCACCACATTGGCGATAACAGAGACAGCAATGAAGAAACCAGTGACATAGTAGAAGACCAGAGCCAGTGTACTCGTGTGTGGGTTTTCAAAGGCCCGCCACATCCTCTGCCGAGCTGTCATTGAGGGCAGGGCGCTCTCAGTTGCATGATCCTGATCAGCATCATCCTGCAGGCGCTCGGCATTCTCACGCCGGCGATCCTTGTACTCCTCATAACAGCAGTCACCAATGATTTCAGGGATGATGCCAAAGAAGGCCAGCTCCTCATCATAAGCTGAGATGCACTCCTGGCGGGGATAATGAAGCTTCCCAGTACGGTAGAAGTTGAGAATGTGGCGGAAAATGTCTGGGTCCCGATCAAAAAAGTACTGCTGTGTCTCAGGGTGGTAGAAGAAATCCCTCTCCGAACTGCCCAACAGAGTATCAGGGTAACGCTCTAACGTGTCCAGCCATGTCTGAAACTGGATACCACTCACATTCAGCACAATCAGAGAGTCCTGGCTTCGCTTCCTCTCCTGCCGTGGAGCAGCTGGCATGGGACCTGTGGCCACTGGCATCCATCCTATGGCTGCTGCCCTGGCAAAGGGTAACCAAGCTGCTACTCCTGCCGCCATGGTCCCAAACACGTACTACAGCTTAGGGAGTCAATCTAGAGACAGTTCTGGTCCGGCCACTAAAATAGAGAAGAAAAATACTCATACATTTTCAAGGCAACCAAATTCCTGAACATTGTTGTGGTTTCCAGTACTAGCAGAAAATCTTGTTTCTTTTTTGTTTCCTCCCCTTTTTCATACCAGAATATCCTTTCAGGGGCTAGTTAGCCAGTTAAGATGATAAATCTAGGCACTTGGAAATCATCGCATTCAAAGCAGCTACTCTAGCAGCCAGATCCTTTGGATACAAGGTCCACGGGAGGCCCCTGGATGGAATCAATGGTCCACAAAGCACGAACCCCAGGAGCTGGCTGTTGGCTCTGGTGCAGCGGTGCAGCCACCTGGAAGGAGATTTTCTTCCACGCGCGATGCAGTCGGTCCCCCCGCCCCTCCTCCGCTCCGCTCCCCGCCCGCTGCCAGAGCCGGGCCGCGGTCGCCAGCGGAGCCCTTCCCAGGCGGGCTGCAGCGGGGCCACCCGGCGCCGCCGCCCGCTCGCCGTGACGGGGCGGAGGCGATGGGCCGGGCGGGTCTGTACTACCTCTTCAGCTGCAGCCCTGGAGTAGCAGCGGGACGAATGCTCTCCCTGACCTTGATCGCCGCTCTGGGGACTCCTCCTGACCTCGGCTCAGGGCCGGGGGAGCCGGCGGGGCAGGGGGAGGAGCTCCGGGAGGCAGCATTAAACTTTAAGGCAAGTTTTCCGCGTAGGAAATGCGTTAAAGGGCAGAGGGGCGCCGGGTAAGGGGGCGCCGGGAGGGGGGAGCACCTCAGAGAAAGGAAGAGGGCGGAGGGGAGTCTCCCCGGGACGGGACGTCGGTTCACGGACAAGGGCTCTCCAGAGGGAGGAGAGCTGGGTCGGGCAAAGCCTCGGGGGCTGTGGCAGTGGTAGGAGAGGAGGGTTTGGATGCACCGAAGGTGGGATCCCTGGAGCATCCTCGAGAGCGCCCGAGCGGGCGACGAAGGGCGAAGCCGGGGAAGGCTGGCAGTGGAGTGGGAGCGTAGCAGGGGCTCCCTGGCGACGGGGGAGGCCGGGGCGGGCGGGGGCCCCCAAGACGGGCGCGGGGCTGGGGCGCGGGGTTCTGTAACGGGTCGGCGGGGGACCATCCGTACCCCCGGCTCTGCTTCCTTTATCTAGCCCCTTCCCCTACTCGGTTCTCGCATCCCTCCGGACGTGCCCAGCCTGCGGCACCTACCTGTGAAAGTCTGGCGAGCGCGCTCAGTTGCATAGAGACTTTTGGAAATACGGGCTCTGGCGCTAGATCTCCGTGCCCCGCCGGGAACGGCGGGGAAGTAGTTGCTCCTGAGAAAGCTTGATTGCATCCAAAGGGACATCGATAATAAGGCTTTCCCCCACCCCCACCCCCCTCCGCCACCACCGAGCGCCAAGCAACAAGTTCAAGGGGTGGGTGGGGGGAAAAAAACAACGTAATCGCGCCTGGCAACTCGGCGGAGCACGTCTTTTCGGGGCGCGGATCCTGCGGCGCGGGGCTGCCGTCAGCCGCGGCTGCGGCCGCTGCCCCTGCCGCGGGGCTGCCGCGGGCTGCGGGCGGCAGTGGCGAGGCCGTGCCGCGGCCAAGGGCGGGGGGGTGCTTCCCGCTGCCTCCCCCGCGGCGGGCGGGCCATGCTGCCCTGCCGCGCCGCCGCCCGCGGACTAGGGGCGCAGGGGCGGGCGGCGGCGGAGGAGAGTACGGGGCGGGTGGAAGAGGAGGACATCGTTCCGCGGGAGGAACAAAGGGGCTGCGGCCGGCTGCGCTGGCGGCAGCAGGACAAGCGGGGAGCGCCTGTGGGGGTGCTTGTGTCTCTGTGTGCGGGTGTGTGCCTCTGCGAGGCCGGGATCGAGCGGTCCAACCTCCGCCGGCAGCGCCGCACAGACCCTCCGGAGTTAGCGGTGTTGCGGGTTGGGATCGGGCGCCAGAGATGGCTTAGGTGAGGCATTTAGGGAATTTCTCGGGAGTGCTGTCTCCTTTCAGGGTAGAGGGGGATGATTTACTGGGGGAGGGGGGGGGGGGGGGGGGCGTGTGTAGGGGGTATGAAATGCGTGGGAGTGAAGTGTGGGGACGCTCCTCTCAACCCGCCCCGAGCCACTCCGGAGTTCTCGCTGTAATATCCAAATGGCTCTTACCAGCTTTGAGAAAGGCGAGAGAGCTGGGACGGGTATGGGAGCCTTTTCCTCCTCCTCTCCTTTCCGCTCCCAGGCAAAGCTGTCCCCCCTTTTCCCGTCGCTAGATGGCGTGTGGATGACGGGAAGTGAGCTCCGCGCTGGGGTGCCACAGAGGGGCCCCCAGCACCCTGCCGGCTGCTCGGCCGCGCCCGGGCCCGCCCCGCTCCGCTCCTGCCCGCCGCGGAGGAGATGGTTGCTCCGCGGCACTTGCTGTTGGAACGGGCGCGTAGTTCCTCGAGCTGTGTCGGCCGCTAAGATATATACGAGGAACTGTTTGTATTTTTTAATTAAGACTCTGAAAGCACTCCCTGTCTTCCTCACAGAGCTCGCAGCAAGATAGCGGAAGGTATTGCTCCATCTAATGCACGTTTGTTTCGTTTGAGTTACAGAGTAGATAGGAGCCTTAACACTTGGAGATCATCTGTCTAGGCCTCCTATTCCAATAATCTATTTGTGCCAAAGGAACTCGAAACAAAAGTAAACCATATATATACTGTAGTTCGAGAGTTTACTCTTTTCTCTATTTTAATAATATGCTCAACTTTGTTATATATTCTCTTTTAAGTTCCCATGAAAAAGATGAACGCTCTCAGTACTGTGGTCTCTATAATCTGTTCCTACAAGAGATACCTGAAAGCATGGACTGAAAAGGTTTCAAAATGTTTAATTGTTTAAACATGCCAAGCTTAGGAAAGCTTGTGATGATAAGCAATAAATTATGTGAAATAAAATACTTCATAAAATAAAAGATGTGTTCCGTGGTTTTACTTAAGTTACTTTTTTGTTGCTTTGTTTTGTAGGGGTTGGTTTTGGTATTTTTTCCCCTAGGTCAAATGTTGAGTACATTATCTCATAGAATCATGGAATCATATAGGTTGGAAAATACCTTTAAGATCATAGAATTCTATAAATTGAGCTCCCAATGGTGTGGATATTCTTCTCCCATATGAAAAATTAGGGCCTTGTATTTGGTGTTGCAAAAAGACAGTCCCGCAGCAATTAATAAAGCTCAATTTATGATCCTGTCAGTTTAGCACGGAGACAATAATATGAAACTTCCGTTCCTGACAAATAATCAAAAGGGGTTTCATTTTCAGCTATAGATTTTTTTTCTTAAAATCAATAACAGCTTTCATTTCTTAACATGCCTACCTTTACAGAAAGCAGTTACTGCTTACAGATGCTTTTTTTTCTTTGCAGTTTTTCCAGAACAGAACTCTTCACTTGCAACAAATGGCTTTTCTCCTGTGTAGAGATGAGAATAGGTTCCATTTGAGACTCACTTGGATTCTTGTTGCAATATCAAAGTTTCAGATTTCATCAGGGAACAGAAAAGCAACCAAATAAGCCCTATACATTTGGACAAGTGAGGATCAGGTAGTGTTGTAAGATTGTGCCTGTTAAATCTCAGGTTTGAAAGCAGGCTACTTTCAAAGTCTTTCCTGACACCATTGACTATTTGGGAAAAGTGGTCACCTCAGTTTCAGAAACACTAGTTTGGAAAGAAAAGACAAAGAGTATACTCTGTTACCTTCTTATTCTAACAAAGTCCATAAATACACTACTGAGAAGTGATGACCAGGAGCTCAAACAGCTTGTGCCTTGACTTTAGTGCCCTGAAACTGTCTGGCTGCAGTATTCCTTACTTTGTACATTTCAGAAAGGATAAATTCTTGTATGCAAAGTGTACCTAAATAATCAGTTCTCCTGAAGTCAAAATCCTGCCTGTGACATCAGAATTAGCTACCAAGAGATTGGTGTGATGTGAGAGAGGGGATTATGACTTCAAGTAGGAATTAAGTAGCCGAGACTCAGAGAAAAATCCTGTTTTCAAGAGAAGAAAATAAATGCTAGTAATTGTAGAAAAAGAAGAAAAAGGTACTAAGGGGAATGCGCAACGGCCTCTAATATGAGCTATTTCTTAATTCTTTCCAAAGTCATGAGGCACAAAGAACTCTTAAGGATTAAAGAAGATAACAGCTATGATGCGCAAGTTTATATTACAGCATTTACATTTTTTTCTTTAATATTTTAGAAGTATTTAGAATGTTACAACCCAAGATTTTTCTTTACAAGCTGAATGCACCCCCTCCAGCATTAAGCCAGTGGTCTTTCCTACTGAGAAAAGAATGCTACAAATATTTCAAGCCACACTGTAAGCCTTAACTTCAAGGTTCCACTACAGCATCTTACTTTTTTCTTTTCTTCCTCTTCAGTCTAGAAGATAATTTCAAAATTTCTGAGTCCAATTAATGCAAAGGCATCTTTCTTTTCTCCTTTCCTTCTTTCCTTTTCTTTTCCTTCCTTCCTTCCTTCCTTCCTTCCTTCCTTCCTTCCTTCCTTCCTTCCTTCCTTCCTTCCTTCCTTCCTTCCTTCCTTCCTTCCTTCCTTCCTTCCTTCCCTTCCTTCCTTCCTTCCTTCCTTCCTTCCTTCCTTCCTTCCTTCCTTCCTTCCTTCCTTCCTTCCTTCCTTCCTTCCTTCCTTCCTTCCTTCCTTCCTTCCCTCCTTCCTTCCCTCCTTCCTCCCTTCCTCCCTTCCTTCCTTCCTCCTTTCCTCCCTTCCTCCCTTTCTTCCTTCCTTCCTCCCTTCCTCCTTCCCTTCCTTCCTTCCTTCCTCCCTTCCTCCCTTCCTCCCTTCCTCCCTTCCTCCCTTCCTTCTTTACTTCCTTCCTTCCTTCCTACTTTCCTCCCTTCCTCCCTCCCTCCCTCCCTTCCTTCCTTCCTTCCTTCCTTCCTCCCTTCCTTCCTCCCTTCCTCCTTCATTCCTTTCATCCAAATTCCTTCCTTCTTTCCTCCCATCTGAATTTATTCCTTAAGAATTCCTTCCCTACAAATTCCTTCCTTCCTTACAAATTCCTTCCTTCTTTCTTTCCATCTGAATTCCTTCCTTCCTCCTGAATTCCTTCCTTCTGAATTCATTCCTTCCAAATTCCTTCTAAATTCCTTCCTTCTGAATTCCTCCTGAATTCCTTCCTTCCGAATTCCTTCCTTCTGAATTCCTTCCTTCTGAATTCCTTCCTTCTGAATTCCTTCCTTCCTTCCAAATTCCTTCTGAATTCCTTCCTTCCTCTTCTCAGTCTAAGCAAAAGAGTTTGGAGGTTTGGTATTTTGTTTTGAGGATTTTTTTGTTTCAATAGACAGAACAATCCTGAGACCTAAGCAGAAAAGGTCTAATATAAGGATTTCTAGAGTGCTGTTCATGACCCCACAGAAGAACTTGGTCACAAGATTAAGAATGTGTTTTGCAGAGGAAAATGTTTGATTCTATAATGCAGGTAAGAGAACTAATACTTTGGTTGACCATGCAGTCAACACAAATATATATCTTCATAGTCTACACTCTCCTGGCTTTCATGGATTTGTCTTGTCTAAATCTATCTGGGTTTTGTTCTATGGGCCAGACAGAGTAAGTGGGAGGCTTTAGATAGGGGCACAATTTTCCAAAGACAAAAAAGTCATCTTTGTGGGAGTTTGCTAAAATAGGCTCAGGTCACTGTGCAGTGCAACTGCTTGTCATCTTTCTTTCTATATGGAGAAATGGATTGCTGTGGACTTTAAAAAAAAAAAATGACCTCTCACTGGTCAAGGTTTAAGACATGCTGTGGGGAACCACAGAATGTGCATCATTTCTTTTAAATTCTGAGGACAATCTGAGAGTTAGTGTAGCCATCATTAACCTAAAAAAAAAAAAGACAATTATTTCTGTGGAAAAGATTTTTTTTGTCTGCATTTTTTACAGATTTAGTGGATGGAAGAGAAAGGCAGAGATATCAGCACTGTGATTGCTTTTTTTGTTAAAGTGAGGTTTAATCAGTACTTGGAATCATCTCAAGAAATCCTCACATGCTTCCAAATAACAGGCTTATTTGATCTCAAATATTTGCACTTTTTCTGCTCTAAACCAACAAATACTGTTTTAGTAATGATATATGTTTTTCTTGATGTACAAAATAGTATATAAAAGATTAATTCTATTAAGCTGTGTATTAGTCATGTTTAGCCCTGGGAATTTCTATTTGCATTAGGGATGTTTTACCCATCAATGAAATGGTAAAGAAAAACTTACAAACTTCAGATAAATAACTATTTATCATTCTGAATTGCTGTTCTGACTCATATAGTATCTTCAAAGGAATAATTGTTTCATCAATACAATAAGGCCAAATTTTAACCAGTTTAGCCTTTGACATCTGTGCTACTCACCCTGACTTTGTAGAGTAAACTGAGAGAAACAACTCCAGAGACCAATCAATCCTATCTCCAATTACAGTGTATGTAAACAGGTATCTGTTGACTATAAAAGGTAGGCTGGGATGACTGTGGTCCCTATGATAGGAGTCTTAGACACTTAAAATTAGGCAGGATGATCCTGAGACTGGGAGCCTGAGCCAGTCTGATAAATCAGTAGAAAAGCTACCCTAGATTTCAAGAGTCTTTAAGTTCACATTCTTTGAAAGAGAAATGAAGACTGAATTAATGTAGAAAACTAATTAACCTCTAGAGTTTATACTCCTGATTGCACTGAAGTGCTTTGGGAAGTCTTCTTTGACAAGGATGCCCCTTGTCAAACTTACTCTGTGTCATGGTAGCCCCATTTCTAATCACATGTAGAATCTCCAGTATCAACAGATACTCACCTTTAAGTCCACAAGGACTGAGAAATAAAAGAAAAAGAAAAAAACCCAACAAACAAACAGAAAAAACCAACCAACAAACGGAAAACTGGAAACAACAACAACAAAACCACAAAGAAACCCTCTCAGGATGTATAGCTTGGATTGGTAACTCTGTCTCCTCATACTGAAGTGTAAGGTGCTATTGCAGTATTTAGTTATGACAAATCTGCATCAGTGCATGACAGCATGCCACTTCCACTAGTGGGTTCTTTCAGGTGTGTAGAGTTTGGTACTTCTCTTTGCCCTGTTTCTGTGCATTGATTCTCTGTCATGACTGTCATTGTTTGCTTGAGCCATTGGGTAAAATATGTATCAGGCATGATTTAAACTCTATCATCTAAACTGGTTCTTGACAACCAATGCACATGGAGACTATATTGATGCAGGCAGACAGTATCTCCAGAATTATCAGTCCATGATTCTGTCATGATCATTCCTTCATAGATTCCTTCCTGGTTCAGGAGAAAGCTTGGACTGAAATGTATCAAAATATAAATAAAATTTACGAGTCCAGGTCGTTGTAGTTTGTGCACTGAATCCTACTTTACCTATTAAACCAAAATTATTCAGTAAGTTCTGCAGGAAGGGGTAAATCAGATGGGAATCTCAGTTTCAACAGGAAAGGAATCTGCCTGAGAATGTTTATCAAAGAGAGCTGCAAGATGAAGAACTGATTGATTCACGGTAACACTGAAAGGGACATCATCAGCCTGTGGTCTGCTGTAACCACAGATGAGACAGACTCCACCAAAGTGGTTACAAAGTCTTGGAAGACACATTTGCACAATCTTGGGAGCCTTTTTTCTTCTCAAGTGTCCACAGAAAAGGGTCAATGTAAAAAATAAGTTAGTTTACATTTCAGTAGCTTCCAGATTCAAAGAACATGAAGAACATTGCAGAAGAAACGATTTCCTCCTTCTCTTAAGGTTTTAAGCTTCTTACTCCAAGCCATCCATAGCCCTACAAGTCTTGACCATTTATGTGTTTGCTTCTTTTTTAATTAAGGTGGGCAATATAGCTAAAAGTTTTGACATTGTGGTAAATTAGTGAAAAATGCATATAAGCAAATTAAATGTGGTAAAACTAATGCTTTTTTCAGGAATACCCATTCTGATTTTTTTTTTAACCTCCATCTTGGTAATGGATTTTCTCAATGAAATGTGTTGCCCTTTATTTATTTTTTTTAAGCTTCTTATATATATTTTGCTAGCATACCTTTATCTGTTTGCTGCACTTGAGAAGCTGTTTGCCTCATAGGCAACAAACTGCATGGTAAAATTATTTAGCAGCCAAAATATTATTGCATTCCCCCCCCCCCCCCCCCCCCTTCTCAGTGTTTGACTAAACTTTCTTTTAATTTTTACTCTATAACATACATACTCACAGCATCACAATCTTTCAATCTGTGTCCAAACTTAGACATTTTAAATATACTTCTTTGTATTCCAGGAAATGTGGGGTTTGGATGTCAGCCACACTCTTCCTTTCCTGCAAAAACCTTACTACAATCAGTGGCTCCTTGCCTAATTATGCCCATCTCTCTTATACTGTGAATCCTTTCTAAAACTGCTTTGTTACTAGATTGGCTCTGCTATTCAGTACCTTATATGGAGGGTACCCAAAGAGGGGTAATATGGCTCCAACTGAGAGCAATTGTATCCTACTGTCTTGGTCCAGAGAGGGAAAAAGACTCAGTTCTTTTGAATATTCCTGTGTTATGAAATTAGAGGCACAAACAAGCCCAAAATATCAACAGCCCTTGAGGCTATTTATTACACAAATAAAGTAGATGGATCAGAAGGGGAGAGAGAGAAAATAGAGAAGGAGAGAGAGAAGAGGGAGAGAGAAGTGGAAAGGAATTATATTACCACACCACTCACCCCCCAAGACAGTTTGAGTCTGTGGAGGAAAGGTGCTGCAGCTTTGGATGTAGAGGAGATGTCCTTATTGGCTGTGTTGCTCTCTGAGCAGCCTCTTCAGCTCCAGGAGCTGCAGCAGGCAGAACTTAGGAGATGGAGAGAGGGTTCCTCATGATCTGCTTCTTCCAGGCTACATGGTGATGTCTCTGTCCTGGTATTCTCTGTTTATTTCAGAGCAGCATTGCCCCAGTCTTTTCCTTCTGTGTTTTTGCTCTGTGTTTTCCTTCTACTGAGCCAGTAGTTGCTCAGATCTTTTATACAGTTTTTAGGTATGTATATTCCAGAGAGTATTGATTGGCCTCTGCCCATTTCCAGGACAGCTGCAGTCTGGTGAGCAATTGTTATCTATGCACCTTCCCAAGAGTCATTCCAGTGGCTCTACCAAGTACACATCAGCTATTGTCTGGGCAAGAAGCAAAGGTGATTTTATCTTTGTTGAATCATATCAGGAGAGACAAGATTTAGTCTCTCACACCTACCCATTTTTAATAACTGATTTCTGTTCCAGCAAAGCCTCCACCATTTTGAGTGTCAGTGGCTTTATAGGAATCCAATATGAAAGGGATTAATATATGCAAAAATATAGTTAGTAGAAGCAACATGTCATACAAGCCCTATGAGGAGAGGCTGAGGGAGCTGGGGATGCTTAGCCTGGAGAAGAGGAGACTCAGGGGTGACCTTATCACTCTCTACAACTACCTGAAGGGAGGTTGTAGACAGACGGATGTTGGTCTCTTCTCCCAGGCAGCCAGCACCAGAACAAGAGGACATAGTCTCAGGCTGTGCCAGGGGAGGTTTAGGTTGGCTGTTAGGAAGAAGTTCTATACAGAGAGAGTGATTGCCCATTGGAATGGGCTGCCAGGGGAGGTGGTGGAGTCGCATTCATTGAAGGTATTCAGGACTTGATGGGGTGCTTGGTGCCATGGGTTAGTTGTTTAGGTGGTGTTGCATTGGTTGATGGGTTGGACGCGATGATCTTGAAGGTCTCTTCCAACCTGGTTTATTCTATGTATTCTATGTATTCACCAGCACAAACAAACATTTGTCAGGAATAACTAGATTGAATCAAGTTATTATCTGGCATTACAAATTACTTTGTTAGTCCAGCCAGCTTGTAGCAAATGAAGAAACCTGAGGTCAAGCAGACCAGCATGAAGCCAGTGACTTCAAACCTGAGAATATCTGGGAAGCTGCCTGTGGGGGCACTTGCTGTGCCTGCAATTGCTAATAGCCCTTGTACCAGTGTTCAGAACAGGAAATAGAAACCTTCTTTCATGTTAATGATTGCTTTCTAATTGCATAAACAGAAAGCAGTCCTTTACAGCAAGCCACTTCTCCAGTTTAGGGAGCAAATACAAGTTTTTGGTGTTCCTGGTGGCATTGTTGTGGTGAGTCCAAGCTCCCAACAGGAAGAAAAGATGAAACAAAAAGTCTTGGAGTCTACTGACAAAAGTGAAACATTACCTATAAGTGTTTGCATTAATTTTAGATATCAAGCTGGGGAAAAAAAAATCAGAAAAGCTGTAATTATTTTCCTAACAGCTAAACTGAGTTTTATTTCCCTGGAACATAAGGGGCTAGAGGAGTGGATAGTTAAGAAATCCTGAGAAACATGTTAATTAGAGTTGATGTTATGCTATTAGTGAATGTCATCTGGACCTTGAAGTTGTAAAGTCAAGAAGTTATCAGTCATAAAATCCAGAAATTAGAAGTGTCCAAAATGTACTGGTCACTGTGCTCTACATGATTCCAAATGAAATATGTCACAGAGATACTTTATTTAGCTTCATCACAAAGTTAAACAAATATTTCATTGCTTGAGAAACAATACTTCACTTGAAGGGCAGGTCTCAGCACAGATTATTCAGTTGTAAGTTATGCTGCTAAGACAATCTGACAACTTGCACAAAATTATTGCTGTCCAGGTTAAAAGAAGTATGTATCAGTTAAATCATACTTTCTTTAGAAGGAGGCTGTGGTTTTGTTTAGTAATTAAAAACATTGTTTTGCTGTAATATCATTGTCCATAAATCAAATGGGAAGAAAATATGTAATTTAAATGTCAATCTGTTGAAAGTACGTAAGATAATAAGGAACAAAATTGCCGCAATGCCAGATCTTTTGTTTCCTTCTCATTGTGTATGTAGCATTGCTTAGTTACTTGAATGAACTTGTAGATAATCACAGAATCACAGAATCACCAAGGTTGGAAGAGCCCTCAAAGATAATCAAGTCCAACCTGTCACCCAAGACCTCATGACTACTAAACCATGGCACCAAGTGCCACATCCAATCCCCTCTTGAACACCTCCAGGGATGGTGACTCCACCACCTCCCTGGGCAGCACATTCCAATGGCTAATGACTCTTTCTGTGAAGAACTTTCTCCTGCCCTCGAGCCAAAACTTCCCCTGGTGCAGCTTGAGACTGTGTCCTCTTGTTCTGTTGCTGGTTGCCTGGGAGAAGAGACCAACCCCCTCCTGGCTAATAACACTAAAAAGCCTCAAGACTATAGCAATTATAGTCCAGATATTTGACATACACCATGTTAATTTAAAATACATACACACATACATATACACACATACATAAATACCAGATAAAAAAATCTGTTCAATCTAACTCACATTAAAGCAAAAGAAAGCAGAAGGGAGAAACACCAAGCAGTAGTAAAGTTTCTGTAAATAACTTGAAACCACCTCTATAGCTCAGGATTCCAGGATCAATGAAAGTTCTGTCATGGGTCAAAGTCCATTTGCAGCTTCTGCTTTGCTCTCATCAGCCTCTGCAAAGCTGTCATATAATTCACAGTTTGGTCATCTAATTTTATCTATTACACTGAATGGAAATGTTGTCTAGATGGGGCATCAGTCCATCCGAACCCCATATCATCCTCTTCTAATTCATCCCCCAGTTATCGCAATTAGGACAGAAGATAACAAGCATGGAAAGCTTTTTCTCAAAAATGAATAGTACTCTGTGCACATAACTAATGATGTCTGGTTTCCCTCCTGTCCAAAAGAGGGTGATCTCATTAGCCTCTTTCTTAGCAAATAATAATAGGGTGTCTTTTCTCCATCCACTTCCCAGTTCTTATAAAATTATAAAAGTTGCTCATCTTTAGGATCTTTACACCTCTAAAATGATGTTCAAGAATTACTGTGAGTTTGACAGGCAGGCTGACACACAAAGTGATTCCATTCCCTCAATTTTGGGAATTTACTCAATTACCTAGAACATCATGCTACAAATTGCCGTCTCTCTCTTCATTTTGATATGCTAATTCTGATAATATCTAGCCATCTTATTATAGAAAAGAGATCTGAACATACCCTTTTCCACTCTTTTTATTGTAGGCTTCCACATCTTGTCCCTGTAGGTGAAACTCTAGTTACACCTGTCAGTTACAAGGAATAGCATAAAGTTTGCCTTTTATCTGGTCACCATCCCCCTGAACTACAACAAAGAATTAAACTTCAGAATCCTGCATCTTTTGCAAAGCTGCCAACTTAAAAAGTTGCATCTGCTAGCCAGATGTGTGTAGATCAGGAGCTGCTTTAGTGGAATATCCCCTCCTTAGACCCTAGTCTATGCTTGTGTAGCTTGTGAGGATGTCAGATAACACTTTTTAAATAGACTTGTGTGTGTATGTGCATGTCTAATGCAGTGAAGGTTTAAGAGAATGTTAGCATAAAACCCAAACACATTATAGCTTATTCATTATCACAATGATAGGAACAAGATAGAAGTTGTTGAGGGTTGGTCTCTTCTCCCAGGCAAGCAGCAGCAGAACAAGAGGACACAGTCTCAAGCTGCACCAGGGGAGGTTTAGGCTGGATGTTAGGAAGAAGTTCATGGAGGGAGTTATTGGCCATTGGAATGGGCTGCCCAGGGAGGTTGTGAAGTCACCATCACTGGAGGTGTTTAGAAAGAGATTGGACAGGGCGCTTGGTGCCATGGTTTAGTTGATTAGATGGTGTTGGGTGATAGCTTGGATTCCATGATCTCAAAGGTCTTTTCCAACCTGGTTAATTCTATTCTATTCTATTCTATTCTATTCTATTCTATTCTATTCTATTCTATTCTATTCTATTCTGTTCTGTTCTGTTCTGTTCTGTTCTAATGCAGTCTATCTGCAGTCCATCCCTTTGAGCTTGGGAACAACCTGAAAAGGACTCATTAAGAGCTGGTGTGGAAGTGCGTTATTGAATGACATCCCTGTAACATGCTTAAGCATCAGTAAAAAGAGCATGAGAACCTGTTTTGCATTTGGGGGATTTGTTTGGCTGTCCTCATGCTGGCAGACAACTGCATAGAGCAGCTCCAGATGAGTGCAACAAAGGTCACAGACAAGGAAGCTGCAAACAAGGTAATCATGATTTCTCCCCCACCATTTTCCAGTGTATGACTAGGAAATAGCCTTACCTTGTTAGTACTGCCTTGATAACAAATGATGTATGCAGTTCTTGTTTTGTACATTCTTGTGGTGTTCTGTTATCCTAGTCAGTTGCTTAAGACAGAATAACATAGAAAGATTTCAGTGAACTTCAGAAAGTTTGAATGGGGACAGAGCTTGACATCTCCAAGATAAAAGCTATCCCTAATCCCAGTTACTTACAGAGCTGGTACCATAGCAGTTTAAAAAACCAAACCAAAACACATTTCTATAAGCCATTTCTCCTTTAGGAAAATGTTAATGAAAAAATTTCAGTTATTTTCTTCCTATTCCTTCCTGCCATATAATTTTTGAGTGGGGCCATTGGGAAACTTTTCATACACCAGAGAAGGGCCACGAGGATGATCAGAGGGCTGGAGCACCTCTCCTATGAGGACAGACTGAAGGAGTTGGGGCTGTTCAGTCTGGAGAAAAGAAGGCTCCGAGGTGACCTAATTGTGGCCTTCCAGTATCTGAAGGGGGCCTACAAGAAGGCTGGGGAGGGATTTCCTAGGATATCAGGTAGTGATAGGACTAGGGGGAATGGAATGAAGCTGGAGGTGGAGAGATTCAGACTGGACATGAGGAAGTTCTTCCCCATGAGAGTGGTGAAGCCCTGGAATGGGTTGTCCAGGGAGGTGGTTGAGGCCCCATTCCTGGAGGTGTTTAAGCCCAGGCTGGATGAGGCTCTGGCCAGCCTGATCTAGTGTGGGGTGTCCCTGCCCATGGCAGGGGGGTTGGAACTAGATGATTCTTGTGGTTCCTTCCAACCCTGACTGATTCTATTCTATTCTATGATTTTCAATGACATTTCATAAATGTATGCATGTATTCACAACTTGAAGACCAGAGAGTGAATGAGCCATCTTTAAATATGGTAACCATCTGAACTCCTAGTGGTGGGCAATTTGAGCTAGTGGTGAGTGACCACCTCCTGCAAAGTGCCACACACCTTCTGCTTTTATGAAACGAATGACAGCTAAGAATCTTTAGTACCTCGTAAGTTTTAGTTCTTCACTGAGAGAGTCGTTCACCATTGGAATGGGCTGCCGAGGGACGTGGTGGAGTCACCATCCCTGGAGGTGTTCAAGAGGGGATTGGATGTGGCACTTGGTGCCATGGTTTAGTCATGAGGTCTGTGGTGACAGGTTGAACTTGATGAGGACTTTGAGGTCTCTTCCAACCTTGGTGATTCGGTGATTCTGTGATTCTAATTTACCACCCGAAAAGATACCATAATGGGACATATTTAGTAAACTAAAGCCCTTTGTTTTCCTTTTTACACCCAAACATTCAGCTAGAGAATTTTGCAGCTATCTTTTCTTAAAGGCACAGCCTAAACTGTCACATTTATAATTGCTATGAAGTTCAGCACCACCAGGAAGAAATTCTATGTGAATTAAGTATCTGTTTTTCATTATGCTGCCACATGGGTAATATTACAGCTCAGAATGCAACTGACTGTGTGTTTAATGGCTTTTCTTAGTCAGCATCCAGTTGTTTGATGTTTTGATCAATGATGCACTGTATAAATTATATATGTTAATGTTTCAGACACTAAGTTGTTATAATACCTCCAAGATCATTATCTCTTTAATAAATGTGTGGTATTAAGGAAAAGCTAAATGAGCAAAATATCTAGCATTTTAACATCTAAAATACAATAAAACTAACTCAAAATTATACTTACAGTAAAAAAAAAACCTCACAAAAATGATTGCATAACTTAATTATAGCAAATTTCCCAGAATTAATTTGCCATGTATGGAACACTTCATAATGATTAGACTCCATATTCTGCATGCAATATTAAGTAGGAATCTTCAGCAAGGAGGGATTTTGCTATTGCAAGCCACATCCACTTGAGTTTACACTGTTGCACTTCTGATTAAAGCCACGGAAGCAGATTTAGTAGGATCTAAACTTGTGTAGCTGACAGAAGAATTTTAATGCCTTTGCTGGTGCATCATAAAAAGTAGTTATTTCAGAGGGAGAACTATTGGTTAATACTATTTGTATCACTGGAGAAATCTTTCCACTATTAAAGAAGCACTTTATCATCTGTATATATTCTCCTTTTTTGTTTTTGACTAACAGTAACAATGAATTAATCATTTTTTTAAGATCAGGACAAAAGCATAGCTGTGCTTGCCTTTTTTCTGAATTCATAACCTCCTACTATGTTTCATTACATCCTGAAAGCTCAAATACGGTTAGATGCACTCAACCTTTCACAGAATTCAAAATCCAATCATATTTTTTTTATATAAAAGAGATATTTCACTGTTTGGTTTGGTGGAATGTAAATATGTCAAATTTTAAGTAAAATAGAAATAACATGAGGAAAAAGGTGTATGTGTATACACACTTTTAGAAATATAAGAAATTTACAGTGGAGGTTTAGGATGGATGTTAGAGGGAAATTCTTCAGAGAGAGTGATTGCCCATTGGAATGTGCTGCCCAGGGATGTGGTGGAGTTGCTGTCACTGGAGGTGTTTAGGAGGAGACTTGATGGGGTGCTTGGTGCCATGGTTTAGTTGATTAGATGGTGTTGGATGATGGGTTGGACTCGATGATCTCAAAGGTCTCTTCCAACCTGGTCTATTCCATTCCATTCCATTCTATTCCATTCCATTCCATTCCATTCCATTCCATTCCATTCTACATTCCATTCTGTGTCACTTTAAGCTTGATCGGAAAAGGGTTTTTTTACATTTTTCATGGTAAAACTGAAGATAGGCTACTACTATTTTATTCTGGTTTGGGGTTTTTTTTGTTGTTGTTGGTTGTTTTCTGTTGGATAAGTGGTTGACAAACTGATAGCTTTTCAAGTAGAAGAAATTATGGTTGGTAGTAGAATTGCAAATAATGTGGTTCCGAACCTCTCCGAACCTCTCAGAACGGAACCTGTCCTCTCCAAACCTCTCCTCTCCAAACCTCTCCTCTCCAAACCTCTCCTCTCCAAGCCTCTCCTCTCCAAACCTCTCCTCTCCAAGCCTCTCCTCTCCAAACCTCTCCTCTCCGAACCTCTCCTCTCTGAATCTCTCAAACCTCTCCTCTCCCCTCCCCGAACCTCCCCTCTCCTCTCCTCTCCTCTCCGAACCTCTCCGAACCTCTCCTCTCCCTCTCCTCTCCGAACCTCTCCTCTCCCTCTCCTCTCCCTCTCCTCCCCTCCCCTCCCCTCCCCTCCCCTCCCCTCCCCTCCCCTCCCCTCCCCTCCCCTCCCCTTATCACTGCCTAAACAGAAAAGTTTGAAAAAGCCCAATCAATGTTGTATATTGATCTACAGCATGAGCTTGATTGTGCCAGTGAAGGCAAAGTATGATAACAAATTTACTTGTTCATAAAATTTTGTTAGAAACATTTTGTTTGGAGTGTTTACATTACTGTAAAAAATTTCCCTAATTTTGGCATTTAGCGGAGCAAAACCTTAACTCCATTCAGGACAATAAAAATGTCTTAGAAAATGTCATCAAGCAGACTTTCAGATTTCCCCTCTCAGCCAGTGCTATTAAAAGTTATTTTAGCCCTGTTTGTGGAATAAAGGTTATAAACCACAGATTTACTATTTGCTGTAGACTTTTCAAAACTCACTGATTAATTTAGGCTGTGCTACAGGTTTCTCTGGTAAAATAAACATTGTAATTTATATCCCCTGGGTTTGAGTTTGGAGAGACAGTTAATGCAAACTTTGCTGTCCCTGTAAGTGCCATAAGCTTCAGCAGCGTATTGTGTGGTCACAGGGATGTCTAGTACAGAAGTCTTACTGAAGGACCAAGGCCTGGTTTTCAAATTCATGACTTCTTAGGTAAAGATCCATGTATAAGCATGGACATGTTCACAGGGAGTGTTGCCTTCAGAAAGAAACCTGTGGGGTATAGTAGCCAACTGGAAAATCCATAGAATAGAATAGAATAGAATAGAATAGAATAGAATAGAATAGAATAGAATAGAATAGAATTAACCTTTGAGATCCTCAAGTCCAACCTATCATCCAACACTAATCAACTAAACCATGGCACCAAGCACCCCATCCAGTCTCTTTCTACACATCTCACAGTATTACAGTATCACCAAGGTTGGAGGAGACCTCAAAGATCATCGAGTCCAACCTGTCACCACAGACCTCATGACTAGACAGTATCACAGTATCACTAAGGTTGGAAGAGACCTCAAAGATCATCGAGTCCAGCCTGTCACCACAGACCTCATGACTAGGCCATGGCACCCAGTGCCACATCCAATCCCCTCTTGAACACCTCCAGTGATGGTGACTCCACCAACTCCCTGGGCAGCCCATTCCAATGGCCAATAACCCTGTACATGCTTACCTTGCAGCTCTGTGCTGTACTGAGCAGTTAAGTCTATAATTGGGAAAGCTAACATATTTTTAGGCTTTGATCCTCCCACTAAGTGATGCATGATTAATGTTACACCCTTGAACAAGGATTCTGACCCTAAAGAGCCATCCAGAACATCTGCATTAGTTTCTAAATGGTTATGTGTAAACCTGCTTGTGTCTTGGACACTGTTTAGCTCTGGTTTTGTGCTGGCTGAGTATTTAATGGTTTACAGTATGACTAATACATGTAATAAGCTAATAAGGGTTCTGATTGTAATTCTGTAGCTCTTACTCCTTGACATAAAATCTTTCTCCTACTGTGTAAGTAAGATTAATTTGTAATCTTATATGCTTAGTTACATCTCCCACAGTGATTAAAGTAGGCTAAATATGTAGAGTCTAGGATACAATTTGAGCATAAATTGTAAAAATTAAACACTCTTGTCTGTGTGCTGTTGCCTCTCATTAATGGTACACTTGTATCTCACAGAAAGAGATTGCCTTGTTCAGGAAAATGCTTCTGACCAAAAAACCCACCAGGTTTGCTAATAACTGTAAAGAGCAGCTTTTATTACCAGTGGCAATTGGAAATCCTAATAATATTGAGTATTGTGCGTGAACAACTGAATTATTTTCCAGTGAATCTTTAGGCATTTGACATACACAAATATAAGCAATTCCATGAGGTAAGCAAGCAAAAGACAATTCTTGGGATGACCTGCATGTTTTATGGCATTGCCATGTTATAATGAGGACTGTTAGCAGTACAAAGTGTTAATTCAGTGTTAGAATAGAAAGAACAGAACAGAACAGAACAGAATAGAATAGAATAGAATAAACCAGGTTGGAAGAGACCTTCAAGATCATCGTGTCCAACCTATCATCCAACACCACCCAACTGACTAAACCATGCAACCAAGCACCCTGTCAAGTCTCCTCCTGAACACCTCCACCACCTCCCCGGGCAGTCCATTCCAATGGGCAATCACTCTCTCTGTGTAAAACTTCCTCCTAACCTCCAGCCTAATCCTCCCCTGGGGCAGCCTGAGACTGTGTCCTCTTGTTCTGGTAGTGGTTGCCTGGCAGAAGAGACCAACCTCTGCCTGTCTACAACCCTCCTTCAGGTAGTTGTAGACAGCAATAAGGTCACCCCTGAGTCTCCTCTTCTCCAGGCTAAGCAACCCCAGATCCCTCACTCTCTCCTCATAGGGCTTGTGTTCCAAGCCCCTCACTAACTTTGTTACCCTTCTCTGGACACGCTCCAGCAAGTCAACATCCTTCCTAAACTGAGGGGCCCAGAACTGGACACAGGACTCGAGGTGCGGCCTAAGCAGTGCAGTGTACAGGGGTAGAATGACTTCCCTGTTCCTGCTGGCCATACTCTTCCTGATGCAGGCCAGGATGCCATTGGCCCTCCTGGCTGCCTGGGCACACTGCAGGCTCATGTTCAGCCTACCATCTACCAGCACTCCCAGGTCCCTCTCTACCTGGCCACTCTCCAGCCAATCTGACCCCAGCCTCTAGCACTGCATGGGGTTGCTGTGGCCAATGTGCAGAACCCAGCACTTGGATGTGTTCAATCTCATGCCGTTGGACTCTGCCCATCTGTCCAGCCTGTCGAGGTCCCTCTGCAGAGCCTCTCTCTACCCTCCAGCAGATCAACTCCTGCCCCCAGCTTGGTGTCATCTGCAAATTTACTGCTGATCGACTCAACCCCCTCATCCAGATCATCAATAAAGATGTTAAAGAGCATGGGGCCCAGCACTGATCCCTGGGGCACACCACTACTGACTGGCTGCCAGCTGGATGTGGCACCATTCACCACCACTCTCTGGGCTCGGCCCTCCAGCCAGTTCCTAACCCATCGCAGTGTGCTCCCATCCAAGCCATGGGCTGACAGCTTGGCCTGGAGTTTGCTGTGGGGGACAGTGTCAAAAGCCTTGCTGAAGTCCAGGTAGACTACATCCACAGGCCTCCCCACATCCACAAGGAATTTTCTTAGGAAAGAATCAGCCCCAGGGAGGCACATTGTGAGGTTGGATGCATCTCACCTGTGTTTAAGAATAGCACTCTTAGTGTCCTAAGCTTCTTTTATTTTTGATAAAGGCAAACAACTGCATCTTATCTTACAGTATCTTCCAGTATATTCTTCTATCCTCTTAATGTTTCTAATACTTTTGCATAAAATAATAATAGGAAAACACATGCCAAGAGATATTTATGAGATATCTGTAAAGTTCTTTGCCATCAAGGGTTGTTCTTTAAGAACAAGAAGAACAAGAAGACATCCTTAAAATGCTCCTAACTCTGTAAGGTATACAAAAGGTCATGGACAGAAAAGTTACATATGGCCTCACAAGTGAATAACCTACTAATGTGCTGCAAAGATGTTTATATCACATGCTTTACATCAATATCCCTTCTGTGTCATGTAATCACTGTTAGATAGTCATATGCTATTGCTTGAAACTACAGTAATCTTTGATAGGATTAAATCATATATCTAATTGGCTTTGTTCCAGATGTCAACACAGAAAAGTCAAATCAGAAGATCAAATGAAGAACCTCAAACATAATTTTAATTCCTCATCCTGTGCTGTAGGTTAAAAATCTAGAACTTACAGCATGTAAAAGCTTCTGAAAGTAGACTGCTTTTTATTGCTTTTAAGTCCAGTACTGCTACTAGTAAATATTGAGTTATTCTGGAATACCCTGTGTGTGAATTAAATTAACTGAAAATTGTTCATTCAAAATAATGGAGGGAGTTCAGCATTTCATGGCAGGTGAGCAGCATGTCACACATACTGACTTTCCATCTGTGGCTGCATACCTAGACAGTGACAAACTGAAAACTGGGAAACCTGCAAGAGCTGAGAAGGCGAAGTGTGGTGTGCGTTTCCTTTCACAAAGAGGATTCATAGAATCATAGAATCAATAAGGTTGGAAGAGACCTCAAAGATCATCAAGTCCAACCTGTCACCAACCTTTCACCCAAGACCTCATGACTACTAGACCATGGCACCAAGTGCCACGTCCAATCCCTTCTTGAACACCTCCAGGGATGGTGACTCCACCATCTCCCCGGGCAGCACATTCCAATGGTTAACAGCTTTCTCCATGAAGAACTTTCTCCTCACCTCAAGCCTAAACTTCCCCTGGTGCAGTTTGAGACTGTGACCTTTTGTTCTGGTGCTGATTGCCTGGGAGAAGAGACCAACCCCTCCCTTTAGGTAGTTGTAGACAGCAATAAGGTCTCCCCTGAGCCTCCTCTTCTCCAGGCTGAACAACCCCAGCTCCTTCAGTCTCTCCCTGTAGGGCTTGTGCTTAAGGCCTCTCCCCAGCCTCATTGCCCTTCTCTGGACACATTCAAGTGTCTCAATGTCCTTCCTAAACTGAGGGGCCCAGAGCTGGACACAGGACTCAAGGTGTGGCCTAACCAGTGCCGAGTACAGGGGCACAATGCCTTCCCTGTTCCTGCTGGCCACATTATTCTTGATGCAGGCCAAGATGCCATTTGCCTTCTTGGCCACCTGGACACACTGCTGGCTCATGTTCAGCCAGCTGTCAACCAGTACCCCCAGGTCTCTGTCTGCCTGGCTGCTCTCCAGCCACTCTGACCCCAGCCTGTAGCGCTGCATGGGCTTGTTGCGACCAAAGTGCAGCACCCAGTACTTGGACTTGTTGAATGCCATCATGTTGGACTCTGCCCATCTGCCCAGCCAGTCAAGGTCCCTCTGGAGACCCCTTCAACCCTCTAACTGATCAACACCAGCTCCCAACTTGCTGTCATCTGCAAATTTGCTGATGACTGACTCAATGCCCTCATCCAGATCATCCAGATCCTACTGCAAAATCAATTTTATATGACTGTGTCTATCTATAGATATGTAAACAGATACACACACCTAAGTGTGTGAGATATCTATCTATCTATCTATCTATATCTATATCTATATATATGTATTGCTTGTTTGGATATAGTGAATTTCTTCATTATCAAGATAATTTTGTGTAACTGTAACAGAGCTACAATTTAGGTACTGTTAATGACAAGAGTCTGTGTAGTCTGCTAATCTATTGCAGAATAATCCCTTATTGCATGGAGATTTTATTAAAAAGAGGGTACTGACATTTATGTATCTATTTTCTTTTTAAAGCATTACTCTTTCTCTCTCAAAAAAAAAAAAACCAAACTAGAAAGATTGCAATTTTGAAAAGCCTGAAATGCTTTATGCTTTGCTGCTGCAAATTTAGTCAGCAAAAGCAGCTCAGCTCATCTAAAACTCATTTCTGAGTTGTGCTGACATTAATGAAACCAACAACGATGCTGGTGTGAAAACAATGACAGAAAGGGAAAAAAACCAAACCTAAAACTTTTCTTTTAAGCCTCATTGAAAATAAAAGAGAGAACATTTATCAAGTAGGAACAATTTGTGATTAGTAGAATTTAGAATGTTATCAAAAGAGTTGCCATCATTGGAGGTGTTTAGGAGGAGACTTTATGGGGTGCTTGGTTGCATGGTTTAGTTGATTAGGTGGTGTTGGATGATAGGTTGGATGCGATGATCTTTAAGGTCTCTTCCAACCTGGTTTATTCTATTCTATTCTAAAATCAATCACAGGTAGGTTAAATTTGTTGCACAAAGAGATCTAAAAAACATAAATGCTCTCATTTATTACATTGAGGCATAAAACCACCACCACCACAAACCAGAAACCATCAACAGTAACAAAAAACACGCATTCTCAATGTGACATAGTACATGTCCTCCCAGACTTTTGGCCAAAACTGGTGCAGAGTGGCTGTGATTTATTTTGTGCCCAGATTTCAGATAACTGTGGCTGTCCCGTGATTTGCCTCTTTTATACTACAGTTGCAACTATAAAGCAGCTAGGGAACTTTCCAGAGGTCCCTGATGCATACGCCTGGCAGATGCTTGCAGTAGAGCCTGATAGTCTTCTGCCCTGTTGGGATCACTTTTCCTTGTTTTCAGGCAGGCAGTCCACACACATTAGTTCATTTTTTTTCTGGTAAAGGCTGCTGGTGATGATCTGAAGAGTCCTTCAACAGATGAAGGACCTGAAAAAGAAAAAAGGGCAAAAGGCACTTCAGTTTGCAAGAGTAATTTTTAACTCTTTGCTTTGTACCCAACGCTTGGAGTAAAGATGCTGGGAAGCTTTTCAGTCAAGTTTTTGACCAAATCACTGTTTTCAGGGATAGTTGAGAGTGAATAGAGAGGGAGTCCTGAGGAGGAAGAGAAAAACAAAAAGTCTTCAAGGCAAATAGACACATAGAAGAGAATGGCAAGTGAGAGATGGAAAAGGTTCCTTGGTGAGGTAAGTAAATGACCAGATACGAATATATAAAAAGTAGATTATTCATAGGTTTGGCTTAATGATGTCACCTAGAACCTGTTTTATTTTAATGTACATTTGCCATCTTACAGAAAAAATATAAAGGAAGTCATTGCATGCAGTATTTTTGTTGTTGTCACAGAATTTATAAAGCCTATTCTTCTCCTTCCTTTAATGATGTAAAATGTATTTCATAGCTTCAACTAAATCCAACTCTGCCTTGCTTGGATTAAAAGCATGCCACTCTGGTTTTGCATTGTGTCCAGTTCTGGGCCCCTCAGTTTAGGAAAGATGTTGACTTGCAGGAGCACGTCCAGAGAAAGGCAACAAAGCTGGGGAGGGGTTTGGAGCACAAGCCCTATAAGGAGAAGCTGAGGGAGCTGGGCTTGCTTAGCCTGGAGAAGAGGAGGCTCAGAGGAGACCGTATTGCTCTCTACAACTACCTAAATGGAGCTTATAGCCAGGTGGGAGATGGTCTCTTCTCCCAGGCAATCAGCATCCGAACAAGAGGACAGTCTCAAGCTACACCAGGTGAGGTTTAGGCTGGATGTTAGGAAGAAGTTCTTCATAGAAAGAGTGATTGGCCATTGGAATGTGCTGCCCAGGGAGGTGGTGGAGTCAGCATCACTGGAGGTGTTTAGGAAGAGACTGGATGGGGTGCTTGGTGCCATGGTTTAGTTGATTAGATGGTGTTGGGTGATAGGTTGGACTCAATGATCTCAAAGGTCTCTTCCAACCTGGTTTATTCTAGTCTAGTCTCGTCTAGTCTATTTATGGCTAGGTAATTAGTGGGGAAATGCATCTTCCCCCCTTCTCCTCATCATTTCTGCAGGCCCTGGGTAAATACAGTTGTATTCCCTTTTTTTTTTTTTTTGTTTTAATTTATGTATCAGGAAGAAACATGCACTCACTCTGGGGAAAAACTGTTATGTAACATTATAGGAAAGGTGCTTATCTTCTAACATTTCAAGTGAAGTCGTTGAAAAAGGACTACTTTCATGAAGTAAAAATTCTCACCTCCTTTATCTAATTGAGCGTGCAAACTCCCTATTATCAGAATGGAATATTTAACAAGAATCCATTTAATAGCAATTGTCATCTAGTGATGTTCACATTAGTTGCCCTAAGGATGAAATGGCAATCATAGGCATTGTTCATTCAATTCGGGCCTCTGAGTCGTCATGCACATCAGTATGCAGATGTAGTCTGAGGATGAAACAAATTACCTCTGTGATGAAATGAAACATGAAACTCCCATTTGAACCTTTTGGTGTTGCTTTACTGAGCTTCATTGCCAAACAACAGTATGCGTATAATTACCCTAAACATTTGACATCGCCTTCTTTTTCTAATGCTCTGGTGCAGAATCATAGAATTGTAAGGGTTGGAAGGGACCTCAAGGATCATCATCATCTAGTTCCAACCCCCCTGCCATGGGCAGGGACACCTTACACTACATCAGGTTGCTCAGAGCCACATCCAGCCTGCCCTTAAAAACCTCCAAGGATGGGGCTTTCACCACGTCCCTGGGCAACCTGTGCCAGTGTCTCACCACCCTCATGGTGAAAAACTTCTTCCTGCCATCCAATCTGAATCTACCCATTTCTATTTTTTTTTCCATTCCCCCTACTCCTGTCATTACCTGACAGCCTAAAAAGTCCCTCCCCGGCTTTCTTGTAGCCCCATTAAGATACTGGAAGGCAACAATTAGGTCTCCTCTTCTCCAGACTGAAAAGCCCCAACTCCCTCAGTCTGTCCTCTTAGGAGAGGAGCTCCAGCCCTCTGATCATCCTCGTGGCTTTTCACTGGACACACTTCAACACATCCAGATCCTTCTTGTAATAGGGGCTCCAGAACTGGACACAGTACCCTAGGTGGGGTCTCACCAGAATTATCTGTGACCTTATTGTGCCGTTATATTTAGAATCTTGAACAATATTTTTGTCTTCACTGCAACCATTCCATAAACTATGCTTCTCAAAAGATTTTCTCAACTTCCTGTTTAGAATGGGGCAGTTAATATAGGTCTTCAATGGAAATTCTACTATTGCTTCAGATGATGTACCTAAATAGGTATACTAGTGTACATATTTACATATGAGTTATACATGTAAATCTGTGATTTATATATGCATTCACATTTGTATGCATGGAAGAGTTTCCAGAAGGTCAAGATATTTATGTTTTCTTCCCCTCCCTTTTTCAGGAAGACTTTTCAGCCCTTAAGAAAATCTAAACTAGACTTTGAGGTTTTGATGCACAGAAAAAGGAACGCTTACAAGCTCCCTTTTGGTAGATGACTTTAGCTATGCAGATAATGAGGGGTGAAATCTGCAAATATTTATTTAAATGAAACATTTAATTTTCCGTGGTAATATTCTAACTCATTTTGTGCTCACTTTGCAAGAATATTCTAGGAAATTAATTTACTAAGAGGCTGCTTAAAATATATATTGTTACTGAATGGTGGTTGATACCAGAGAAAGACATACTTGGGGTTCTAATATGCAATTATTGAAAATGAACAATAAGCTATTAGTTCTAAGGTCTGCTCTGCCCTGCAGAGAGCAGAAAGGGAAATGTGACTCCTGCTTATATGCTGGCTGCAATACTTTGCCTGTAATCTCCTGCATTTCTTTTGTAGTTTTAGGCACATATCAGCATCCTCAAATACACAGACGGTTCCTACACACATGTTTTTGGATTTGTAACTTTAATGCATAGTCAGAATTCTCTCATAATATGACCCAACATGAGCAGAAATATTTGTAGAATGGGAAATTTATGAAGCCAGAATTTTGCAGCAAGACTTGTTACTGCACAGACAAAGTACAATGAACAAAAGCCATATTTCTGTTTGTTGCTACAGGTAAATAATAAAACATCAAAATCATCTTCCTTGCCTCCTGTTACTCCATATTGGTAGTAAACTGCTTACTACACCATCACTAAGTATATTTGCATACAGAATTTGGCTAATGTTAATGAATGAATAAATAGTGGCATTATATTTTGAATCATTAAACTAATCTCAGCTTTATGTTCATAGCTGTACCATGTAGTATGTATGAGAGTTGCACCATTGATTCTTGCCTTAGGAAAATACAACCCCAAACCTGTGGATCTCAGATGTATGCAGCAGAGAACCATAGTTCCTCAGGTGCTCTACAGCCCACGTGTCAGCCTGGTTGGGTCACAAATCAGCAAATACAAGTGGCTGTACACCAAGAGGTGGGTCATCCTGTGAAGATTTGTCTTCAAAGGACTCCAGCAAGGAGGCAGGCTACATAGGTGCAAGGCATATTATGGCCTCTTACTCACCTTGAGTGACCCAGTGTGCCATTGCATCTCACAGCTGAAAGGAAGATGCTTTTTTCATGACTGTTCAAAAGGAAGAAAGGAAGCTATATTCAGCAAATAAATTATTAAGTCTAAATTATTCCCTTAGCTCTATGGCACAGTCATTGCTGCCCCAGTTTTCTGTCTTGCATGTGAAGCATGAAATATCATTCTTATCTTCAAAGCCTTTTCTAATAAAAATTGGTGGGATGGGTGAAGTCAGAATTGGATCTTATAAGGTAGCACCTTTTGGCAAAAAAAAGTGTGTAATTTAAAACCAAATAACTTCTTTCAAGACTTTGTTTTATTCCTCTTGAATTGAAAGGGAAACGTGCCAATGGCATAAATGCAGGGAAGAGTGGCCCTGCAGTTTCTCTGGTGGAGAAGAATCTACTTAGATGCATACACCAACAGTGAAACATTCACACTTCTTACACTCCTGGTACAGTGCTCTCAGCATAAACTTTTAGCCATTTTAGCTGCTTGCTTAGAGGATTTTGATACAACTCAGGAGCATGACTTTTCACAGAGGTCAAAGGGCTGAAGAGAAACTTGTAAGACGCCAACATCAATCAATGCAGGGATTTTTGCTAATACAATGTAGAGCCAAGACTTACTTACATAAGTATTTTTATTGAACCAGGAATAGTTTTACAAAGTAACCCAGATGTTTTCAAGATAAATTAAACTTCATGCTCTCGTGGCTCATATCATTTTTCCCAGCTTATTTGTAGTAGAAATTTTGCAGGGCAAAAAGTACTTTGCTCTTTTATTATACGTCTGCTGCACAATAGGGCTCATTATCTCTGTCTTGCAAATACAAGGAAAGAAGCAACAAAGGAACACGATCTTCTGAAAATAGGACAGTAATGCAGGGTCAGAAGTTAGTTTTGACTCCCAAATCAGTTTCCCTCTGCTAGACAGTATGCATTTCCAGATTGTCTGCTTGTATATTTGTATCCGATCCTGTTTAATATCTTGATTGATGATCTGGATGAGGGGGTTGAGTCCATCATCAGTAAATTTGCAGATGACAGCAAGTTGGGAGCTGGTGTTGATCAGTTAGAGGGTTGAAGGGCTCTCCAGAGGGACCTTGACTGGCTGGACAGATGGGCAGAGTCCAGCATTCAACAAGCCCAAGTGCCGCATGCTGCACTTTGGTCTCAACAACCCCGTGCAGCGCTACAGGCTGGGGTCAGAGTGGCTGGAGAGCAGCCAGGCAGATAGGGACCTGGGGGTACTGGTTGACAGCTGGCTGAACATGAGCCAGCAGTGAGTCCAAGTGGCCAAGAAGGCAAATGGCATCCTGGCCTGCATCAAAAATAGTGTGGCCAGCAAGAACAGGGAAGTCATTGTGCCCCTGTACTGGGCACTGGTTAGGCCCACACCTTGAGTCCTGTGTCCAGTTCTGGGCCCCTCAATTTAAGAAGGACATTGAGACTCTTGAACCTGTCCAGAGAAGGGCAACGAGGCTGGGGAGAGGCCTTGAGCACAAGCCCTATGAGGAGAGGCTGAGGGAGCTGGGATTGTTTAGCCTGGAGAAGAGGGAGAGACGTTACTGCTCTCTGCAACTACCTGAAGCGTGGTTGTAGCCAGGAAGGAGTTGGTCTTTTCTCCCAGGCATCCAGCACCAGAACAAGAGGACACAGTCTCAAACTGTGCCAGGGGAGATTTAGACTCGAGGTGAGGAGAAAGTTCTTCACAGAGAGAGTTGTTGGCCTTTGGAATGGGCTGCCCACGGAGGTGGTGGAGTCACCATCCCTGGAGGTGTTCAAGAGGGGATTGGACGTGGCACTTGGTGCCATGGTCTAGTAGTCATGAGGTCTTGGGTGACAGGTTGGACTTAATGATCTTTGAGGTTTTTTCCAACCTTATTGATTCTATGATTCTATATCCCTATATATCAATCTCTCTGCATAACTCTTTTTAGAAATGAAGCAGGTGGGTTTATAAATAAATGTTACCAGATCTGAGCTGGCAAGTAGATTGAGTAATATTACATCATTGAGAGCAACATTAACACTGTTAGTGATTAGGAGCATAGAATAAAGTTGGTGTGTGAAATGTATGGAGGAAAATCTGTTTTGATTATGCAGATATCTAAATGTATATCTGCCTGGATAAACACATCTTGTGTTGGACTTTTTCATTGTCACAGGGCGAAACATCACTTTATTAAAAAGTACTGGCTGAGAAAGTATTTAGAATATAAGTTTATTAAGATAGTTAGAAAACTACCTACTATAGAAATATAATGAAGTTTAATTCTGAAGATCATAACAACGTTAAGAAATTGCCAAGGAATAAATCACAAAGTGCACATTTTCAAGTCAGATATAGAGGGAGATATTTTGACTGGATATTTTCCTATGTGAAACTTAGCATTGAGTAATTACTAAAAGGAAAATAGCATTTTACTTGGACAATTTCTTTCATGTTTCTGTGAACACAAAATATTAATCTAGAATTGCAATTAACTTCCAATGATTATTTCCCTTCTCCATAAATTTAAATTGTAACATAAATATTTAATGTAATTTAATAAAATAGCTTAATGTAAATATAAAGTTGCATTTTACATTTATAAGGTAGGTCTCAAAAGTCTGAAAGGTGCTGATGGGTAATTATAATCACAGTTCTGGTTGACAAGGAAAGTGTATATGGGATGATCTACTTACAAGAAATCCTTAAATCATCTGGGCAAGACTCTGTGCAGAGACACATTGTACCACACCAATCATTGATATTAGATCTGAGCAAAACTAGTTATCTGTCAGACAGTCTTGGCTCAAAATGCTTCCTGAGCAATTCAGAAGACGAGGGAGACTGTTCCAAATCTTCATTCCCCATACTGACATCTTCCAGTCCTGCAGTAAAGCAGATGGAAGTACCAGCTACATCACGTGCTGATGAACAAGCCTGTTTCCTCAGTGCAGTCTGAGTGGATATCATTCTTCTGGACGCTAGGAGAGAGCAAAATACAGAGAAGCAGAAATTTCAGTAAATCAGTATGGAGAGCAACCAATTTAAATAAGACACCAAAAATGTATAAGCTACTAAAAAGTCAATGCATACTCAAATTTAGCCTACCTACTAATCCCCTTATGAGCTTCCTCCTAGCTCATATGGTCATCCCACGGCCTATTTGGAAACTCATTCAACCTAAATGCTCTCTGTTACATGAAGTGCATAGTAGGTTTGAATTTGGCCCTTGGCAAATGCATTAATAAATTCTCAGAAAAAAAACCCAAAAAACAGCTACTGCATCACTATACTTGAGTAAGATCTCTTTTTTTAAGCTTCTAGTGTATTTGTTCTTCTGTTATTATCCTATTTCTCTTTATCTGGACTCCAATGAATTATTTTTTTTGTCATTTCAAGCAAGCCAGAAACAGAACAACAATAAAATTCACTTAAGGCTCAGGCTTGAACTCATTTTTCAGTTAGGGATTTGTTGCAAGGATTTTGTATTTAACCAGCTTGACACCAAACATGTAAATGTCTCTAGCCCTATTTCTTTCATGTAGCGTGACAAACAGAAATCCTCCTTCAAGATAAAAATTCTAGGGTATTCAAGGTTGCTGATGTGTTTCCTCGGAGCTCTTGCTCTGTGACTTATTTTATGGCCAGAAAAATCCTCTTTGTGTCTCTTCTTTGCAAATTTAATATCCTTTATAAGTGAAGAACCTAAATGGGTTTAAGCTACCTCAATTAGTTTACAGGTAGTCAATGCTTTGCTGAGCTGTTTCTATACCCTCTCTGGGAATTAAGCTCCCAGGGTGTTTCACAGGAAACATGTGCCATGATCTGAAGCCTACCAAGGGTCTCCTCACTGCTTGTGAAGTTGCTTAATCTAGAAGAGGAGATTCATCTGCTGTGCTTTTAATGCCAGTTTTCTTTGTAAAATGATAATTTGGGAATCAGTTTTCTGAAACAATCTTGGAGGAAACCTTGGAGGAATCAAACTAAGAGCAATAACTGAAACAACAATTGGCTCTTAGTCTTCACTTTGATTATATTGCTACTGATAAGTATGTGACTTCATAGGATTATTTGGTAGTGCTTTGGTATCGCTAAGTCTTTTGACTAACAGTGGAGGAGGGCTCATTGGTTATGGATAGTGTAGGGTGTATTTTCCTAATGCAGTTCAAACATGACCTGATTACACAGTCTAGAAGATATAGATGAATGCTTGATGAAACAAGCAAAGTACTCTCCCTGCATCAGATTGCACATGAAGCCCAGATGAATTTATCACTTGAAGTATTTTTTAGTGCACAACTACTAAGCTTCAGTCATGGCCTTTTCAACATTCATGTATTCTCTTAGTCCACTTACATGTACTGAGATGCATGAGGAATGTATGTATTATCAGTGCATGGGAAAAGAAGCCCTGCTTCTTAGCCCAGATTCCCTTTTCCTGAAGATGTTCTTTGGAAGTTCCTTTTCCTTCTGAAGTCTTCTTTCACAGAGGCAATAATCTGCATTTGGAATAGCATATGTTTAGAAAGAAAGTAGAGACCACAACCAAAAGTTTACAGATGAGGCAATTCTTATTTTGAAAAGGGAAAAATAAGAAAATATTTAAAAAGGCAAACCTGTAGAGAAGCTGTCAGCTATGTAATAGGGACAATATTCAATACAGATACGATTCAGATGCACCAGTTTTCTAATGTGTTTGTGATGTCAGCAAGTTTTAAGGTACTAAGTGATAAAGCAATTCTGAAGTCATGTATTTCCTGGCAGCTAATGACTAGGCACTGGATCTGAAACCCTGTGAAAGGGCCTGTCATTTTATCTCTCTCCTGTCTTTAATAGCTGAAAAGAGGTTAAAACTATTTTAAATCACAGATATCTAAAAATAGAAAGGAAAGTCATTGCTTCTAAATTTTTTTTTTTCACCAAATTAAAATTGTATTCTTCCATTCAAAGCTCTGGCTTGCATCATTGCCTTTGTTTCTTATTATATTCCTCTGTGGAAATAGCAGGCACTTCTGTCAGTGGAATTCTCTGTTTCCCCAAGATTTTAATGGCTTCTGATTTACTGATCCTCAGTAGGAACAAATGGATGAAGTTCTCTGCAATTTGAACTTATCTCCTCTTTTCTTTGCCTTTAAAGCTCTAATCCCTTTTTATCTAGGGACACAGACCAACAAACCAACCACAGTTCAAAAAATACTTTTCCAGTCAAATGAAGTTTCTCAGAACTGTTAAACTGAGTCCTTACCCAAAGATAATTTTGTACTGTGAAGCAGAGAGCCAAATCATGGAAAGCAGGACAGCACTATTGACTTCATTCAAAAGTCATTCGAACTTTCCTAATTTGTGTTAAATGAGGGTCTGACCCAAGGATTTCTGTGGAGAACTGATGGTCTTCCTGTGTGTGTTCAAGTTTTGAAGGGCTTGTTTGGAGTGTTTCCTGTCAAAGTTAGTGAATTTCCCAAGACAATGTTTTATAGAAGCAGGTGTATTAGTAAGCAAGTAAACTGGGGCAAGCATCAATCTGTGGTGACAAGATGCACATACTTTTCACCCTTCCCTCAGAGGCTTCATGTGTCCAACCTTTTGGGTCCCTTGCCCAGACTCTTCCATGAGTGCTGTTTAGGCATTCTGTAGGTCTATGCTGGTTGGCACAGGTCAAAGCTGTTTTAGGGACTATGCTAAGAATTCGATAGTATGAGTAGCTGCATACAAAAGCTTTCTTCTGTGACCTGTTTAGAAACTGCTTTTTACCTATTGCTTTTTATTGTTGCGTAGTAATTCAGACTTTTTAGCATTAAAATGGATACTTGTGCAAACAGGTCCTGTTGATTTCATGTGATCACACAGAATCACAGAATTAACTAGGTTGGAAAAGACCTCTGAGATCACCAAGTCCAACTTATTACCTAGCACCATCCAATCAACTAAACCATGGCACCAAGTAGCATATCCAGTCTTTTATTAAGCACACCCAAGGACAGTGACTCCATCACCTCCCCGAGCAGCCCATTCCAATGGGTAATTACTCTTTCTGACAAGAATTTTTAATACCATCCATCCTAAACTTCCCCTGGTGCAGTTTGGGACTGTATCATTCTGACACTGGTTATGTGGGGGAAGAGACTAACCCCCACCTGGCTACAACCTCCATTTAGGTAGTTGTAGACAGCAATAAGGTCTCCCCTGAGCCTCCTCTTCTCCAGGCTCAGGGCTTGTGCTCCAGACCCCTCACCAGCTTTGTTGCCCTTCTCTGGACACTTTTTTGCATCTTAACATCTTTCTTAAATTGAAAGGCCCAGAACTGGACACAAGACTCAAGGTGTGGCCTAACCAGTGCTGGGTACAGGGACAGAATGACTTCCCTGGTCCTCCTGGCCACACTATTCCTGATACTAGATGGGATGCCATTGGCCTTCTTGGCCACCTGGGCAGGCTGCTGGCTCATGTTCAGATGGCTGTCAACCAGTACCCCCAGGTCCCTTTCTGCCCGGTCCTTTCCAGCCACTCTGACCCCAGCCTGTAGCACTGCACAGGGTTGTTGTGGCCAATGTGTAGAACCTGGCACTTAAATTTGTTAAATCCCATGCAGTTGGACTCTGCTCATCTATCCAGCTTGTCAAGGTCCCTCTGCAGAGCCCTCCTACCATCTAACACTTGCTTCCAACTGGTGTCATTTGCAAACTTACTAATTGTGGACTCAATCCCGTCATCCAGATCATCAATAAAGATATTGAACAGGATTGGGCCAAACACTGGGGGACATCACTAGTGACTGGCCACTGACGGGATTTCGGAACAGTTCTCTAAGTTTGGTATCTTGCACTGAACTGCTTTGAAGATTGAGCTAGCTCAAATCACATAAAATTGATTATTCTGATGAGTAAATTCTGTATTTTCTTCTGCTGAAAGTGTTTCTGGAAAATCAAGAAAATCCTACAGGCACCACACAAAATTAGTTTAAAGGTCTTCTTAAGGTCTTTGTTGCTCCCTCTGTATCCCTACAATTAAGCTAATAATGCAGCCCCACAGTTTGCACAATAGTTACAGACTGAGTTTTGCACTAAAATGGTGAGCCTCATCTTTACACTGAAAACTGGCATAAGAACTCAAATCAGAAAAAAAGAGTATGCTTTGCATATAACGGATTCCATTTCTACATGGCCTAAATATCTGCAGTAAACACTACGAATTATGTATCAGGAGAAACGATCAGCCATAATGAATGCATTTCAATCCAGAAGGCAAGCAAAGATTGTCACATTATGCTATATATTCTTTGTTCTTCATGTTAAATATTTCAGTTCTCTAAAAAAGCCTGAATTTACCTGCTCAGGGAGGACTACTAAACAAGTTGCTAGATTCTGCTTTGGGATGTGGTATGGTAATAAAATATACAGTCCTTCCACAGGCATACAAGCAATTGCATGTAGGTAACTGCAAAGCAAACCATGTGGCAGCAGGTCTCTCAGAAACTTACTCTTTGATGCAAACCTTTACTGCAAGGATTAGTGTCATTTTTGTTTGTACATTTGTTTCATTTTGTTACTGTTGTTTTCCTTTACCAAACACATCTCAGTTGCTGGCAGTTTCATTATTAGCTGGCTAATATTGAAATAGTTCCTTTCATTGAGTATAGGAGCTTGACTCTGCTCTTTCCATTTAATTGAGACTCTTCATACAGCGTCTATTATTCTGAATAGATTTTGAAGGGAAAAAAAGAGCTGTTGCATTTGGGCCATCTACATCTGTAGCAAAATATCATCTGCTAGTTATGAGTGAAATGGTGATACTTGAGGGCTTGTGGCCTTATATTTATTTATGTAAGGAAATCCAGTTCAGTACATCAAGAGCTGCAGCTACACGTAATTTGGGCTCTTCCAGCTTGTCTGCCCAACTAGTCTCAGATTTAGATCCTGAGTGCATTACCACCCTATACATAATGTTATCATAACATTTCCTGAGGGGTTGAAAGTCTTATTTCTGCAGTAAAAATTCCAGAACCAATCGATTCTTGATAATGGGGGCTAGATTGATGTTTCTCTTTTACTGATAACCAGCAGAAGTCATAATCTAGAGACCTCTTAGCTTTTCCTCACAGCCTGACCAGGCAATTGTTTACTGCACACTGAGCAGTGTATGTTCTGCATACAGCCTAGCTGGAACAGGCTGGTTAGAGCACTCACTAGGAATGCAGATGATACAAGTCCAGTTCTTTCCCACTGTTCCTCTCCACATTTAGCCTGTATCTAGGGCTAAACTACAGCAGTTACTCTATCACCCCATGCCAGAGGAACAGAAGGTGAATCTGAAAAAATGAGGAAAACCCCACAGGTTGAAATGAAAGCAGATTTCATCAAATAGGCAAATTAATACTAACATTAATACAAAACACATATAAAACTATACTGAGCCAAACAAAAGTGCAGCAGTTACAATATCCAGGAAGGAAGTCTTCAGCAGCAGGAATAGCATGAGGGGGAGTCAAAGCAGAAAGTCCCCACAAGGCTTCTCCTTTATACTGAGTGTAATGCTCACGGTATGGGATACACCTTGGAGCCAACTCAAGTTGTGTCTTAGGTGAAAAGGAGCTATTGGATTATTCAGTTGTTGGGTAAAGGGAGAAGAATGCAGTGTCACAGACAATGCCTCTGAGAAATGGTTTGCTTAGATGTGTTTTTAACATTTTGTCATTGCTAGGATTTCTGCTCTCTTCAGTCCTTAGTAATATAGTAAGAGTATAGTGATCACCCATGAAACACCATGAATTAAAGGGCAGGAGAATCATAGAATCAATAAGGTTGGAAAAGACCTCAAAGATCATCAAGTCCAACCAGTCACCCAAGACCTCATGACTACTAAACCATGGCACCAAGTGCCACATCCAATCCCCTCTTGAACACTTCCAGGGACGGTGACTCCACCACCTCCCTGGGCAGCACATTCCAATGGCTAACAACTCTCTCTGTGAAGAACTTTCTCCTCACCTCCAGCCTAAACTTCTCCTGGTGCAGCTTGAGACTGTGTCCTCTTGTTCTGGTGCTGGTTACCTGGGAGAAGAGACCAACTCCCTCCTGGCTACAGCCACCTTTCAGGTAGTTGTAGACAGCAGTAAGGATTCTTAGCTTACTGATAGCATATGTGTGTGAGCATTGCTCTAAAAGCATTAAGAGATGTATGTATTATTCATGTGTTTGAAGAGTGCATTTAACAGTCAAAACAGGCAAGGATACCAATTCTTCCATTTATTTTCATGTGAATTCTTCAGTACCCCTATGTTACAATCATTGGGAGATTACTTTATGCTTTTATTATGAAGGCCTTGTAATAATATTTTCCCAAATAAGTGGCAATTGTTATGGATGTTTGGATATCACAACTGTATTATCACTAAAATAAACCAGGTATCATTATACATTTGCTTGGATCTTGATAAATCTTTGATTAAATGCATAGTTCCTAGGTTACTTGTTCCTTGCCTACTCCTGTGGTAAGCATGGTCTTTTGGAAAAATTAAGAAGCTGCACCTGATAATGTGTTGCAGTCTCTACACAGCATTCCATGTTAGGAAGAAAACCCAATACTGTAATTATGAGACCTATTTAACCTTTGACAATATTTCATCTTTGGAGTACTGTCTTCCAAACTTGGCTAAGGCTCTTACAAGAGGGAGCTTTCCACTGCCTGCCGAGAGAATACTTTGATGTATGATACCAGAATTACTGTTTAACTAACTGTAGAAGGCATGTATCTTTGCCCATGAATAATGATTGTTCTCTAAATATAAAATGGGAGGCCCTTTGCCAGTGCCATAAAGTGGTGTTGTGTTTAAATGGCACAATGCAGGCTGCATGTGGATGCAGTGTCTGCGCAGCTGCATGTTAGCCCTCATCCCATGAAACGCGACTTGGGCAGGAGAAGGTTAAGACTGTTACTTTCTTAGTGCTCCAACTAAATCTGCTCCCTCTCCATATTATCAGACTCTTCTATTTTTTATTTTTTAAAAAAATTTCCCAGATGGAGATATCAGAGTGCATCTGGAGTTGCTGATTAAGTCTTTTTTTCCACTTAGCCTAAGCAGGCCTCCTTCTCATGTGAACTGTTTAAGCAACCGTTGCCAAGTCATCTTTTATCATGGAGGTGAATCAGGCTTCTTCAAAATATCTGTAACCCAGGGATATACCAGCAATCTTTGTTCCTTCATATTTTTTATCTTTTTAAAATAATGTAAATTATTTGCTTTTAGAATAGAATAGAATAGAATAGAATAGAATAGAATAGAATAGAATAGAATAGGAATAGAATTAACCAGGTTGGAAAAGACCTTTGAGATCAAGTCCAAGCCCATAGAATATTTTACCTATCTTAGTAGTTGTTCTCGCTTTGAGTAAATGTTGCTCTGAATTGTTGGTTGCTTTGTTGCAGTGTTTTAGGGGTTTGGTTTTTTGTTTGGCTGGTTGGTTTTGGTGGTTGTTGTTTTGTTCTGTTTTCTGGCAATATTGCAGCAGTTGCCCCATATTAGTTTTATATGTAAGACATAATCTGCTCAGTTCAATATTGAATATTACTGTATGTTTCTTCCTTCATATCTTCTCCCTTGGAATGTGAAATCATTGTGTGATATATGCTCATGAACCCAATGTTATCTGCAAATTCTCTGGACAGCTTCTATGTTAATAAAGTACCTATTTTATGATACTTCCAGTAGTTCTCTCTCCTGTTCATAGTTTCCAGCTGTTGCTTGCTATCACACTCCTTCCTCTGCAGCTCTACTGTTCTCCTCATCCCTCCTTGTGCACTATTTTTGTATTATGAGACTGCTCCTGTTGCTATTTCAGTTCTGTTTGGCTCATCTTCCATGTATTGAGGCCACCTGATACGGGACTTCTGCTCTGGGAATGGTAAGTAACATTGCCTGCACTTGAATGTGAGTGACAGCATCTCTTCCCAGAAGCAGACTTTTTTGTATGTGTGACTTTCTTTCACTTATTAGTTCTCTATTGAAGTCCACATATCTGCAGTATTCAGAGAATGTATCAACTGCTGTCATGAAAGCTTCATTCTTTACCTTTATTCCTAGCATTTTATTATAACAAGTGATACTGTCTGAAACTCTTTCTTGAAGGAAGTCACAAGGAATAATAGACTACTCCAGCTTTTGAGACGTGCTCTTCTGTCACTGTAAACTTAGGCACAATGACTAGGTAGAAACCAAAAGCTGCACCTTAAACTATAGTTTGATAACTTCTTTCTTCATTAAGTTAGAAGTTCTCTGTCAGCACCTTGACAATGTCCATTCCACTTGAATTGGTTTCCTTCACCTCATTCCTGAGAGATAAGAATCTGTCCCCTGGAAGGTTTGTTATTACCTTTTTGTAATCAGTTTAATAAATACAACATAAGAAATAATATTAGCTAAGATAGGAAATTCTGACATTTACTGTAAAAACTTTGTTTTCTCTGAATGAAATATATTAAAATCCAGGAGGGAAGCTAACTTGTTCTGACACCAGCACACTTTTTAGCCCTAAAGTTATATAATCACATTAGCTTATCTAAATCTGAATCATTAATATTATTTGCATTTTTATCAGCTTTAGAAGATAGCCAGCTCATGATGGTACAGAATGTTGTATCTGGAGAAAAACTGCACTTCTATGAAATAGTAAAACTGATTACTATCCAATATTGTAGCTTCTGAAAACTGCATCATCTAGTTAATTGTTTCAATAGTTTAAAAAAAAAAGGTAGATACATATCAAAGAGTAGTTCTGTGATTGAAAAGTATGTTTAAAGTAAACTGACTTTTAAGCTAAAGTTTATTTTTGAGAAAAAATTGTCAGTGTTACTTTGCTGCTTTTATTGAGAAATGGGCAAGGAAAGATTAAAATGTCTGTATTTTTGTGAATAGCATATATCAAAACTTCTTTATTTAAAATGTTTTTGACAAATACAATTATTCTTCTAGGTTTGTTTCCTGCTCCTGAATTAAAACAAAACAAACCCAAAATCCATAAAGATGTGTTGCAATTTAACCCCATCAGCTCTTGGATCACTCCTTCTTAGGTAATAGGTTGGACTTGAGGATCTCTGAGGTCTTTTCCAACCTGGTTGCTTCTATGATTGATTCTATGATTCTATGACTCTCCTTCCCAGTGGGGTGGGGAAGAGAATGGGGTGGGGGTGGGGGAAAGAAAAAGAAAACTGATGGGTTGAGATAAGAACAGTTTAAGAACTAACAATATAATTAATATTAATAACATTATTATTAATAAATTTTAAAGATAACAACCACCACAATAATAATAATGAAAAGGAATCTAACAAAGAGTGAGAGAAATGCAACTGGGGAAAAGGACAAGTTATACACAGTGCAATTGCTCACCAAACATTGAACAATGCCCATGTGGCAATCTGTCCCCTACCCAGTCAGCTCCATCCAGTTACGTAGTGGGCATGACATTGTATGATAGGGAATATCTCTTTGGCTAGTTTGGGTCAGCTGTCTTGGCTTTGTTCCTCTGCAGCTGCTTGTGCTCCTACACACTAGAAAAACATGGGAAGTTGAAAAGTCCTTGATTCCTTAGCAACGACTGAAAAACGTCAGAATATTATCAGCATTTGTCTCATACCGAATCCAGAGCACAGCACTATTCGAGTACTAAGAAACATGCTACTAAGTAGAAAATTAGCTCTCTTCTAGCCAAAAGCAGGACATCAGATTTTTAAGAAATAATTCTTCCCAGAATGATATTTTTCAAATGGACCTAGCCTTCAAAACTTCAAATAAATACCCTTTTGCTGGAAACACCAGCCCTACCCAGTACCTACTGAATTCAAAGTCTGACTCATATTGTCATATAATAGTTAAAGATGGAAGGGATTTCTGAAGGTCATCTAATCAAGATCATCCTCAAAGTTGGACTAAATTCAAAGTTGGATTAGTTTTTGCAGGATATAGCTTTTCCAGGAAGACTTTGTACAGAATCTGCTGTAGTCTGTGTCTAAATGTGCTTTTTTACATATATTTTAGGGCTCAAACTATGACTTACCAGCAGGATGGAATGCGAAGTTAGATTTCACAGTTTATGATGACTTCCTGTGTCTTTTCCAGTTGTGAAAGAGCTTTCTGTTTGAATCTCTGAAAAGGTAAAGTTTTACCATCCAGCATCCAAATAAAAATTCATGTAAATGCAGTAGACAGTCTAAAAAAGGCTTTTCTCTTTTTTTGAGTTCAGTTGTGAAGCCTGCTGCACACATATGGATAGAAATCATCAGCATACATGTGTAAGGATGTCCTTTCAATTTGTGTGAATAATTCATTTTTTGTCAGATTTTGTATGTGGACATGTATGTTGACCATCATCTTTGTCATTCATGAGGACTGAATGAGAAGGAGGAGTGTGAAGTAAAGGTTCTGTGACTCTCAGGATCACTGGCACAAAAATGTGGAGGGAGAACAATCAGGTTAAAGCCTGTGCAGTGAGAAAGTAATAAACAAAACAGGTACTATACAGTCTTATTCTAAATGACTGGGAATACACCAAGATGTTCTTATTCTAAATGACTGGGAATGCACCAAGAAGTTCTTCATAGAAAGAGTTATTTGCCATTGGAATGGGCTGCCCAGGGAGGTGGTGGAGTCACCATCACTGGAGGTGTTTAGGAAGAGACTTGATGGGGTGCTTGGTGCCATGGTTTAGTTGATTAGATAGTGTTGGATGATAGATTGGATGTGATGATCTCAAAGGTCTCTTCCAACCTGGTTAATTCTATTCTATTCTATTCTATTCTATTCTATTCTATTCTATTCTATTCTATTCTATTCTATTCTTACTAATAAACTTTTGCACTTACTCTTATGACACAAGTCCAAAAATATTCACAGAAAACATATGCCTATACATATAAGTAAACAAATATTCTCCTGAATATACCTCACCAAAAGACAGGGAAGAATTTAAAGGGGTGATAGTCTGTCTCTTAATTAGCTATTAATTCGATATCTCTTGAATCTCATCTAGAGATGCAAAAGCAGGTCCCAGATCATGTCATATTTCTGTTGCAGTTCCTCAACTTGTGTGTTCTAAAAGTCTCTAATAACACTTGATTTGGCAGTTTATATATGTATGTGTGTATATATATGCACACACACACTTATGTATACATATATATATGTACATATATACATATATATATGTAAAAGTATAGATGTTTTATAGGTGTTTGACAGATGTTGGGTTCACCTCGACCAATGCTTTCAGGATCAGATGTAAGCAAGCAAACACCTTTATTATGTTATACAGCAAAGTTATATAATCTATCAGAAGGCACGTGTCACATCTCAATTGGTCATTTTCTACTGGCATACGTGTAATTAAGGCATACAGTAGGTCAAAATAACAAACCAATATTTTAACACAGCCAACCAAATTCTGCCAAGCTTCTCCTTCAGTTCCAAGGTGTTTACATTACTCACAGAGTCAAAGATAAAACATAGCTCTCTCTAACTTGAGCAAAGGCAAATCTTCCCTACTGTCCTACAAAGCTATCTGAAAACAACCTCTTTTACATCTTCCTGTAGTCTTCTAAAGCTATACAAAAACCTCTTCTAACACGATTGAAGATGTAGTCTGAGCCTGTAAGAATGTGTTCATTGGCACATGTCTGAAGCTGCCTTTTAAGCAAAAGGATTTTATTTCTAGTTTCATAATTGTAAAATTTTCTAATGTATCCATACCTTTGGAGACATTTTGTGGAAGTACATGAAAAATCAGTTTCAACAAAAATGACAAAAAGTCACACAACTAGGATGCATTATTTAGTTTGCAAAGGAAGACAAAGCTTGAGCTGTGGAGTGAATCTAGTAGATCTCAGTGAATCTGCAAGTACGTTTTCAGTCCACTGGAAACGACTCAGTTCAAGGTTACTTCGTAAAAGTAAATCATGAGCTTTTTCAGCTTTGTGGTGAAGATGAAAAGGCAAAGAAACAAACAAGTAAATGAATATTAACAAATTAGACATGAGAAGAATGGGAAAATAAATAACAAATATTTCTGCCAATAAAACTACTTTTTTTCTTCTTGGGTCTTTCTCTGACCATCATATCTATCAGTTCACTATGTAGAAAAATTATCTATTGACTTCAATAGCACTATTTCAATATGCACAGTCAACCATTTCCACCTAAAATAATTATAAATGTCATTCATGAGTCTTTTCTTACACAAAGGGAACTGCAAACCTATTCCTCTCTCCATACATTTTTTCACTCAAATTTTGAGCTGGCATTGAAATATGAATAAATTTTGTAATTCATAAACTGAACGTGATTGTATTTTCTTTCCCATATATTAGTGTGACAGAAATGTCTTGTTTCATTTGGCATGAGAAGCATGAGGTGTTTATAAGATTACAATTATTTACTTAGTAAGTGAGGTTATAGCTGAAGTATGAAATTACTAGAAAAAAATAAAAGTAATGATGCTAGTCTCTTTCTCCCCTTTGTTTTCTATGCTTGTTTTTTTTTCTTCTGTTCCAATTTTCTAGCTAGATCTGCTGCCTAGTCAACTCTAATGCCATCACTTCTTTCTGTAGCACAGACAGTAAGATTAACTATTGATTTGGCCTATATAAAAAAAACCTCCACATTATAAATGCAAACTGTGTTTTCCAAAAGGAAATGGTGAGGAAATGGAGATTGAGCTCCTATCTTTTAATATTAAGCTAGATAATGTTCAAGATAAAGGAAATAAGTAAGTTTATGGCAAGTTTGCATGCTATACTTACTGCATAGCAACTCTATTACATAACAATTCTATTGATATGTATATGCTTGCAATTCAGTCAACTGATATGGTATCGTTTGGAAAATGATTAGTTTAGCAGCAGAATGTAAATAGTAATGGAGGAATAGTAAAGTAGTTAGATACTGGCTAAGTAGACACGAAGTGAACCAAGCTAGAGGGAGTCTGTGAGTGGAAGTCTCTGGTACTAGTTGTGAGAGCAATTTCCATTAATAGGATAGGATAGGATAGGATAGGATAGGATAGGATAGGATAGGATAGGATAGGATAGGATAGGATTAACCAGGTTGGAAAAGACCTTTGAGATCATCAAGCCCAACCCATCACCCAACACCATCTAATCAACTAAACCATGGCATCGAGTGCCTCATCCAGTCTCTTCTTATTTCCATCTGTGATCTTTGGAAAATAAGCAGAAGTACAAAATTCAGTGGTAACAATGATATTGAAAGGACATCAGCAACAGAATGGAATATACAGGGGAAAAAGAAAACAATACCAAAACTAAAACCAAAAATAAAACAACAACAGGAAAAAGCAAAGATGAAAAAGGATGGCCAAAATAAAAATGTTTTCAAATGTAACATCATAAAATGCATGGTACTATATGCATAATAAAACCCAACAACAACCTTTGTCTTGTAAGGAAGAAACCTCATTCTCCTGTAAATCTGAAGTAAAAGAAAACAAAATTGCATGCTGAGAGCAATGGTAATTCCATCTTCCCCTTTCTATCCAAACACCTCAGCAGAGTATATCTCTCTCTGCTCCTTGACACAGAACCCTATGACTCTTGTGACCAGAGGTCTGAGTGTTGAGATTTTACTATACTTGCAGTGGATATCCTGGATATAGTCCTGGAAGATGAAAAGTGACAGATTAAACTTCCTTCATCTATGCAGACTTAGAACTTTGTTATCTTTCTGCATGTTTTGAGTGTCCGCACCAAAACAGGCACTTTTGCTGGTGTTTTAAAACACTCAGTCCTGCTCAGTGTGTGTAGAGGAGGTCAAATTCTGGACTTCTGATTCCAAACTTGAAAGATGAGTATTCAGTGGAAGACAAATTCAGCTTTTGCTGCTGGCCAGCAGTATCTGTGGCCCTGTTCAAATGGGAGTTTTCAGGAGATGAGTTTGCATTGAGTTTTAAGGTGCCAGCAGGTTTCAGCTATCCTCATTGTTACAGTGAGGTACTGTGCTTCAAATGAGGCAACAGAAAATTGCTCAGACAGCACAGCTTCCTGAAGTGCCTTCCAGCAGCTGTGCATGGCTGTGCAGGTGCTCCTAGGGTGTCTCAAAGAAACTAGACCAGGTGAGGGTAAAAAGAAAGAAGCATTTTAATTGAATATCCTTCTTTTGCAGGAAATGAACTCAAAAGCTCTTAAGAGCCACAGTTTCATGATGCAGAAGCTTTGTCAATAACAAATTACATGTTTACAGCATTTTTCCTCACCGTCCCTTGCTATTCGATCCCAGTCCTGCCCCATGGCTTGTTGTTCATTTGTGTTGCAGGATTGTTTGTAACTAAAATAATTTCCATAGTCAAGTGCACACTGCTGTATTGATCTGTATTGCAAGTAGCTCTACAATACAAGTGAAATTAAACCTGCTCTTGTTTGTAGTCTGGATCTGTCTTATTTTGAGTTCAGAACAAAGCTTTACAAGCAGTTGGGCTGACACAGCATGGAAGGGTAGAAGCTATGACATGGAAGGGGGAACTTTTTACTGAATCACAGAATGGCTGCAGCTGGGAGAGATATTTGGAGGTCATCTGGTTCATCCTCCTTGCATAAGCAGGGCAACCTGGACCCAGTTTTCAAGGACTCTGTTCAGATGAATTTTGAACATCTCCAAGGATGAGGAATCCACAGTCTTTCTGGGCAACCAGTTTCAGTGCTCAATCACCCTCACAGCAAAAAACATTTAAGCTTCACTGTCATTAAATATTTCATGTGATGACAGCCTGCTCTAAATTAGAGCTAAGGAGCACTTTTAAAAGTTCAGGACTGGCTCCCAGCTTATGTCTCAAAGACTTCAGGCTCCTATGTGTGTGTATTCTCAGGTATGTTTAATTTGCTGGTATATATATGGCCTGAGCCTGCAAGATATCTGAATGTGTGCTCAGCACATGACATTTAGTGTATTTTGCTGCTTTACAGACCCTTGACTCCAGGCTCAATATGCAATATGTGTCAGGGGGATGGGGCAGGCAAGAACTCCAAAACTGCTTCTTTGCTTATTCTCTTGTTTTAACTAGGAATCTTTTTATCTTTTTATTTTTTATTTTTTCCTTTTAGAACTTGTCCAAAAATTGTATTCTGTTTGTCTTTCGGAATTTTAGCCTTCTGGACATGAAAATTAACTAGTTTTTTGTTTTGTTTTTTTTAAATTACCTATGCCAGAATGTGTAATGATGATGATGATGATGATGATGATGATGATGATGATGATGATAATAATAATAATAATGATAAAACAGGTTGGAAGAGACCTTCAAGATCATCGTGTCCAACCCATCAACCAATTCAACACCACCTAAACAACTAACCCATGGCACCAAGCACCCCATCAAGTCTCCTCCTGAACACCTCCAATGATGGTGACTCCACCACCTCCCCAGGCAACCCATTCCAATGGGCAATCACTCTCTCTGTATAGAACTTCCTAACATCCAGCCTAAACCTCCCCTGGCACAGCCTGAGACTGTGTCCTCTTGTTCTGGTACTGGCTGCCTGGGAGAAGAGACCAACATCCATCTATCTACAACTTCCCTTCAGGTAGTTGTAGAGAGCAATAAGGTCACCCCTGAGTCTTCTCTTCTCCAGGCTAAGCAACCCCAGCTCCCTCAGCCTCTCCTCATAGGGCTTGTGCTCCAAACCCCTCTCCAGCTTTGTTGCCCTTCTCTGGACTCGTTCCAGCAAGTCAACCTCCTTCCTAAACTGAGGGGCCCAGAACTGGACACAGTACTCGAGGTGTGGCCTAACCAGTGCAGCGTACAGGGGCATGTGTAATGTGTGTAATGTGACTCAGACACTTGATAAATGAACAAATCAGCTTGCTTAATTTTTAACCGAAGAATAACTTCTCAATTTTTTTAGCCTTCAAAGAATACAATTTGGGAACATAAAAAGCTCTGAGCAGAGACTTTTGATTGAAGGCAGCAATTGCTATCTGTATTTCCAAGAGATCTATTTCAGAATGAGAATGAGAGCATGGACTTTTTGAAACCTCAGTAATTTCACTTACATTTAAGACCTCCTTCTGGCTTAATTCTTTGTGTTTTTCAGGTCGTCAAATCACTGATTTTGGGAGAGGATCAATTACTAGGTTTGCAATGCTGATAAATTTCTGATCAAGAATCTATTCCAGAATGTTCATTACTAAAATAAGGAACTTGGTATTTAGGTAAAATGAGGGCATCTGCATTTACTGCTTTCATAAGCACTATGAAGGTTTTGAAGCTATCATACAGAATCACAGAATAACAAAGGTTGGAAGAGACCTCAAAGATCATCAAGTTCAACCTGTCATCACAGACCTCATTACTAAACTATAGCACCAAGTGCCACATCCAATCCCCTCTTGAACACCTCCAGGGATGGTGACTCCACCACCTCCCTGGGCAGCCCATTCCAATGGCTAATGACTCTCTCTGTGAAGAATTTTCTCCTCACCTCGAGCCTAAACTTCCCCTGGTGCAGCTTGAGACTGTGTCCTCTTGTTCGGGTGCTGGTTGCCTGGGAGAAGAGACCAAACCCCACCTGGCTACAACCACCCATCAGGTAGTTGTAGACAGCAATGAGGTCTCCCCTGAGCCTCCTCTTCTCCAGGCTAAACAATCCCAGCTCTCTCAGCCTCTCCTCATAGGGCTTGTGCTCGGGGCCTCTCACCAGCAAATGCTGTTTTACGAAGATAAAACAAAACAAGAGCTACATTAAAATAATATTTATATATAAAAGATTCTCTTTGTACTCCTGTGAGAATTTTTGTCTGAATATATATTGTTTAATTATAGAATCATGTATAAATACATATAAATCTCTCATGAGGACAGAGTTGGACTCATTTCAGTGGTGGCTAGTTATAGGACAAAGGACAATGAGTACAAACTAGAACACAGAAGGTTTCACTTCAACTTAGGGAAAATCTCCCTTACTTTGAGTGTGATGTAGCACTGGAACAGGTTACTGCATGAGGTTGTGGAGTCTCCTTTGGAAATTTTCAAAATCCAGCTGGACATGTTCCTGTGCAACCTGATCTAGGCATATATGAATTAGAAGAAGGATTGAACTAGATGATCTCCAGAGGTCTCTTCCAACCCCTGCCATTCTGCAATTTTGTGATTCTGTGTGATTATCCTGGTTGGAGGCCAGGCAGATCCTCTCTTGCCTCCCACCGGGGCAGAAAAATGAGACTCACACAAATGGATTGCAGAAGTGATGGAAATTTAAATGGAAAAGCAGTGAGTGTTTTAGAGAGCTACAAGCACAGTGATAAAAAAAGATCCCAAAGCATACAGAATCCCTTACAGCATACCCAGAAGCCTCCCAGCACTGCCCTTCTCCCTACCTGAGGGTATACCTCAAACCCCCCCTGTGAGAGACTAAATCTTGTCTCTCTTGATGTGACTCAACAAAGATAAAATCACCTTTGCTGCTTGCCCAGACAATAACTGATGTGTATTGGGCAGATGCCACTGGAATGACTCTCAGGAAGGGGCATAGATAACAATTGCTCACCAGACTGCAGCTGCCCTGAAAATAATGGACAGAGGCCACTGTTATCAATACTCTCTGGAATATGCATACCCAAAAAACTGTATAAAAGATCTGAGCAACTACCAGCTCAGTAGAAGAAAAACACAAGAGAAGGAAAACATGGTGAAGGAAAAGCCCAGGGCAATGCTGCTCTGAAGAAAAACAGAGAGGATACCAGGAGAGAAAAATGACAGAGACATCACCACGTAGCCTGGAAGAAGCAGACCAAGAGGAACCCTCTCTCTATGTTCTATGTTCTGCCTGCTGCAACTCATTGAGCTGAAGAGGCTGCTCAGAGGATAGCACAGCCAACAAGGACGCCAAAGCTGCGGCACCCTTCCAAAGCTGCAGCAGCCTTCCTCCACAGACCCAAACTGTCTTGGGGGGGTGAGGGGTGTGGTAATATAATTCCTTTCCTCTTCTCTCTCCCTCTTCTCTCTCTCCCTATTTTCTCTCTCTCCCCTTCTGATCCATCCACTTTATTTGTGTAATAAATAGCCTTGCTGTTGATATTTTGGCCTCGTTTGTGCCTCTAATTTCATAACACGAGAATATTCAAAAGAACTGAGTCTCTTTTCCTCTCTGGACCAAGACACCCCCCATCCACTGTTAGGCTAATCTCAGCTGGCCAGATCTGAGATTGCCCTTCCCCCATCTACTCCTGGCATTAGGCCTAGCTAGGCCTAAGAGGCCTTGAGATAACTCCCCTTCCATTACCAGATAGGGGGCATCTCCCACAGGATCAGTGAGGGGAGAAAGAGAAAGTGTGAGACCTTGCTGATAGATTTACAGGGATCAGGACATTATGGGTGTGAAATACGCAGCTTCCTGTGTCCACCCACTGGGCTGGACGCTCATGACACCAGAGGTGTATCTTGTGTGGCAGCAACAGGAGGCACATAGCCTTAACTGCCACAGTGATTCACACACATTTTGAAACTTTTCCTTGAGCCTTGATATTATTTTGCTGTATTTTTAAGCTTCTCGGTGTTAAGTTGTGCTATTACACTTTTCATCATGTACTTTTCGTTCCAAAAGAAATGAAGTTCTCCCATACTTCTCTTTTCACTAACTTGCTCTGTTCAGCCAGTTGCTAGCAATGATAATTTCCAAGGTGGTGATTCATCCAAAGTGAGCACATCACGTACACATACAGGTACCAGACTATTGTCTATCCTTCTTAGTGAAATTAGCTATTGATTGTGGTTGTCTTTGTCCTTTACTTCTCTTTTTCACTGCAATAGTAAGGAAATGTAAAATGCATATTTATTGACTGGCTGATTATGGGCTGTGTGTAGCACTTTCATTTAAAAACATTAGCTTTTCTAAAAATGTTTGTGCCATGCACAGGCAACTGCAGCAGTAAAGTAGGAACTCAGCTTTTGGAAATGTAGAGTGTCCATGTACACACACACACACACACACACATATGTTTTTTTGTAACTAAACCAGAAAATGTGGCATGATTTGTGGAGCAAGGAGCTGTATGTGCATGGAATTTGAACCTAACAACCCTGTATTTTCCCTCAGATCATGTTCAAATCAGTTCTTTGGGGGGTTGGCTTTTTTTGGTTTTGTTTTGTCTTTGGTTTTGTTTTGGTTTTTTGGGGGTGTTTTTTGTTTGTTTGGGGGGGGTTGTTTGTTTGGTGGTTTTGTTTGTTTTGGTTTGGGGGGTTTTTTGGCAGTTTAGTGCTGAACTGTTACTTTAAACTAGATTTGAAGGAGGAAGGGGCTGAAACCAGTCCCCCCAGACAGGAGTCTGAGGGTGGTAAGCTGGAGTCAGGGGTGAAACCAGCAGCCCAGCTGAAGTGCATGTACACTAATGCATGAAGTATGGGTAACAAACAAGAGGAGCTGGAAACCTGGATGCAGCAGGAAAGTTGTGATGTAGTTGCCATCACAGAAACATGGTGGGACAACTCACATGACTGGAGCGCTGCAATTAACGGCTACAGGCTCTTCAGGAGAGACAGGCAAGGAAGAAGGGGTGGAGGGGTGGCCCTGTACATCAGGGAGGCACTAGATGCCATTGAGCTGGAGATCAGGAACGATCGGGTTGAGTGCTTGTGGGTGAGAATTAGAGGGAAGACCAGCAGGGCTGACATCCTGGTTGGAGTCTGTTACAGACCACCCAACCAGGATGAAGACGTTGATGAGTCTTTCTATAGGCAGCTTAAGGCTGTCTCAAGATCTCCTGACCTTGTCCTCATGGGCGACTTCAACCTGCCTGACATCTGCTGGGATCTCAACACAGCAGAGAGGAGGCAGCCTAGGAGGTTCTTAGAGTGCATGGAGGACAGCTTCTTATCCCAGGTGCTGCATGAGCCTACCAGGGGTAAGGCTATGCTTGACCTCCTCTTCACCAACAGGGAAGGGCTGGTGGGTGATGTGGTGGTCGGAGGCTGTTCAGGGGCCAGCGACCACGAGATAATTGAATTTTCAGTACTCAGTCAAGCTAAGAGGGCCAGCAAGAAGATCTCCACTTTGGACTTCCAGAGGGCAGACTTCAGGTTACTCAAGGAACTAACTCAGAAGGTTCCTTGGGAAACAGCCCTTAAAAACAAAGGGGTCCAGGAGAGCTGGACCTGCTTCAAGGAGGAACTCTTGAAGGCGCAGGAACAGGCTGTGCCAATGTGCCGGAAGATGAGCCGCTGGGGCAGATGGCCAGCCTGGATGGGTGATGAACTTCTAAAAGAACTAAGGGAAAAAAAGAGGGTGTATCATTGTGACCATTTGAGGCTGTGCCAAACCAAACCAAAACAGACCACCAAGGCAATCACGTAGGACTATTTGGATTACCCTGCGTGATCAGTTTGGTGAGAACATGAACAGATGGGATGGTCAACCAACTTCTAATCTTTTCAGGAGGCTGAGGGAACTGCAAAGTGGCAGAACCCGAGGTAGCAATACCAGAAGGGTAGCTGTTGCTTCCACAGTTCCCCAGAATGACTATAATAGCTCCAACAGTGGCTCCAGTTCTAACACTGCACACTGTGCAACTACACATTGTGCATGTGGACATGTTCCCCATAACTAGGGGTGCCCTGCCTCCCGCCAGGGGGAGGAGAGGGATAATGGAGATAACAGAATCTATCGGGATGTGTACATCCAGTGGCCTGGCACTTCACACTTTCAGAAGTACAGGGCCTTGGTTGACACAGGAGCTCAGTGCACCATATTGCCATCAAATTATCAGGGATCAGAGTCTATAACTATTCTGGGAGTCACTGGTGGATCTCAAGAGTTAAGCAAGGTAGAGGTTAATATAAGCTTAACTGGTAAACAGTGGAAGAAGCATACAGTTGTGACCGGACCTGATGCACCTTGTATTTTGGGAATTGATTTTCTGAGAGAAGGGCGTTTCAAAGACCCTAAAGGTTACAAATGGGCTTTTGGAGTAGCTTCTGTAGAAATTGATGGACAAAAGCTGAAACTGTCTGCTAGACCTGGGCTTTCTGATGAATCTGCAGTTGTGGGACAACACAAGATTCAGGACATTAAGTTGCCGGTTGCTTCTCGGACTGTGCATCACAGACAATACAGAACCAACCGTGACTCTTTGTTGCCCATTCAGAATCTGATTCGTCAGTTGGAGAGTCAGAAAGTCATCAGCAAAACTCATTCACCTTTCAACAGTCCAGTGTGGCCTGTGCGAAAGCCGAATGGAGACTGGCGTCTGACAGTGGACTACCGAGCCCTGAATGAAGTAACTCCGCCTATGAGTGCAGCAGTACCAGACATGATGGAACTCCAGTATGAGCTGGAATCCAAAGAGGCCAAATGGTATGCTACCATAGACATTGCTAATGCATTCTTCTCTATTCCCATAGCAGAGGAGTGCAGGCCTCAGTTTGCTTTCACCTGGAGAGGAATCCAGTACACTTTCAACAGACTGCCAATGGGCTGGATCCACAGCTCCAGCATCTGTCATGCAGTAATCCATGATGCTCTGGAGGAAGGTGGTGCTCCAGAACACATCCAGTTCATCGATGATATCATCGTCTGGGGTAAAACTGCTGAGGAAGTCTTCGAGAAAGGTAACAAAATCATGGACATTCTTCTGAATGCAGGTTTTGCCATCAAGAGGGACAAGGTGAAAGGTCCTACCACAGAGATTCATTTTCTGGGAGTGCAGTGGCAGGATGGACGCTGACACATTCCAGTGGATGTGGTAAATAGAATCTCCACCATGGCAAATCCCACGAACAAGCAAGAAACTCTACGTTTCTTGGGGATAGTGGGATTTTGGAGACTACACATTCCTGGATACAGCCAGATTGTGAAACCTCTGTATGATGTGACTCGAAAGAGGAACAGTTTCCACTGGGGACCTGAACAACAAGCAGCCTTTGACCAGATAAAGCAAGAGGTAGTTCAAGCAGTGGGTCTGGGACCTGTCCGAGATGGTCCAGACATCAAGAACATTTTGTACATGGCTGCAGGTGACAATGGTCCAACCTGGTGCTTGTGGCAAAAAGCTCCAGGTGAGACACGTGGACAACCTCTTGGCTTTTGGAGTCAAGGTTACAGAGGTTCACAGACTAATTATACTCCAACAGAGAAAGAGATTCTAGCTGCCTATGAAGGAGTAAAAGCAGCTTCTGAAGTAACTGGAACTGAATTACAACTTCTCTTAGCTCCCAGATTGCCAGTTTTGAATTGGATGTTCAAAGGCAAGGGTTCCACACCACATCATGCCACAGATTCCACCTGGTCTAAGTGAATGGCTCTGATAACACAGAGAGCTCAAATGGGAAATCTTGAAAGACCTGGTCTGGTGGAGGTGATCTCAAGTTGGCCTGAAGATACCAACTGTGCTAAACCTCCAGAGGAGAGAGTAACTCGTGCTGAGGAAGCTCCTCCTTACAATGACCTTTCTGATGATGAGAAGAAGTATGCTTTGTTCACAGATGGTTCCTGTCGTCTCATCGGGAACAAGCAAAGGTGGAAGTCTGCAGTGTGGAGTCCAACACGCCGAGTTGCAGAGGCGAAGGATGGAGAAGGAGAATCCAGTCAGTTTGCAGAGGTGAAAGCTGTCCAGCTAGCTCTCGACGTAGCTGAACGTGAGAGATGGCCAAAGCTTTATCTCTACACTGACTCATGGATGGTAGCCAATGCTCTATGGGGTTGGCTAAAGAACTGGAAAAAGAATGGCTGGCAGAGGAAAGGAAAACTTATTTGGGCAGCTGAACTGAGGCAGGACATTGCTGATCGAATCGAGAGAATTCCAGTGAAGGTGAGACACATTGATGCTCACATTCCTAAGAGCAAAGCTACTGAGGAACAGCAACAATGATCTTTGGAAGAAAGGTGAGGCAACCCATGGAATGTTTAAGGATGTTGCTAGGTCTTGTAGGAAGGAAATTAGGGAGGCAAAAGCACATTTAGAGCTTAGCCTGGCCTCTGCTGTGAAGGACAACAAAAGGTCCTTCTATAAATATAGTAATAGCAAGAGGAAGGGCAAGGACAACCTCCACTCCTTGGTGGACACGGAGGGGAACATTGTAACAAAGCATGAGGAAAAGGCAGAGGTACTTAGCACCTTCTTTGCCTCAATTTTTATTAGCAGGACAGAATGTCTTCCAGACAGCTGGCCTGCTGTGGTAGGTTGAGAGAGGGCCTAGCTCTCCCTCCCCCACGGAGAAAGAAACCACGGCTAAACTCAGTCGGAGAAGCAGACTATATTTACAAGCATATATAGGAAGCAGATTATATATAACACAATATATACAGGTATTTACAATATATATATACACAAATATACAGCAAAGGAAAATAACACAACAAAAATCCCTCCTTGAGGGGAGGGTTCCCCTCCCTTAACCCCCTCTGTCCCCCCCTACCTCCCTTTTTTCCCTAAAAGGGGCTAGAGAGAGAGAAAAAGGCAAGTTATTAAGGAAAAGAATTGTTATAAAGCTTCAAAAGCACATGCAGGATTAGTTTTGCTTATCTCAAGGTCAGCTCCAGCTAGTTCGCTGAGAAGCAGGCAGGCAGAACAGGCTGAAACCCAAACTGAGAAGAAATTCCAACTGCCCTACAATTTAAAGTTGCGTTTTTGCCCATCCACCAATGAAATTCGTTTAGAATATCAGAGTGTTTTTGTTCTAGTACTGAAAACATTCAGCCAGTGTCCCCGCACTGTCCGTTTCTTAAAGGCACAGCCTCAAACAGTCACACCTGCAGAGCTGGCAGAAGGAGCCAGGGAGCTGCACAGTTTTCCTCTGTTCCAGGAGAGGATAATTAGAGATCTCCTCAGCCGCTTGGATCCCCACAAGTCCATGGGACCAGATGGGATCCATCCTAGGGTGCTGAGAGATCTGGCAGATAAGCTGCCAAGCCGCTCTCCATAATTTTTCATCAGTCCTGCCTCACTGGAGATGTCCCAGAAGACTGTAAGCTGGCCAATATGGTGCCCATCCACAAGAAGGGCTGGTTGGATGAGCCAGGGCCTGTCAGCCTGACCACAGTGCCAGGCAAGATTATGGAACAGGTCATATTGAGTGCAATCACACAGCACTTACAGGATGGCCAAGGGCTCAGGCCCAGCCAGCATGGATTTAGGAAGGGCAGGTCCTGCCTGACCAACCTGATCTCCTTCTATGATCAGGTGACCTGCCTGATGGATGTAGGGAGGCCTGTGGATGTAGTCTACCTGGACCTCAGCAAGGCCTTTGACACTGTCCCCCACGGCAAACTCCCGGCCAAATTGTCAGCCCGCAGCTTGGATGGGAGCACACTGCGATGGGTTAGGAACTGACTGGAGGGCTGAGCCCAGAGAGTGGTGGTGAATGGTACCACATCCAGCTGGCAGCCAGTCACTAGTGGTGTGCCCCAGGGATCAGTGCTGGGCCCCATGCTCTTTAACATCTTTATTGATGATCTGGATGAGGGCATCGAGTCCATCATCAGTAAATTTGCAGACGACACCAAGCTGGGGGCAGGAGTTGATCTGCTGGAGGGTAGAGAGGCTCTGCAGAGGGACCTCGACAGGCTGGACAGATGGGCAGAGTCCAAGGGCAGGAGATTGAACACATCCAAGTGCCGTGTTCTGCACATTGGCCACAGCAACCCCATGCAGTGCTACAGGTTGGGGTCAGAGTGGCTGGAGAGCGGCCAGGCAGAGAGGGACCTAGGGGTGCTGGTAGATGGTAGGCTGAACATGAGCCTGCAGTGTACCCAGGCAGCCAGGAGGGCCAATGGCATCCTGGCCTGCATCAGGAAGAGTATGGCCAGCAGGAACAGGGAGGTCGTTCTGCCCCTGTACACTGCACTGGTTAGGCCACACCTCGAGTATTGTGTCCAGTTGTGGGCCCCTCAGTTTAAGAAGAATGGAGAATAGGGAGCTGGGGTTGCTTAGCCTGGAGAAAAGGAGGCTCAGGGGTGAACTTATTGCTCTCTACAGCTACCTTAAGGGAGGTTGTGGACAGGCAGAAGTTGGTCTCTTCTCCCAGGCAACCAGCACCAGAACAAGAGGACACAGTCTCAGGCTGCACCAGGGGAGGTTTAGGCTGGAGGTTGGGAGGAAGTTCTACACAGAGAGAGTGATTGCCCATAGGAATGGGCTGCCTGGGGGGGTGGTGGAGTCAGCAGCATTGGAGGTGTTAAGGAGGAGACTTGATAGGGTGCTTGGTTGCATGGTTTAGTTGATTAGATGGTATTGGATGATAGGTTGGACACAATGATCTTGAAGGTCTCTTCCAACCTGTTCTGGTCTATTCTATTCTATTCTATTCTATTCTATTCTATTCTATTCTATTCTATTCTATTCTTAATGGTTGAACTTGATGCTCTTGAAAGACTTTTCTAACCTTTATGTTTCTATGATTATATGATCTTAACTTAGGAAGTTCTTCCTTTTAAATGCATTTTATGCATGGCAGAAGCAGTGGAGAAGACTTCCCCCCCCCCCCCCTCGAACAACATTCAGTACAAAATACAGTGTCCACAAAAGGCTTAGAATTAATATGTTTGAGTGAAGATTTGAATGAAGAAACACTATCATAAGGATTGTACTTTATGCTTCCATGAAACAACAGCACACTTTCACATGAATGTAGTGCTTATGGACTAAAATTGACTAGTACAGAAGTGAAACTCTTATTTTTGTCACTGCCTGTGTACAGAAAGGCAGAGGCAGAACAGGATTTTCCCCTGTAGCAACAGTGTCTCTAGTGTGTCATTTGGAGAAAAATTTCCAAACATCTCTGCAAAATAAGCTGATGATTCTGTTGCTTGTTCAGATAGGCAGTTAAAATGTACATGTAGCTATCAGAAATTAGAATGAGAACTGTTCCAGGAAATTAAGTCAGTGTGTTTGTACACACTGCCAAGCAAAACTTCATCAACTACTGACCTTCCCCTTTTTACCACTCTGCAGTGACAGAAGGAGAAATGCTCTGTGGTCAATTCTCTGTTGCCTGGATTATGCAGTCATGCTGCACAGAACAATAAAGACACATATTCAGCTAGGAGAGCACGCTAATATCTCACTCTTAACTTCCTGAATTCCCTCAAAAGCCAAAAACTGTTTTATTACTCTGCCAAAGATATCGCTTTTAATTCTTCATCTTTCCAGTCTTTCAGATTTGATGTATTTATATTATTTCCCTCTGTTTTCATCATTGAAGATGGGCAGAGTAAAAAAAAGTGTTATTATTTATGCTTTCCAGAAATGTTGAAATTACATACCTGTTTACTAAATAGATAAGACACTGCTCTTTCTGTCTAGCCTTCGAAGGCCTAAGGGGAGAGAAGATATTCCCTGGTTTCATCCATACATATTTTATGACAATAAAAACCATCTGCTTGCTTGTCAAACATAACACTGAAATATCTACACTATTAAAAACAAAATTCATTGTGAAGAAGAAATCAACTACATAGGAAGATACTGGAAATAAAAGGCAAAAGGACTGATGATGGAACTAAACATGTAAGTACTTGTTAAGCCAAGCAGGCTCAATTTCACCATGCAAGACCAAATGTCAGTGAAGAGAACAAAATAAGCTTGGATACTACAATGCTTTAATCACATATATATTCCAATTTACAATTTTCATGATTTCTTTCCTCCACAGGAGGGACAGCACATTTTCTGTGACTGTCATCTGGGTGTCATCAGCACTGGTCCTCATGTTCTGTGATTCTCAACACCTTCGTACCTTTCCCATGCTGTTTATACTTACATACCTCTATTCCTATAACTGAGCAACTGTCTTTCCTATAGGGTCAATGAAGGTATATATGCTAACTGACCACTAGCCCTAGGTTATGCTATTTGCCATGTTCTCATAAAAATATTTGGCTGAACTTAGGTGTAACTAATGTTATAGAAAGAAGCGAGGTCTCATTGCTCTCTATAGCTACCTGAAAGGACAGAGAGCTTGGTGCTGATTTCTCACAGATAATAAGTGATAGAACAAGAGGGAATGGCCTCAAGATGCAACTGGATAGGTTAGACTGGACATTAGGAAAAAAATTTCATTAAAAGAGTGGTCACCTTTGGAATGTGCTGCCCAGGGTGGTGGCTGAATCACCACCCCTGAATGTGTTTAAAGGTCATTTGTATGTGGTGCTTGGAGATATGGTTTAGGCATGAACCATTGTGGTAGGTTGAGAGAGGGCCTAGCTCTCCCTCCCCCACAGAGAAAGAAAACCACAGCTAGTTCAGTCGGAGAAACAAGCTATATTTACAAGCATATATGGAAAGCAGGTTATATATAACACAATATATACAGGTATTTACAATATATATACAGAAATACACAGCAAAGAAAAATAACACAACAAAATTCCCTCCTCAGGGAGGGTTTTCCTCCCTGTAACCCACTCTCTCCCCCCCTACCTCCCTTTTTTCCCAAAAAGGGGTTAGAGAGAGAAAGAAAGGCAGTTATTAAGGGAAAGAGATGTTATTAAGCTTCAAAAGCACATGCAGAATTAGTTTGCTTATCTCAAGGTCAGCTCCGCTTAGTTTGCTGAGAAGCAGGCAGGGGGAGAGACAGATCAGGCTGGCAAGGAGGACAGGTTGAAACCCAAACTGAGAAAAAATTCCAACTGCCCTACGATTTAAAGTTGCCTTTTGCCCATCTACCAATGAAATTCATTTAGAATATCAGTGTTTTTTTCTAGTACCGAAAACATTCAACCAGAGTGTTCCCAACACTGTCTCTCTTAAAGGCACAACCTCAAACGGTCACAACCATGTAGAGTAGGGTTATCAGTTGCACTTGGTGGTCCTGAGGGTCTTTGACAACCTGAAGGGTTACATGATTCTGTGTTTATTTGGATGGAGAAGGCTCTAATGTCACATGTCTCTGGAGGTATCTGGGGGGAAAAAATCTGGCATCACATTCAGACAAAACGCACATCAGGAGAATATGGGTAGGAAACAACAGTATATGGCAAAACAATATAATTGTTTGTTAACACTCTTTTGATAAGAGATTGTCTAAATATTTTGCATAAACAGTTCAAAAATATGATTTCAGAATAGTTTCAGGGGGGTGGGTGGGGGGTTTTTTGTTTGGTTTGTTGTGGTTTGTTGTGTTGTGTTTTGGTTTGGTTTTGGTTTCTTTAGAGCTACAACATTTTCCCTGTTTTTGCAGATGTGACAATAATATTTCTGCACAGGATTTCCAAGACAGAAGTCTAGCAGATGGGATTTGGACTTTTTCTTTAGTGCTTCCTCTCCTGGCTTTCTGTTTCAGGAAGGTCACACTACCTGTAAAATTAATGCAGCGACAGGAAACAAAGAGACTGTATGATCTATTTTTGTCAGCTGAACAAAAGCAAAAATAAAAGAGTGAATTTATTAATGGAATAGCTGAAACTCACATACAGTTTAGCTGTGGAGGACACTGACATTCTCAGCATGTTGTGAGAAACAGTAAAATGCAAGAAGTGGAACCTGCATTTTTCCAATGCCTGTGTTTCAGTTTGTCTCCTCTCATGATTTAGTGAGGACACAAGGCTTTTAAGTTTCCATGATTCAGAGTCTGGATTCTTTCCTGAGGATGACAAGATGGAAGACTGTAAAAGGCTATAAAGGTAGCTTACACTGTTGGACTTTTGACTGCTGGAAGATTTAAAATTAGGTCCTTGGGGTGGAAAGCACATTAGTAGACTCCACAATCTACTTTTTCACTGACTAAACTGAAATATAAAAATGTTGTACATATGTTTTATGCTGCTGTTGGTAGTATGCATCATGCCATATGCTGGAAAATTACAATTAAAACAAGGCAGTCAAAAATCTCAGGATAGCAAATAGTCTTCAGCAATTTTTGCAGACACCTCTCAAAATATCTTAATTGCTTTCACTTAAAGAAAGTAAGTGCTTTTTAAAAGGGAAAGAGTATTAAAATAATAAAAATGCATTAAAGTATTAAATGTAAAGTATTAAAGTAATGTATTAATTAAAGTATTAAATTAAGTGTATTAAAAAATGTATTGTTGTTGGGTGTGTCCAGTTCTGGGCCCCTCAGTTTAAGAAGAACATTGAGATGTGTCCAGAGAAGGGCAATGAGGCTGGGGAGAGGCCTCGAGCATAAGCCCTGTGAGGAGAGGCTGAGGGAGCTGGGATTGTTTAGCCTGGAGAAGAGGAGGCTCAGGGGAGACCTTACTGCTGTCTACAGCTACCTGAAGGGAGGTTGTAGCCAGGAGGGGGTTGGTCTCTTCTCCCAGACAATCAGCACCAGAACAAGAGGACACAGTCTCAAGCTGTGCCAGGGGAAGTTTAGGCTCAAGGTGAGGAGAAATTTCTTCACAGAGAGAGTTGTTAGCCATCGGAATGTGCTGCCCAGGGAGGTGGTGGAGTCATCATCCCTGGAGGTATTCAAGAGGGGATTGGACATGGCACTTGTTGCCATGGTTTAGCCATGAGGTCTGGACTTGATATTTGGACTTGATATTTGAAGTCTCTTCCAACCTTGATGATTCTGTGTGTGATCCTCTGTGTGAGTTTTGTTTTGGTTTTCCTTTTCCCTGAAACAATGGAGCTTTCTTTTGAAGATAAGAGCTTGGTAACTCATTAGGTAGTACACGATTATTATGAAAAGAAAAAAAACACAGTTAAATAAAGGCAGCCGGTTTATAGTACAATCTTCAAGTACAAGAGACAGAATCACCATTACAAGAAGTGTTTACAACTGCACTTACCAGTTTACCACAGATATTGTAAAGGAGCTAATGAAATATGTAAGGAACTGGCATGTCCTCTTTAAAAAATTTTCCATGGTTACAAGCTTGTAATGGTCAAGATCTAATAAATATGATCTGGTGGGTCAGAAAGCCCCTGAGCCAAATTTTTCATCTTTCCAGCTTTCAAATGCAGTAATCTGTTGGGTATCTTTAGGAGATAGATTTACAGGGTTTCTTTTGGTGAAAGAACTGTCGGAGAAAATTAGAATTAAAACAAGGTTGTCAAAAATCTCAGTATAGCAAATAGTCTTCAACAATTTTTGTAGACAACTCTCAAAATATCTTAATTGCTTTCACTAAAATAAATTGCTTTTTAAAAGGGGAAGAGTACTAAAATACTAAAAATGTATTAAAGTATTTGTATTTTATTTAACATTTATTTTTAATTTGATGTGTTCAGAAGCTTTAAATACACTTAATCAGCATCATCACTATTATATAGATGATCTGGATGAGGACATTGAGTCCATTATCAGTAAATTTGTGGATGACACCAAGCTGGGGGCAGGAGTTGATCTGCTGGAGGGTAGAGAGGCTTTGCAGAGGGACCTCGACAGGCTGAACAGATGGGCAGAATCCAAGGGCATGAGATTGAACACATCCAAGTGCCGGGTTCTGCACATTGGCCACAGCAACCCCATGCAGTGCTACAGGCTGGGGTCAGAGTGGCTGGAGAGCGGCCAGGCAGAGAGGGACCTGGGGGTACTGATCGATGGTAGGCTGAACATGAGCCTGCAGTGTGCCCAGGTGGCCAAGAAGGCCAATGGCATCCTGGCCTGCATCAGGAACAGCGTGCCCAGCAGGAGCAGGGAGGTCATTCTGCCCCTGTACACTGCACTGGTTAGGCCATGTCTTGAGTACTGTGACCAGTTCTGGGCCCCACAGTTTAGGAAAGATGTTGAGTTGCTGGAATGTGTCCAGAGAAGGGCAACAAAGTTGGTGAGGGGTTTGGAGCACAAGCCCTATGAGGAAAGACTGAGGGATCTGGGGTTGCTTAGCCTGGAGAAGAGGAGGCTCAGGGGTGACCTTCTTGCTGTCTACAACTACCTTAAGGGAGGTTGTGGACAGGCAGAAGTTGGTCTCTTCTCCCAGGCAACCAGCACCAGAACAAGAGGACACAGTCTCAAGCTGCACCAGGGGAAGTTTAGGCTGGAGGTTGGGAGGAAGTTCTACACAGAGAGAGTGATTGCCCATTGGAATGTGCTGCCTGGGGGGGTGGTAGAGTCACCATCATTGGAGGTGTTCAGGAGGAGACTTGATAGGGTGCTTGGTTGAATGGTTTAGTTGATTAGGTGGGTTGGATGATGGGTTGGATGCGATGACCTTGAAGGTCTCTTCCAACCTGGTCTATTCTACTCTATTCTATTCTATATTTCAAACTCTTCAGTGAGATAAGTTCCAAGTACCAGCATATCTTGAATAAACAAGGGAGTATTTTAGAATGTTATAGCTGAAACACAGTAATAATCCATTATCGTGAGACGAAAATGGAAATCCTAAATTTCTATTGTTAGTGTTACATGCACATCCATGAGGACTTCCTATTAGGCTAAACAAATGAATGGTCAGATTAAAACCATAGGTTGGTTTTCTTTCTGAGGAGTCTCAAAACATTTAAAAGCAAACTATTTTACAATTTCAATTTATTTCTATGCTTCACATCACGGCATAAGAAAACCTCATTTTAGGAAACAAACATTAATTGCTGAGCTTTCACCTGTTCCCCAGGGACATCCACAATAACTTCTTGATTTTGATTTTGTTAGACCCAAACTGTAAAATGTTTTGAAGTAATTTTTTTTTTTTATTTGGTTGCTTATCAACAATACCCACTGGACTATATGAAATTAATTTTATATTTTGATGTAATCGGGCACCAGGCAACAATTCTGGAAGATGTTGTAAGTTATATTAGTATTTAGGAAATTTCTGTATTGCCTGTAAAAGTGAAAAATCCAGAGACTTGTCAAAGTTCTAATAAAAAACAAGATCAGGAGGTACCAGGAGGGAGCTGGTGTATCAATGCATTTCTTCTTATATCACCTGTGCATTTTCATGGAATCATAGAATCATAGAATGAATAAGGTTGGAAAAGATGGAGTTGGGGCTGTTCAGTCTGGAGAAGAGAAGGCTCCGAGCTGACCTAATTGTGGCCTTCCAGTGTCTGAAGGGAGCCTACAAGAAGGCTGGGGAGGGACTGCTCAGGATCTCAGGTAGTGATAGGACTAGGGGGAATGGAATGAAGCTGGAGGTGGGGAGATTCAGGCTGGAGGTGAGGAGGAAGTTCTTCAGCATGAGAGTGGTGAAGCCCTGGAATGGGTTGTCCAGGGAGGTGGTTGGGGCCCCAGTCCTGGAGGTGTTTAAGCCCAGGCTGGATGAGGCACTGGCCAGCCTGATCTAGTGTGGGGTGTCCCTGCTCATGGCAGGGGGGTTGGAACTAGCTGATCTTTGTGGTCCCTTCCAACCCTGACTGATACTATGATACTATCACCAAGTCCAACCTGTCACCCAAGATCTCAAGACTACTAAACTGTGGCACCAAGTACCACGTCCAATCCCCTTATTTCTAGTTAGCTGAGACATTCTAACAGCATATTGCTTCACATTTGTATGTGTGTTGCTGCATTCAGGGAAGTGCATTGTAATATATTAATGTTTTGCTTATATGAGTTCAGAATATTAAAGCAGCATGTTTTATCTTGTGCATATTTATTAACGTAACAATAGCGGTAGGCTACTTGTTATACTATTGTCATTTGTACCAAAATAGCCAAGAATCAGGATTTTCATTGCAATTCCCTATTTTGGGGGGCTTATAAATCATCAATAAAGCTTTGTTCTCTGGACTGACAGTTGACTTCAAAATGTTATGCTGAGCTTCATATTTTAATAATAATAATAATAATAATAATAATAGACACTGCAAAATCAGAAAAAAAAAAAAAACTGGGAGATCATTTCCATTTTTTACTGTTTTCCAAAACAGCTGATGGTGCTGAGATGCTGTGGAATAAATATTAGTCTATTTGTTCTCACACTTTCACAATTTTATACCAACATGTTAAGGGCAAATGAATCATGCTTTATGTAAAACTCATGTACTGCATTTCAGATACACGTTGTCCCCCTCACTCTTTTTGCAGTTCCCTGTGGGGTGCATACATTCACTTTCTCTGCTCTGGTTTTACATGAAAACATTTTTCTAAGTGGTGGAACTTGTAAAGATTAAGAATGAAATGAATTCACAAGTGTTTGACTTGCCTGAGATAAAAAACCTGCCAATTCATCCATAAAACCAGAAGTATATACAAAGCCTCAAGAAAGTCCAGCGGTGGCTTGGACAGCAGCACTCTGTGCTGGGTTAGGAACTAGTTGGAGGGCCGTGCTCAGAGAGTGGTGGTGAATGGTGCCACATCCAGCTGGCAGCCAGTCAGTAGTGGTGTCCCCCAGGGATCAGTGCTGGGCCCCACCCTGTTCAACATCTTTATTGATGATCTGGATGAGGGGATTGAATCCATCATCAGAAAATTTGCAGATGACACCATGTTGGGAGCAGGTGCTGATCTGTTAGAGGGTTGAAGGGCTCTCCAGAGGGACCTTGACTGGCTGGACAGATGATCAGAGGCCAACATGATGACATTCAACAAGTCCAAGTGCCAGGTGCTGCACTTTGGCCACAACAACCCCATGCAGTGCTACAGGCTGGGGTCGGAGTGGCTGGAGAGCTGCCACACAGAAAGGGACCTAGGGGTACTGATTGACAGCCAGCTGAACATGAGTCAGCACTGTGCGCAGGTGGCCAAGAAGGCCAATGGCATCCTGGCCTGCATCAAGAATAGTGTGGCCAGCAGGAGCATTGTGCCCCTGTACTCAGCAGTGGTTAAGCCACACCTTGAGTCTTGTGTCCAGTTCTGGGCCCCTCAGTTTAAGAAGGACATTGAGACTCTTGAATGTGTCCAGAGAAGGACAATGAGGCTGGGGAGAGGCCTTGAGCACAAGCCCTACGAGGAGAGGCTGAGGGAGCTGGGGTTGCTTAGCCTGGAGAAGAGGAGGCTCAGGGGAGACCTTATTGCTGTCTACAACTACCTGAAGGGAGGTTGTAGCCAGGTGGGGGTTGGTCTCTTCTCCCAGACAACCAGCACCAGAATAAGAGGACACATTCTCAAACTGTGCCAGGGGAAGTTTAGGCTTGAGGTGAGGAGAAAGTTCTTCACAGAGAGAGTTGTTAGACATTGGAATGTGCTGCCCAGGCAGGTGGTGGAGTCACCATCCCTGGAGGTGTTCAAGAGGGGATTGGACATGCCACTTGGTGCCATGGTTTGGTAGTCATGAGGTCTGTGGTGACAAGTTGGACTTGATGATCTTTGAGGTCTCTTCCAACCTTATTGATTCTATGATTGTATGAGTTTAAGAAGCTGGAACAGAATGTGAGATAAGAGGGGGAAAATCCACATGTTACATGGAGGCATGAGACTTCCAAGAAGGACAAATGAAGGCAACAAAGCAATGAAATGTGTGAGTTTCTGCAGTGATTATTTGAAGCTAAGGCAGAAGGAAACAGTTGCAATGTATAAATAGAAATTGTGATTAGAATAGAATAGAATAGACTAAACCAGGTTGGAAGAGACCTTCAAGATCATTGTTTTCAACCCATCAACCAACACCATCTAATGAACTAAACCATGACAAAGCACCCCTTCAAGTCTTTTCCTAAACACCTGCAGTGATTAAGTAGTTGCACACTTAACCATTAGTTTGATGCACAGGGTTTTGAGTAGTGTGTTTCATTAATCTGATTATGTATATAAACATTCTTCTCAAACTTAAGTTCATACAATACAGTACATGCTAAGTCAGTGTTAGAGTCTGTGTTCAGCTCATCAGACATACAGTGAAGTCTGTCTCACTAAGGCATGCCATATACTTTGAAATTTCAGGCAATCAGTGTCTAGAAATAAACATTTCTAGAAATCAACATTTCTAGAGCCCTAATTTAGGACATGATATGCATGTCTTATTTGAGGTAAGGTGAATATTACCTCAGAAGCAGGAATTCCTCTCTGATGAGTATAAAGGCAGCCTAGGATGACTAATTAGATGTAAAAATTGTAGGTAATTCAAGCTTGGTTAGAAGACACCCACTCATGCACATTGTAATAAAGAGACCATATTATTAAGGGGGATTGTAGTGAGGCGGAGGTTGGTCTCTTCTCCCAGGCAACCAGTACCAGAACAAGAGGACACAGTCTCAGGCTGTGTCAGGGGAGGTTTAGGCTGGAGGTTAGGAGGAAGTTTTACACAGAGAGAGTGATTGCCCACTGGAATGGGCTGCCTGAGGAGGTGGTGGGGTCGCCGTCACTGGGGGTGTTCAGGGCGAGGCTTGACAGGATGCTTGGTTGCATGGTTTAGTTGATTGGGTAGTGTTGGATGACAGGTTGGACATGATGATCTCGAAAGTCTCTTCCAACCTGGTTTATTCTATTCTATTCACAAACCCTTGCTTCTTGCTATTGTAACTTCTACATAACATATTTATATCAGTGAATTTTGTCAGCACAGAATTATGGATTCTTCAGCTGGGACAGAGTCTCCTGAAAGACCTACCTCACCAGGTCCCACTCCCCAGTTACTTTTTTTGGGGTGTAAAATAGATGTAATATTCTTCTTTGCTGGGACTTTTCTTCAGTTGATTTCCTTCCAGCCTTGTGCTGAAACCACTGTCAAAAAGTATGTCTATATTGCCAGTAAACATTAAGACATCTGTAAGCCGAGAGTTGTTGTCTTTTCTAGTACGTGATCTCTGGCAGCAGTCTCAGTGCAAGCTTGGACCACAGCTCTGCCATCCCCGAACTCCCTCAGTTCCAGCAAAGTCCAAGCAAGGAGGTCCTACCTCCTTCTCTTCCTCATCTTTTCTTCTGAGAGCAGGATAATGCCATTATGTCTTTCATTTGGTTTTGTGCTTTCACACTGGAAATAAGGTGTTGGGGTTCTTATTGCGATTGGGAACTCTTAAATAAATATTTGTGGCCTTAAAGTAAAACATGTTCTGTAGAATAAAAGCCAAAGCAAATGATTTACTGCATAGGTAATGTATATCAGAAATATAACACTGGCAGAAGCCTGGAGAAGAGGAGGCTCAGGGGAGAGCTTATTGCTCTCTACAACTACGTAAAAGGAGGCTGTAGCCAGGAGAGGGTTGGTCTCTTCTCCCAGGTAACCAGGACCAGAACAAGAGGACACAGTCTCAAGCTGCACCAGGGGAAGTTTAGACTCGAGGTGAGGAGAAAGTTCTTCACTGAGAGAGCTGTTAGCCATTGGAACGTGCTGCCCAGGGATGTGGTGGAGACACCATCCCTGGAGGAGTTCAAGAGGGGACTGGATGTGGCACTTGGTGCCATGGTTTGGTAGGCATGAGGTCTTGGGTGACAGGTTGGACTTGATGATCTCTCAGGTCTTTTCCAACCTTGTTGATTCTATGATTCTATGATTCTATGCTCACACAGAGCATGCTCAGCAATAAAAGTAAGTAAAATTATACCTGCTGTAGTTCAGGAGAGAGTGTGCCTTTTCAAGTGCCTTATTACTGAATCTCTAGCACATCATTAATTCCTTTTTTTCATTTCTCTGTGTATGGCAGTTGTGATGGGGAGCTGAGACATGTAAGCAAGGTAAAAGAGGTGAAAAGTTTCCTGTGCTAAGTATGCTGTTGTTCAGACTATTTGTGCACTAAACACAAGTGGCAATTGATCATTGCCATAGTCACCATCTAATGATCTCAGAGCAAGCAGATTTTAAGATATTGCACTGAAGTTTATAATATGGGTTGTGGATTCACTGCAGGGACAATAACAAGATAAATGAGTATTTAAAAAACATGAACATACAATATGCAAATAAGAATACTTACCTTAGATTTCTACACTTGCAGAGCAATATAAATTAACTTCTACATAATGTTTAAACAGAAAATAAAACCCAGATGTGAAACTGTGCAAGCTGTTAACAAACAAACAATGATTCTGCATGAAAAGAATGATTATGTTCTGAATTTTATAGCAGCATGAACTTCTGCAATATTAGCAGAAAATAAGAAGGAAGAAGAAAGAATGAAAATGGAAAAGCAACCTCAATAAATGGAATTTTTCTGTTTTATGTCAGCATTGACTGCCCATTTTATTTGAAATATAACTATAGCTAAATATTTATTTCATTTAAAAAAAAGTAGGATAGGATAGGATAGGATAGGATAGGATAGGATAGAATAGAATAGAATAGAATAGAATAGAATAGAATAGAATTAACCAGGTTGGAAAATACCTTTGAGATCATTGAGTCCAACCTATTATCCAACATTATCTAATCAACTAAAACATGGCACCAAGCACCCCATCCAGTCTCTTCCTAAACACCTCCAGTGATGGTGACTCCACCACCTCCCTGGGCAGCACATTCCAATGGCAAATCACTCTTTCTATGAACAATGTCTTCCTAGCATCCAACCTAAACTTCCCCTGTGTCCTCTTGTGTCCTCGTGATGGTTGCCTGGGAGAAGAGACCATCTCCCACATGGCTATAATCTCCCTTCAGGTAGTTGTAGAGAGCAAGAAGGTCTCCCCTGAGCCTCCTCTTCTCCAGGCTAAGCAACCCCAGATCCTTCAGCCTCTCCTCATAGGGCTTGTGCTCCAAACCCCTCTCCAGCTTTCTTGCCCTTCTCTGGACATGTTACAGCAAGTCAACATCCTTCTTAAATTGAGGGGCCCAGACCTGGACACAGGACTCAAGGTGCAGCCTAACCAGTGCCATGTACAGGGGCACAATAACTTCCCTGCTCCTGTTGGCCACACTGTTCCTGATACAGGCCAGGATGCCATTGGCCTTCTTGGCCACCTGGGCACACTGCTGGCTCATGTTCAGCCTACCATCAACCAGTACCCCCAGGTCCCTTTCTGCCTGGCTGCTCTCCAGCCACTCTGACCCCAGCCTGTAGCACTGCATGGGGTTGTTGTGGTCAATGTGCAGAACCTGGCACTTAGATGTATTAAATCTCATGCCCTTGGACTCTGCCCATCTGTCCAGCCTGTCAAGGTCCCTCTGCAGAGCTCTCCTATCCTCTAACAGATCAACACCTGCCCACAGCTTGGTGTCATCTACAAGCTGATGATGGACTCAATCCCCTCATCCAGATCATCAATAAAGGTATTGAACAGGACAGGGCCCAGCACTGATCCCTGGGGGACACCACTACTGACTGGCTGCCAGCTGGATGTGGCACCATTCACCACCACTCTCTGGGCTCAGCCCTACAGCCAGTTCCTGACCCAGCACAGGGGATAATGGCTGATGACAGAATACACCTGTCTTTTTTTGGTTGTTTTGTTTTGTTGGTGGTGGTTGGTTTTTTTAGCTTCCAAAATTTATGTTGCTCTTTGTATTTCTAATATATAGAAGGTCTGTTCTGAATAACACCAACTGGTATTTGATTGTATTAGACCAAATCAACTAAAGTGAGTGGATTTTCTTTTAACTCCAAAGCCAAAGGCCCTGCTCCAGCTAGATTCACTCACTAGACACACCCTCTTGTGCCAGTGGTGAAGCACATTCACAAACTCAAATCTTCATTTTGGAAAAAAAGGAATTGTTCTTTGGAAAAAGCATCAAAAGGCCCACTCAGGTATATACAAGAGGTGCTAGTATATACAAGAGGTCCTACTATTCCATATAATGCTGATAAGGAGGCAACACATAATGCTCCAAGAAGAAAAGCATGTACCATACGCTGTCCTACCATCCAGTGGACTGGATTCCAATTGTTTGATGCAGTCAAAGAGTTCTGATCCCATTTAAGTACATGCAGAAGATGCAAAACTATAGCAGTTGGGGTCCAGATAGGGAATTGATTGTAACAATTGGGTAATTGCTGTAGTATGTAATGGTTTAAATAACAAATGATGCTAATTTTGGTTTTCACCACACTTCCTGCAAACCGAAGTGTGGAATACATGGCCATGGATATTATATGCCATAACTCCCAATACCTCTCTCTCTCTCTCTCTAAATATGCCAACAGCCATAATCTGAACTATGTATACAGAAAATAAGTGAACACTAGAAGTGATATCTTGAATTACAGAAGAAAGCTAATGCTTTAGTCCAGGGAGATAAAATTACCTGATGAGGGGAAGATTCTGAAACTGTTCTCCTTTATTTTACATAGTGCTTGGAGACAGAAAAAAAATTATTTTTGACCTTTGTATTTTACAAATGAACAAGGAAAGAGCAATAAAATATCTTGCTCATCTCATGTATTCCCCTTTTACTGTAAATTATGCTCTTTCCTGGGAGCAGTAGCAATTTGAGATTCAATCCCTGAGGACATTTACGCATAGCAGCAAGTATCATAGAATCATAGAATCAACCAGGCTGGAAAAGACCTCAGAGATCATCAAGTCCAACCTATTACCTAATACCTAACACCTCATGACTAACTAAACCATGGCTCCCAGTGCCACATCCAATATGTTTTTGAACACCTCCAAGGACAGTGACTCCACCACCTCCCTGGGCAGCCCATTCCAATGGCAAATTACTCTTTCTGGGAAGAACTTTCTCCTTACCTCAAGCCTAAACTTCCCTTGGTACAGCTTGAGACTGTGTCGTGTTGTTCTGGTGATGGTTTCCTGGGCGAAGAGACCAACCCCCTCCTGGCTACAACCTCCCTTCAGGTAGTTGTAGAGATCAATAAGGTCTGCCCTGAGCCTCCTCTTCTCCAGGCTAAGCAACCCCAGCTCCCTCAGCCTCTCCTCATAGGGCTTATGCTCCAGATCTTTCACCAGCCTCATTGCTCTTCTATAGGTAGTATTGCATGGACTATTTTAAAGCCTTTTGCTGCCTGGTGGAATCCCCCCATTCCAGATAGTGCTTAGGCTTCCCATAAATAGAATCATAAAATCATAGAATTGTTAGGGTTGGAAGTGACCTCAAGGATCATCTACTTCCAACTCCCCTGCCATTTGCAGGGACACCTCACACTACATCAGATTGCTCACAGCCACATCCAGACTGGCCTTCAAATCCTCCAGGGATGAGGCTTCCACCACCTCCCTAGATAACCCAATGTGTCACCACCCTCATGGGGAAGAACTTCTTCCTAGCATCCAATCTGAATCTACCCATTTCTAGTTTTGTTCTATTTCCCCTAGTCCTATCACCACCTGACACCCTAAAAAGTCCCTCCCTGGCTCTCCTGTAGGCTCCCTTGGAGATCCTGTAGATCTCCTTGGAGCCTTCTCTTCTCCAGACTGAATAGCCCCAACTCCCTCAGTCTGTCCTCATAGGAGAGGAGCTCCAGCTCTCTAATCATCATCGTGGCCCTTCTCTGGACATGTTCCAGCACCTCCAGGTCCTTCCTATAATAGCGGTTCCAGAACTGGACACAGTACTCCGGGTGGGGTCTCACCAGAGTGGAGTAGAGGGAAAGAATCACCTCCCTCGACCTGCTGGCTATGCTTCTCTTGATGCAACCCAGGATGTGATTGGCTTTCTGGGCTACAAGTGCACACTGGTGGCTTATGTTGAGCTTCTCATCCACCATAATGCCCAAGTTCTTTTCTTCAGGGCTGTTCTGAAGCCAGTCACTGCCCAGCCTGTATTTGTTCTTGGGATTGCCCTGACCCAGGTGCAGGACCTTGCATTTGGTCATGTTGAACCTCATGAGGTTGTCATGGGCCCACCTTTCCAGCCTGTCAAGGTCCCTCTGGATGGCATCCCTTCCCTCCAATGTGTCTGCTGCACCACACAGCTTGGTGCTGTCAAGCTGAGGGTGCACTCAATGCCACTGTCCATGTTGCCAACAAAGATGTTAAATAAGACTGGTCCCAGTACTGATCCCTGAGGGACTTCACTTGCCACTGGCCTCCACTTGGACATGGACCCATTGACAGCCACCCTTTGGGTGCAGCCCTCAAGCCAGTTCTGTATCCACTGAATGTCCATCCATCAAACCCATATGGCACCAGTGTGGAGACCAGATGTGGTGCAGGACAGTGTCGAAGGCTTTGCTCAGGTTTTTGTATGAAGAAATTTAGGTCTGAAGAGTTAAGATCAACAACAAAAATAGGAGCTGGTTTCTGATGATAAGATCCAAAAAAGACAACAGGAAGCAAAAGGAGACTTTGAGGTACCTAATAAGACACAGTGAAAACAGGGCTTGAACCCAGAGACGTAAGCTCCAATTACAGGATACCATGCCTGTGTACCGGCTCCTGACATGTGCTGCTTATTACAGCCTCTTACAGAACATGGCTAGAAGAGTTTGGTTATCTGTCCTTTTTCTCCTCTGTTCCCTCAAAGCTTTCAGACAATACAACAATAGCTTATAAGGAAAAAGGTTTCTATCCTTCCTTCCTTTTGAAACTGTTGTTTGGTTTGATTTTTTGTTGTTTTTTTTCCCTATGAAATAATTACATTTTTGTTGGACCAGCAAACATATACAACTTTCTTCCAGTGTGTGGCACACACTTTTGAGCAAAGAGACTAGGTGCCAGTAAATAATCAGTACTCTGTGTCAAGTATTCAGCAGAGCAGATAATCAAAGATTCTTTCCCTATCCACTAGCCCGTAAATTCATGCAATTCTTTCTCTACAAGCTAGGGTTTCGTTACTAGACTGTGTAACAAAAGTAACAGGTTAGGGACAATTATGCATGAAACAGAGATTAGCTCTGAAAGCATAGCACAAGAATTTAGACTTAGTGGAGATTGGAAAATTTCCCTCATTTTTCTGCTTTTTTCACAAGCTATGTGTCTATTTATCAAATGCTGTGTTGGGTTTGGGGTTTTGTGTGTGTGTGTGTTGTAGTGCTTTGTTTTGGTTTTCCTCTTCCCTGAAACAATGGAGCTTTCTTTTGAAGATAAGAGCTCGGTAACTCATTAGGTAGTACGCCAGCATTATGAGAAGAGAAAAAGAATTAAATAAAGACAGCTGGTTTATAGTGTAATCTTCAAGTAAAAGAGGGAGAATCACCAGTATAAGAAATGTTTACAGCTGCACTTACCAGTTTGCCACAGATATTGTAAAAGAGCTAATGAAATATGTAAGGAACTGGCATGTCCTCATTAAAAAATTTTCCATGGTTGCAAGCTTGTAATTGTCAAGATCTAATAAATATGATCTGGTGGGTCAGAAAGCCCCCGAGCCAATTTTTTTTCATCTTTCCAGCTTTTAAATGCAGTAATTTGTTAGGTATCTTTAGGAGATAGATTTAGGGTTTGTTGTGGTGTAAGAACTGTCAGAGAAAGAAGCAATTGCCGTAGGTGAAAAAAAAAATACCCTGCCATATTGATTCCCAATTGCCATTGGAAAATAAGTGAGAGTGCACCCTGACCGATCCCTCTTTGCTTGTGGTGACTCTTAAAGAATGCAATTAAAGAGGTCATAATATGCTTAATTGTGTTATAGTACAGCAGTATTTCGCATCTGTTCCCATAGCAACAACAACACTGCAGAAACAAGTCGTTCAGGCTACAGTATATGTCACATTGGTATGGGGAAGCTCTCCCGGGCAGGGTAATAACGATAACTTTCTAGGTTTCACAAGACATTGTTTAAAACTGTGCTACTAAACAATGGCATTACTTAACGAGAGTCTTATGGTACCAAAGAAGGAAGGGCTGCAGATCAGGCATACAGAGTTCTATTTGTAGAGATTAATTCAAGATGTATAATGGCATCGCTTTGAAGAAAAATAACCTCATTTTACTGGCTATACGCACAGTAGCAGTTAAAACATACCACTGAATTCTGATCACCATGCTTTACTTGGAAAGCTGTAATAAATTACAAATAATAGAAAACTGCTAATCAGACCCAATTTTGGTTTTATTAAAAACAACAGTATAATTTGTGGCGTTGTTAGAACCACTTTGTTTTACATGTAGCTGACTGTTTGTTGGCAATTTGAAAGTTCAGATTTTGCAATGTGGAAGATAAGTGAATGATCACAATCCCCTATTAGATTCATTGTGTGAACTAAAGTTCTATTGAATATTGAAATTATTTTCTTTAAAATAAAGAGTCTCAAGCTGCTCCAGGGGAGTTTTAGGCTGGATGTTAGGAAGAAGTTCTACACAGAGAGAGTGATTGCCCATTGGAATGGGCTGCCCAGGGAGGTGGTGGAGTTGCTGTCACTGGAGGTGTTTAGGATGAGACGTGATGGGGTGCTTGGTGCCATGGTTTAGTAGATTAGATAGTGTTGGATGATGGGTTGGACATGATGATCTTGAAGGTCTCTTCCATCAAGTCTCCTCCTGATAACCTCCAATGATGGCGACCCCACCACCTCCCCAGGCAGCTCATTCCAATGGGCAATCACTTTTTCTGTATAGAATTTCTTCCTAACATCCAGCCTAAACCTCCCCTGGTGCAGCCTGAGACTGTGTCCTCTTGTTCTGGTACTGGCTGCCTGGGAGAAGAGACCAACATCCGTCTGTCTACAACCTCCCTTCAGGTAGTTGTAGAGAGTGATAAGGTCACCCCTGAGTCTCCTTTTCTCCAGGCTAAACAATCCCAGCTCCCTCAGTCTTTCCTCATAGGGCTTGTGCTCCAAACCCCTCACCAACTTTGTTGCCCTTCTCTGGACTCGTTCCAGCAAGTCAACCTCCTTCCTAAACTGTGGGGCCCAGAAATGGACACAGGACTCAAGGTGTGGCCTAACCAGTGCAGTGCACAGGGGCAGAATGACCTCCCTGCTCCTGCTGGCCATACTGTTCTTGATGCAGGCCAGGATGCCATTGGCCCTCTTGGCTGCCTGGGCACACTGCAGGCTCATGTTCAGCCTACCATCAACCAGTACCCCCAGGTCCCTCTCTGCCTGGCCGCTCTCCAGCCACTCTGACCCCAACCTGCAGCACTGCATGGGGTTGTTGTGGCCAATGTGCAGAACCCGGCACTTGGATGTGTTCAATCTCATGCCGTTGGACTCTGCCCATCTGCCCAGCCTGTCGAGGTCCCTCTGCAGAGCCTCTCTACCCTCCAGCAGATCAACTCCTGCCCCCAGCTTGGTGTTGTCTGCAAATTTACTGATGATGGACTTAATGCCCCAACCTGGTTTATTCTATTCTATTCTATTCTATTCTATTCTATTCTATTCTATTCTATTCTATTCTATTCTATTCTGTTCTATTCTATTCTATTCTATTCTATTCCATTCCATTCCATTCCATTCCATTCCATTCCATTCCATTCCATTCCATTCCATTCCATTCCATTCTATGCTGTTGTCAGAACCACTTTGTTTTATATGTAGATGACTGTGTGTTGGTAATTAGTTTTTTTTAAGTTCAGATTTTGTAATATAGAAGCTGAGTGAATAATCACATTCCCCTATTAGCTTCATTGTGTGAACTTGAAATTATTTTCTTTAAAATAAAGAGTTTATTATGGTCTTTCCAAATGTTTCTGCTATGTTTTGTTTCTTTTTTGAGACGGGAACAGGAAAAACATTGTGTGAGGAAAAAAGATAAACCTAAAAATAAAAATTATGTTAAAATATAAAGATCTTTTTTCCACTCTCTTACATGGAATTTCTTCACTTTAAAATTGCAGGGATTAGTTGAACTGCCCCATAGTTCAGTAAAATGTACCGAATTAGAATACATTATCTTATCACATTTGTTCCATGGTAACAAACACAATAGTTAAGAATGCAAAACAGTTTCAGACATAACCTCTAATTTTCACACACCTCCATGATAGCTTAAATTGTCCCTTTCAGGGGAAACTTTCCATATTGTTCTGTGTCCAAATTAGGGTCTTCTTTGTTTGTTCAGGGTTGGGGTTTTTTTTAGATTTAATGGTACTCCAGCCAGCTATCTTCAAGTCAAGGAAGAGTACATGTTTGTAATTTAAAAAAATATTAACTGCATTTGTTTTAAAAGGCCTCTCTAGAAACAGCTGAAAAATGAAACAAGGTATTTCAGGCTACGTCCAAGGAGGGAGTTTAACCTCTCCTGGCAACGTAATTAGACAGGTGTGACATTTTCATTAGGGCTTAGTGCCTTTATTAAGGAGACTGTAAAAAGCTGCAGAGACAGCCAGCTGTTGCAGGGGTAGGCAGCTGGGACTTAGGGGTGTGCCTTTCAGAAAGAATTGTAGCTGGACCATATCAAGAAGAAAATCTGGTTTATAAGAAAATTTTCTCCTTTTAAAATTTTTTCCTTTCCCTTCCCTTCCCTTCCCTTCCCTTCCCTTCCCTTCCCTTCCCTTCCCTTCCCTTCCCTTCCCTTCCCTTCCCTTCCCTTCCCTTCCCTTCCCTTCCCTTCCCTTCCCTTCCCTTCCCTTCCCTTCCCTTCCCTTCCCTTCCCTTCCCTTCCCTTCCCTTCCCTTCCCTTCCCTTCCCTTCCCTTCCCTTCCCTTCCCTTCCCTTCCCTTCCCTTCCCTTCCCTTCCCTCAGATCCAGCTGGACAGCATAAGCATCTTTTTCTTCAATCTGACCTGTATGGCAAGTCCTGTTCATAAGTGCTAAGTCACTGTGGGCCCCATCTTCAGAACAAAGCACTTCATTATGATCTTCCATTTAAGTTTGATCAATATTTTCTGGGCTTGAAAACCAATGAGATTTTGTGACATCACATTGTAATTCTTTTCACACAGATGGTGAATTCTGATTAGAAAGACTTTTTTTTGTTGTTGTTGCTGTTCCATATCACAAAAATATTTGCAGGTTGTATAAGGGCTATATATAGACTGTCCTATCAGTTAAGATTAACTCTCTCTGTCCTTTCTGCCATACCAAAGAGGGTGAATTTAAACCTATTATCCTCAGACCAAGCTCTCTCTTCTGGATTTGTGATAAATTCATATTTATTCATTACAATGCACTGACTTTCCAACTTGCCAGATGGGTACACTGGTGTGAGGAGTGTGAACAGAGGAAAAATAAACATAGTTGCTCTGATGGGAAGGCTGGAAAAAGATCATTGCAAAACCTCATGTTTGAATGTCTTAGCACCAAGTACATTCCACAGTTCTGAGGTAAGTTTCTGATGTCTGTATGCATCATACAGGCATGGTGAGATACCTGGAGTAAGGATTCTGTGCCAGTTGCTCCAGTATTCATGGAGCCACATGAGATGCTTGAGTGTTTGTGGTGCTCTGGTTCAGTCTCATTTCTTCTGCCCAGATATGTGTTTGCACATCATCCTTCAGGATCCTCTTTCCAATGGTTTAAACGCACCATTTCCCTAGAAATACATCAGCTAGACTCATGAGTGAGTCTGTGATCATTTATCTCTCTGTTATAGTGTTTTCTTCTTTTCTGCCCTTTTCTTCACAGATGTTTATAACTCGAATGCTTTGTTCAAATAGTTCCATCTTCCTGGCAGACTGTCTTCCCTCCTTCTTGTTCTTGTCCATTGAAGCCCCTCTTACCTCTCTCTATTTATCTACCCCATGGTTTCCTGCCTGGCTCAAAAGTGTTGCACACGATTCATTTATTTCTCTGGAGCTGCAGTCTTAATGAGCTTACCAAGTCCATTTATTTATTCCCTTCACCCCCTTTTCCTATATTCTGGCTTCTGCCTTTTTAATATCCCATTTTGACAGCTCTCTCCTTCAGCAGATTTCCATATATCGATCATGAAGAACAGTTACAAATATGTCTAGCTTGCTTCCCACTCACCACCTATGTCTAATGTTGGTCAAAATCTTTCTGCTGTAACTCCATGATGTTGTTGGAAATGTTGTTTTATGACTGGGTCAGGCTCTATCCAGGAGAACAGAATCATAAAAGATTGCTTCTAATTGCTACCAGTGGTTCTGAGAATTGTTTATTTTTCACAAGACACAGCAAAGTAGATTTTCATAATGAGTATAAAAATCACTCTTGTGACACACAGCATCCACTCTGCCTACCCACAGAATATTAAAGCTGTTGAGGGCTAAGATCTCTAGAATTTCCTAGCATACATTACTTCTTGAGATGACTGATCTGCTCTGGATAAGCCAAAAAATATGAAACAAAAGTAAGGCTGATCTGATGCTTAGAACATTAAAAAAGAAATCAGTCAAAAACTTAGCAGTTTCGTGAAATGATATTGTAACAAAAACGTGGAAATCCAATGGTATTTTTACAGAAGCTATAAGAGGTGTATTCCACAATGAGACCAAACTTTTACTCAGAAAAATAATAATTAAAAAAAGCCTCCCACCATTTGCTAACAACTTTGAGACATTACAATAGCAGATAAGGAGGTTTAGACTGGATGTTAGGAAGAAATTCTTCATAGAGAGAGTGATTTCCCATTGGAATGGGCTGCCTGGGGAGGTGGTGGAGTCGCCGTCATTGGGGGTGTTTAGGAGGAGACTTGATGGGGTGCTTGGTGCCCTGGTTTAGTTGATTAGATAGTGTTGGATGATGAGTTGGATGGGGTGATTTTGAAGTTCTGTTCCAACCTGGTCTATTCTATTCTATTCTATTCTATTCTATTCTATTCTATTCTATTCTATTCTATTCTATTCTATTCTATTCTATCCTATCCTATCCTATCCTATCCTATCCTATCCTATCCTATTGAGAAACACCAATAATAGTAAGAAAAGGAGGAAAACAACTTTCTTCCACAAGAAAAGACTTCTAATTCTTGTTGCAGTCTCACATTGTTAGTGGTTAGTTGCAGGAGAAACTGTCGACAGAAGCAAGTGAGATTAATGACAGAAGAAAGCTTGAATGAAGTATATTCTTTTCCAGGCAATACAAGCTAAAGCATTTGCAGAATAGGTGGGACTGATAAAACAAGTCATTATGAAGCTTCATTTTCTCGTGACTCTGAAAGAAACTACCTACCTCAGTACATTGCCATTATTTGTGTAGTGAAGTTGAGATGAGATTCAGAAGAGAGTATGACTTAGGTTTTTTGCAGTAGTAGTCAAAGTAAAAGGCAAGTAAAGGGCAAGAATCAAGCTCAGCATTTTCATTTTCCACATGGGACGTTATATATTACATTTGCATTTTATATGTTGCATGCAATTTTCTGAGCGTTTCCCTTCTGACATTTATGCCGTATGAGATGGCTAAGTATTTGTTCACTTGCATTACTGTTATCACTTTTAAATTATGGAAGATACTTGCTGACAGGAAGATACAGACTTTAGCATAAAATGAACACCAGTGAAAGAGAGGAAAAGATGGAAGAAGAGGGGCAAGAAAAGCAGAAGGAATAGAGATAAAGGGAGTGAGGGAGATGACATTTTTTTTTAGCAAGCTTCCATTCCTTATTTGTTCCCTAACTTTTTATGTAAGGACAAGCTATTTCAGAATTCTCAATCTCAGTTTCTTATCTTCAAAAAGCAGATAATATTACTTAAATAGCTCTCTCTAGTGCTTTGAAAATCAGAAGTGAAAAGCAGCAGTAAAAAGAAAGGAAAATATTTTGATATTTGTGTGCAAAGGCTTCTTTGTATCTTTCCACTTGGAAAAAGCTGTTCCCTCTTAAGAAAAAGTGGAAGGCTGTTATGAGAGAGGTCCAAATCTCCTGTTTAGGACACTTATTTTACATTAGTCTTCTTTACTTCAGCTTTAGTCCCTCAAAATTTCTGTTGTTTTTCTGACTCCAAATTTCTATGGAACTGTCCCTACACAGATCACTATTGGAAGTTCTGGTTTCTGTATATAGAAAGAGATATTTGTAAGGTAATAAAATTGTTACTTCAAATAGGTTTTTCCTAATATTCATAGGAGGTATTAGAAGAAAAAGAGGGAGACAATTTATTAAACCAAGAGTACCTCACAGGCTGGAGAGGGAGGCCTCAGTCAAAGGGAGACAAGGGAGAGGATTGATAATGCATGACTGTGGCTCAGCTAGGTGAGAAGCGTCCTTGATCCAGCAAAAGGAATAACTTTCCACTCACTCTGTCCGGGTGCAGGAGGTTGTCAGAGACATTCACAAGATGAACAACAGATCTTTTAATGAGTTTCCTTATGTGGATTTTATTAGCAATAAAAACGTTACTGTTTCACAGTTTGCTTCATTGCATTTTCAGAAACATTTGACAGGTATGTGCCACATTGATATACTGATTCTGGGAAATCCATTGAGATTCTGTAGTTGTTTGTACTCTGGCAAAGATAAAAATCATCCTATTAAATGTCAAGACAAGTGCTCAACTTCTGCTTTTGTACTCTTCAAGATGAGTCTACATACTGTACACTGCACTGGTTAGGCTGCACCTCGAGTACTGTGTCCAGTTCTGGGCCCCTCAGTTTAGGAAGGAGGTTGACTTGCTGGAACGAGTCCAGAGAAGGGCAACAAAGCTGGGGAGGGGTTTGGAACACAAGCCCTATGAGGAGAGACTGAGGGAGCTGGGATTGCTTAGCCTGGAGAAGAGAAGGCTCAGGGGAGACCTCATTGCTGTCTTCAACTACCTGAAGGGAGGTTGTAGACAGATGGATGATGGTCTCTTCTCCCAGGCAGCCAGCACCAGAACAAGAGGACACAGTCTCAGGCTGCGCCGGGGGAGGTTTAGGTTGGATGTTAGGAAGAAGTTCTATACAGAGATCTTGATTGCCCATTGGAATGGGCTGCCCAGGGAGGTGGTGGAGTCATCATCATTGGAGGTGTTCAGGAGACTTGATGGGGTGCTTGGTGCCATGGGTTAGTTGTTTAGGTGGTGTTGGATTGGTTGATGGGTTGGACGCCATGATCTTGAAGGTCTCTTCCAACCTGGTTTATTATTATTATAATCTTCCAGAAAAGACAGAGAAACACGTTCTGAGCTCGAAAGCTAAACTCTTAGCTAAACTTTTTAAAACTTGAACAAACAAATCTGCCTGAGGTTTTATTCATAGCATAGCAAATGTGCATTAAAACTATTTTCCGTTTTTAAAATATCACCTTCCTTCTTTGAAACTAACAAAACCTTGCTTCATCTTTCTTAGAGTTGTTACTGATAATACTGGATACTCAAGCTTTTAAGTGTCATATGTCACATCCCTCAGGAATCTTGAAATACAAATAATGAATGTATTTGGGTTTCTTTTAATTTATTTTTTTTTCAATCTTGTCTGTTTACTTTCAGTGTATTTGTTTTCTGTTGAAGGCTTTTCCTGACAGATATGAGAACTTGCAGGTTTCATTACAGGGGTTAAGAAGAACTTCAGGCTCACCAAGTCCAACACTCTGCTACTCCTGCTATAGCAGGGTGAGAGACTAAAATCTTGTCTCTTCTGATGTGATTCAACAAAGATAAAATCAGCTTTGCTGCTTGCCCAGGCAATAGCTGATAGAATGACTCTTGGGAGGGTGCAAAGGTAAAGATTGCTCACTGGACCACAGGCCTGGAAGAAGCAGACCAAAAGGAACCCGGTCTCTGTGTCCTAAGTTCTGCCTGCTGCAACTCATGGAGCTGAAGAGCCTGTCCAGAGAATAACATCTCTTCTACAGCCAAAGTTGCAACACCCTTCCTCTACAGACCTAACATCTCCTGCAGCACCTTTCCTCCACAGACTCAAACTGTCTTGGGGGGCGAGGGGTGTTTTAATATAATTCCTTTCCTCTTCTCTACCTCTCTCTCTCTTCTCTCTCTCTGTCTCTATTTTCTCTCTCCCCTTCTGATCCATCCACTTTATTTATGTACTAAATAGTCTAGCTGTTGATATTTTGGCCTTGTTTGTGCCTCTAATTCCATAACATGGGAATATTCAAAAGAACTGAGTCTCTTTCCCTCTCTGGACTGAGACAAGCAGTATAATTTTCTTATTGTAAGAGAATAAATGAGAGGAAGGTCTCCTAAATATGATTATAACTAATAAAGAGGAACTATTTAAGACTGCTGTTGTGGAGAGTGAATTTGTTAAGACTGAAGCTGAAATAGCAGTCTTCACAACTTCTGGGGCAGGAAAAAAAAATACAAAAAGAAGTAGAGAGATCAGTCAACTCAGGGAATTAGAAAGTGTTATTCTGGAGGGAAGTTCGCAAAAGCAAAAGGATCAAAGAGAGCTGATACCTTTAAATAAATAAAAGTAAAGACATAATTAAAAATTATCTCACTGCAGAGGAAATTCAGGGAGATCAGCAAGAGATGAGTTTGATTAAGTCATGCACCTTCCATAGAACTTAGGGACAAGAATAAGTAATATAAAATGTATGACTAAGTTCAGATCACTAAAGAAGAATTAAAAACTGTAGCACAGATGTATAGGGACAAAATTATAAAGGAGAAAAGGATGTATCAGGAACAAAAGGCAAGTATTAAGAGACAAAAAAAAAAAAGCATTGTTAAGTCATCCTAAGAGGGTGATGAAGTCAGATGCAAACAAAAGACTGGAAAAGTCTTTATTGGATACCAACCTACTAAACAATCATGGTCTCTATTTTTTAAACCAGTCATCACTGGAAAGATTTGTGCCATCATATACCAGCAAAATCTCTCATATTAGTTACATTTTAGAAACAAAGAGCAAAAAAAAAAAAGGAATCTTAAATAATGAATAGAAACCTTTAAAGGGTCTCTGAAAGGATGATATATTTGTAGTAGTTCTAGGTTTTGTTTAGGTGTATTAAGATACTCTCAGGACTAGTGGTGTTATCTAGAGACGAGAAAGTCTGCAGACACTGTGAGCCTAGTACTTACTAGAGGAAACAACTGAGTAAGCACCAGTTCTGCTAAGAAAGATATGGAATTATAGGGATTCTCATGCTATGCAGTCAGCAGTGTCTTTCTGCTCTATACTGTTAAGCAAAACAGGAGTACAGCCAGGAAGATACATGGATGTATATGTATAACCATTCTGCTCTACGCAGCATCGTCCAGTCTCTATTCCTTTGTTAGACACAGATAAGCATGAGAGTGTCCTGAAGTGGTCTGCATTAAACAAAGCGTGAAGGGCATAGAAGTGCTATCAGTGGTGTCTTTTAATATTTGCCCCTCTTTCATGTGAAGAAGAAAGTAAAGGCAGTGTTTGATTGTTCTGTATCATAATATATAGAATAGAATAGAATAGAAAGAATAGAATAGAATAGAATAGAATTAAACAGGTTGGAAAAGACCTTTGAGATCATCAAGTCCAACCTATCACCCAACACTATCTAATCTAATAAACTGTGGCATCAAGCATCCCATCTAGTTTCCTAAACACCTCCAGTGATGGTGACTCCACCACCTCCCTGGGCAGCACATTCCAATGGGCAATCACTCTCTCTATGAAGAATTTTTTCCTAACATCCAGCCTAAACCTCCCCTGGTGCAGCTTGAGACTGTGTCCTCTTGTTCTGGTGCTGGTTGCCTGGGAGAAGAGACCATCCCCCGCCTGACTATATTCTCCCCTCAGATAGCTGTAGACAGTAGTAAGGTCTCCTCTGAGCCTCCTCTTCTCCAGGCTAAGCAACCCCAGCTCCCTCAGCCTCTCCTCATAGGGCTTGTGCTCCAAACACCTCACAAGGTTAGCAAAGTTTACATGTTAACAAAGTTTATTCTGGTAGCAAAACAGCTTAATGACAGGGCAAATACTAATTAAATTATGTGGCTTAATCCAAGCAAGAGAAGGGAGGGAAATTTGAGGTCATATTTATCTGGCTAAATATAGAAGTTTGCTGTATAAACATGTGCTTTTCAGCTCCTTGTTTATGTAGACTAACATGATTTATGTAGACTAACAGGTGCTTCTTGGGCAAAGTCAGCTTGTCCAGATGTAAATATCTAAACTAAATATCTATGCCCTAGAGGCATTTCTTTTTCTTCATTTGACTAGAATGATCAATGATCATCTCAGATATAGATATGAAGACAGAAAAAGAAGAAGAGAAATGAGAGCATGTCAACCTTGAATATTCCAGTACCAAAGCACAGGAAAAACACAGGAACTTCATGTGAAAGGCAAATGAGAAAAAAAATTATAGTTTAGAATGGGATAAAAGTTGGGCAAAGGATTTTGCTTTGTGCTTTTTGCTGTTTCCCTAGTGGGGAAAACAAAATAGACTGGCCTCATTATTCAGACAAGAAGAATGACTTATTCTTAAATTTGAAACAGATTATTCCAAACTAATTTAGATAAAGGAAACATGGAAGTTGGATTAGATAGGCCTGGCAGATTTTTTTGCTCATCACTTCCCAGTGTAGTGTATGGTTTTATAGCCCTAAGAGATAAGCTGAGAGGTAAGGGAGGGGAAAGTATACCTGATCCTTAAGGGGTTTTGAAAGCTAGCTCAAGAGCAAGCTAAAAGCTTGGTGCATATGCTGTGCTATGGGAAACACTTGTGCATTGAAAATCCTAAAAATTCCCTGAGGTTCTGCCTATATCTACAGTGAATCCCACAAGTGCATTAGGGATTGCACTCATTCCCTTTTCACTTCTCAGAAGCCACAATTTACTGAGAAATTGTTTTCCATGGCACTTGAAGGGATTGCATCTATGCCATTTACTGTACCAGAATGCACGTTAAGAGAGTGTTCCTAACTTCTGCCGTAGGAGGTGGGGAACAGTTAAGGGAAAAGAACAGACGCTAATACTTGCAGAATTCCCCACTACTCAGCAAACTTGTGCCTCCCTGACTTATGGAAAAGCAGACAACCATCTAAATCATCGCAAGAATTCCCTCACTTTCTAACTCAGCAGTCAGAGAATGACTGTTAAATACACCTCTGGGAAACTTAAGCTTTATTGATGTATGCTTGATGTGCATTTTAAGTCCAGCTTGTGGTACATGTCCAGAATGTTGAGTGATTGATGCATTTCACAAAAAATCTTCAAGACCAAAGTTTAATTCATAGGTGAAGGCTGTTATGAGAAACATCATGAGCAACCAGAATAAACAGTAACATCCATCAGGTGCCTCAAACCTACTCTGAATAGAATCGTAGAATTCATAGAATTGTTATCAGTATGAGGATGAAAAAAATAACTTCTGTGATGAAATGAAACATGAAACTCCCATTTGAACCTTTTGGTGTTGCTTTACTGACCTTCATTGCCAAACAATAGTATGCATATTATTACCATAAACACTTGACATCATCTTGGTTTTCTAATGCTCTGGTACAGAACCATAGAATTGTTAGGGTTGGAAGGCACCTCAAGGATCATGCAGTTCCAACCTCCCTGCCATGGGCTGGGACACCTCACACTACATCCGGTTACTCAGAGCTACATCCAGCCTGGCCTTCAAAACCTCCAGGGATGAAGCTTCTACCACCTCCCTGGGCAAGCTGTTCCAGTGTCTCACCACCCTCATGGAAAAGAACTTCTTCCTAACTTCCAATCTGAATCTACCCATTTCTAGTTTTCTTCCATTCCCCCTAGTCCTATCACTACCTGACACCCTAAAAAGTCCCTCCCCAGCTTTCTTGTAGGCCACCTTCAGATACTGGAATGCCACAATTAGGTCTCCTTGGAGCCTTCTTTTCTCCAGACTGAAGAGCCCAAATTCTCTCAGTCAGTCCTCATAATAATAAATGCATAGTTACAGGTTCCCATAGCCTTCTTTGATGACTGTAAGTTAAAAAAAGAAGAAAGGGTTTGGATAGATTGAGAAGACTCTTGTAGTGTAGGCTTGAATCCATACATACATTAAGAAATGCTAAAGAATTTAGGTATTTTGTTTTTTGAATTTCAGGTTAATATTAAAAAGAACATTCATTGTTTCCCTGTGTTCAGAGAAGGATATCCCAACTTTAAGTGCCAAGCGATGTCCACCCCTGAAAGATTATTCTCCACATCCAAAATATGTTTGCACATTACCAATGTGACAGAAAGGTAACTGTTTTGTGAGACAAATATTGTCCCCTTCTTAATATGCGTCATACACAGACAACGACAACCAGAAAGGACTGAAAAAAAAACCCCAGAACAGATGACTAAACTGTTGTTTGAAAGAATGTTAACAAGTGTCACTTCTTTCCTGGGTTCTGTTACACTGATAAACACGAGGGAGCCTATGCTCATTCCAAGACATTTAGGTCTTGGAAGGCAAAAATCTCTTGGCCTCAATTGCTGAAGCATTAGAAACAAGTTTAATAAGAAGAAACAAGCTTGGTTGCCAAAAACAGTGGTAGTGCTGATCCACATGGTTTGGGTCTAATGTGACATGTTTTACATCAGCCATGATTGCATTCTGTTATCAGTATTTCACAGTTTTCCACTGTCTGCAGACAAAATGCAGACATCCAGACTCACAGTGAAACATAAACATCAAAAAGTTCATTAATAGAGAGCTCTAGTTGCTATTTAACAGAGTTTTTAACCTCTTGCCTAACCTCTGCTTTGTTTAGTTAACCACCTTAAAAAGTACAAGAAAAATATGAACAAGAAACAAGACCAAACTTTTTTTTTTCCTATTTTTTACTTTTTTTAGCAGCAGCAGAAAGTGCACAGGCCTAACACCCTGTTCTTTATTCCTGAACCTTCAGGTTGATAAAGCACATGACAACTTGGCACAGATATAAGAAACTTGTCATTCTCCAACTCATTTTAGCACTGGAACGGTTGTGACTGCTGTATTGACTCTTTTGTGTCAATTGAGAATATAAGAGCTGAGTTGAAAAAGATTACATTTATGAGTGTTGCTATGGGCACATTTGACAATGAACAAGGCATAATGGCTCCAATTCTTGAATTTGATGTAGAGGAGTGCACTGATCTGCTGGAGTAACAAGCAGAAACAGTTCTGGATTTTCTCACCAGAACATGAAAAAAAATGCTTCATTTACACTGGTGTTCACATAACACCAGGGACAGTTTTTGAGAAGACATGAGTGGCAAGTGTCTTGCTTAGTGAAATGTGAAAGCCATCATAACACAAGAGCTTTGGCATACTGAGCTAATGGTGCATTAAAAGTGGTAGGTTTTGGTATGTAGAAATGTTTTTCCATGTAAACCATATGAATGCAAGAGCTGACTAAATTTTGGAAGTTTGGCAAAAGAAGGTAAAAGGAAACTCTGACATGGAACAGATTTAGATGTCTGCTTCTGGCTATTGGTATCTCTGGTACAGATATTGTGGCTGGAAATCACACAATGACAATCTGTCAGGAGTGAGATTCCAAGGCCTCATTATAGTTACTACATAACCAGAGAGGAAATTAATTTTCAATAAATATATAAAGTATATAATCTTTATACTCATAGAATCATAGAATCAATAAGGTTGGAAAAGACCTCAAAGATCATCAAGTCCAACCTGTCACCCAAGACATCACGACTGCTAAACCATGGCACCAAGTGTGATGTCCAATCCCCTCTTGAACACCTCCAAGGATGGTGACTCCACCACTTCCCTGGGCAGCACATTCCAATGGCTATCAGCTCCCTCTGTGAAGAACTTTATCCTCACCTCCAGCCTAAACTTCTCCTGGCACAGTTTGAGAATGTGTCCTCTTGTTCTGGTGCTGGTTACCTGGGAGAAGAGACCAACCCCTTCCTGGCTACAACCACCCTTCAGGTAGTTGTAGACAGCAATAAGGTCTCCCCTGAGCCTTCTCTTCTCCAGGCTAAACAACCCCAGCTCCCTCAGCCTCTCCTCATAGGGCATGTGCTCAAGACCTCTCCCCAGCCTTGTTGCCCTTCTCTGGACACATTCAAGAGTCTCAATGTCCTCCTTAAACTGAGGGCCCCAGAACTGGACACAGGACTCAAGGTATGGCCTAACCAGTGCTGAGTACTGAGAAGGCACAAATTAGAAATACCAAAAGCTACAAGCACATGAAATTTTACAGGTTACTGTTGTGCTGAGGTCAAAATAAATGCTGGAAAAAAATATTTACAGAGCTCATAATTCATATTTTACAAAGTTCATACTGATCTTCAAGAAGGTTAGTATGAGGGTACTTGGGCTACATATATGGGAATTTCCTGAAGAATTGTCCTGAAGAAATACAGAATTGTGTTCTAGCTGACTTTGGGCACTATTCTGGGATGTAACTAAACCACTGCTTATTTCCCTTCTTATTTGGTAAATAATCCTCTCCTGCTGACAGCTTTTTTTAGACTGAGCTTTTATGGATTATATGCTTACCAGTTCTCTTGAAGACTCCAAGAACAGGAGTTAGACTGAGCCAATGCTGGTGTGGCTCAGTTGGTAGCACATAAGACCTTTAATGGGGAAGGTTGTGAGTTCAAGCCTGCAGTGGGCACTAGTGTCCTCCCTACTCTAGTCATGAGGTCTGTGGTGACAGGTTGGACTCGATGATCTTTGAGGTCTCTTCCAACCTTAGTGATACTGATACTAATATAAGAAGGTGTGTTTCTGGTTTTTTCCAATGGATCTTTTTGTTGTCCATGCTTGATCTAAGGTCTGTGTATTTCCTTCTTTCATTGGATTACTTTCATTGGCTAGGACAGGAAAGACCAGAGGTTTTCCATGGTGTTTGTGAAAAATGTATTTGCTATTTTTAACAACTGCAAGCAATCTTAGGAGAAAAAAAATGACAGCTGTCTGGTGTTGAACTGCACCAAATTGCCAATTACAACATAAATCAGTTACACATCAAATAGGGGTCACTTCAAATAAAAGGTTATGGAAAAATAAAGATCGATTTCATGCTTAAGTCTTTCATGCTTAAGACTCACAATTTTCATGGATTTCTAACTTAACAATAACCTAAAGGCTGGTCTCTTCTCCCAGGCAACCAGCACCAGAACAAGAGGACACAGTCTCAAGCTGCACCAGGGGAGGTTTAGGATGGATGCTAGGAAGAAGTTCTTCACAGAAAGAATGATTGTCCATTGGAATGTGCTGCCCAGGGAGGGGGTGGAGTCACCAGCACTGGAGGTGTTTAGGAAGAGACTGGATGGGGTGCTTGGTGCCATGGTTTATTTGATTAGATAATGTTGAATGATAGCTTGGATTCCATGATCTCAAAGGTCTCTTCCAACCTGGTCTATTCTATTCTATTCTATTCTATTCTATTCTATTCTATTCTATTCTATTCTATTCTATTCTATTCTATTCTATTCTATTCTAATGAAAATAAATCTTAAAAGTATTTGAGAGTATTCAGGCAGATTGTTTACGATGATTATTTTCCAATTGGGTGGCTGACTTGGGTAATCTTATTACTTTTGCAGTTGCCATCCATGTTCCACTTCAGAACTGACCAGGATTTAGGGTATGGGATTAAAGAGAAACAAGGAATGTTGTGTAGAACATTGGCTTAATTTCAGTTCTCAGCTAGAACATTGAGGCAAATGGGATGAACACCACCATTCGTGCTGACACAGGTTGTGCTACATCAGAACTGGAAAGCAGTGTCATCCAGGACTGTTTTGCATTATTGCCCCATCAGTCTTGCAAGTAGTATCACATTTTCTCCTACCAAACACACGTAGCACTCACAAGCAGCTATAGTTCCCATAGTAGTTACTGCTATGGAGCAAGGGTTAAACAGTGGGATAATTTGCCTTCAGAATTACTATACCTCCCAGATCATGTTTACCTGTGTGTTTTACAGGACAGAATCGAGTTCACTAGGTGCACTTGCAACCATGCAAATATGTTTCTGGCAGCTATAGGTTCTATAGAGCCTTTGAAAGTAGGGCTTATAATTTCATCACTGCTGTCTGGAGATCTGAGCACTGAGAGAAGGGAAAAAATGTGCCCAGTAATGGCATTTACAATAAGGCAGGTACATGATAAGACTGCACCTGAAGGCAGAGACTGCTTAAAATCTTGACTGATGAAAGTGAGTGAATTCTGGAGAGCTGACACTGAGATGTGACACTAGGAGTCAAAAGATGCCAGAAAAACTGAAGAATGCAGTCAGGAATAGCTAAAAGATGTGGACATGAGAAGTTAACAACCTCTGAGAATGGGCAGTCAGGGAATTCATCAGATATTTGAAGATAAAAAGAGAAGCTGAGGGATTGGAACCCAGTGGGAATTTAAATATAGGCAGTACACTGGGGAGGGTGTGGAGCAATGTGAGTAATTAAAATGTTGAATTTACATCTATAAAATAATGCATCACAAAATATTAATGAGGGCACAGTTCTGAGTCCTTAACTTCTGATTGCCTAGAATTCAATTGCCACTTACAGAACTCCTTCCATTGCTTCTGTTTCAGCAAATTTCCTTCTAAAAAGGAAAATTTATGTGGTTTGAATGCTATTTTCAGGTTTTACTTCAATGCAATTCCAGTGATATCTGTGGGCACTGTGCCAGTGATGATTCAGGGAAGCCTATTGATCACCCACAGAAAGGGGACCACACATTGCTTACGTAATACTCAGGTCTGGAATATTTATGCCTGCCATACAATTATTGCAAGTGACAGCCTGGGCTCTTTCTGATTTTTTTTTTTTTTCCACATCAGTCATTGCTCTTAACATAAAGCAGTATTGCTGGCATGTCCACATCTTATCGTTCTACCAGATCACTGTCTCTGCTGCTTACTTTATTAATGTATGAGCTTCTAAAACAGAAGCAACATCAACGGAGATAAAAAGGTGATTTTCAGCTGACGCACTTGACAAAAAGAATCTATGTAAAGGTAATAATTATTTCAATTTGGGCCAGTGCTGGCTACTGAGTGTTTTTGAACACTACCTTCTTTAGCAGAGTATTTGAAAAAGAGAATAATGCTTTTTCAGGTACATTTGCTGTCATGGAGACAGATCCCCTTTTTGTATTGCATCATAGACTCTCATGTAGCTGTGTAAATGCAGCAAGCAGATCAATTCAATTATTGCACAGCTTCTTTTCTTCTTCCTTTCTTCCTTTCTTTCTTTCTTCCTTTCTTTCTTTCTTTCTTTCTTTCTTTCTTTCTTTCTTTCTTTCTTTCTTTCTTTCTTTCTTTCTTTCTTTCTTTCTTTCTTTCTTTCTTTCTTTCTTTCTTCCTTCCTTTCTTTCTTCCTTCCTTTCTTTCTTCTTTCTTTCTTTCTTTCTTTCTTTCTTTCTTTCTTTCTTTCTTTCTTTCTTTCTTTCTTTCTTTCTTTCTTTCTTTCTTTCTTTCTTCCTTTCTTTCTTCCTTCCTTTCTTTCTTCCTTCCTTTCTTTCTCTTTCTTTCTTTCTTTCTTTCTTTCTTTCTTTCTTTCTTTCTTTCTTTCTTTCTTTCTTTCTTTCTTTCTTTCTTTCTTTCTTTCTTTCTTTCTTTCTTTCTTTCTTTCTTTCTTTCTTTCTTTCTTTCTTTCTTTCTTTCTTTCTTTCTTTCTCCCTTTCTTCCTTCCTTCCTCCCTTCCTTTCTTTCTTTCTTTCTCTTTCTTTCTTTCTTTCTTTCTCTTTCTTTCTTTCTTCCTTCCTTCCTTTCTTCCTTCCTTTCTTCCTTCCTTTCTTTCTTCCTTTCTTTCTTTCTTTCTTCCTTTCTTCCTTTCTTTCTTTCTTTCTTCCTTCCTTCCTTCCTTCCTTCCTTCCTTTCTTTTTCTTTTTCTCTTTCTTTCTTTCTTTCTCTCTTTCTCTCTTTCTTTCTTTCTTTTTCTTTCTTTCTCTCTTTCTCTCTTTCTCTCTCTTTCTTTCTCTTTCTCTCTTTCTCTTTCTTTCTTTCTCTCTCTCTCTTTCTTTTTCTCTTTTTCTCTTTCTCTCTTTCTCTCTTTCTCTTTCTTTCTCTCTTTCTCTTTCTCTTTCTTTCTCTCTTTCTCTTTCTCTTTCTTTCTTTCTCTCTTTCTCTCTTTTTCTCTTTCTTTCTCTCTTTCTCTCTTTCTCTCTTTCTCTTTCTTTCTCTCTTTCTCTCTCTTTCTTTCTTTCTCTCTTTCTCTCTTTCTTTTTCTCTTTTTCTCTTTCTCTCTTTCTCTCTTTCTCTTTCTTTCTCTCTTTCTTTCTTTCTTTCTTTCTCTCTTTCTTCTCCCTAAGACATGACCAAAATATATTAAATTGACATACTCAAAGAGCACTACTCTAAATTTCTTGTTTGATGATGACAACAGTTTAATTATTATAGGTCGCAAACATGTTACCTGAAAACAGAGCTCTAGTGTGCTAGAGATTGTAGGGATAAAGAAATATACAGCAAAAGGTAAAGACTGTCTGCAGAAGAGTGATGTATAAAAATTCACATACTTAGCTGGAACTTCAAGCAGGGCTATAGGTTTTGTATAACTTCACCTTCCTGGCATCACCAAACTGATCTACTAATGATGGTCTCAGCAGCATGTCCTAAGAGCCTCTCTGTCTGGCACACTTCCACTAGAAGTGGAAACATGATTAGGGTTACAAAAGCCCTGAGAGGGTTAAAGACTACCTGTACCTGGAGTTCTGAATGAGTCAACAATAATTCTCATAAAATATAATATTATCACCATATTAAAGTCTGTCTGATTATGTTTCGACAGGAAAATTAGGATAAGACACAGAATTTCACTTTGCCATGTTATACTTTGTTTAGTATTCAAAATCCTAAGATCTGATATGTGGATCTTCCTTGTTTGAGCTTATGAAGTTACAGCAATTTGGGAAAGCTTATGGTGTAGGAAAGGGAGGAAGCAGACTGGAAAACCACCTGGAAGATAATCAATGTCTGTATATATAGATATATCTTCATTATGGATTTGCCAAGAAAATAATCATGTCAGGCCAATCTAATTGCTTCTTTCTGTTCCAGGCTAACAGACATATAGGATGAGAAATTATAGGCTTTTGACTGCCTTCAATGATGTTCTAGCAAGCAACCAAAGCACATATTTTCTGGAAGGAACTGCTAAAGTTTGGCATGAAACTGGTCAGAAAATTACATTTGGATAAAAGCCATCAATTTTTCACTGTTGAAATGAAGAAGATCTAAGACAAAGGTTTTCAGTTGGAAATGAAAAGCATGAGAGACAGATGACTAATAAAATGTCCCAAATTGTAACTGCTCATGTGTTATTAATGTCATGTTCCTATGAGTAGTATCATACAGAGATGTGCAAGTGAAAGCATGGCTTCTAAAATACAGAAAAATCAGTAAGCCTTATCTGGAGTATCACAGTATTTCATGAAAGAAATGACCTATCTGAGTTCACAGAAAAAGCAGTAAGTGTAGCAAGGGTCTTAAACATATGACCTAATAAAATTAAACTTTTTGGTTTCGTTCTTCCCATCAACATCCATCTTCAGTCAGTTTCCATCACCTCTACCCTTGTCTTTTTTTCCTCTAGGCTCTTCAAAAGAACTTATTTCCTAGTCTCTGGTTTAGTTCTTGTCACACCTGTATTTGGTTATTATAATCACCCAGACAGATTATTCAGGGGCACTGTAACCAATCCTGGTTATTGAAAGCAGAAGAGAGACAGTGAGATGCAAAAGGTACTGAGCTGAGGTGAAAGGAAAATCTCAGGGCATGTGACAACTCTAACAGTTTTAGCATTTAATAAACCACTATAAATACCTACTAGGAAATTTCCATGTACTTGGTAATGATTTGAAAAGCTCTTATGAAAACAAAGAAATGACCACTCCCCACTTCCACATTCCCAGTCCCTTCTCTCATGGCCAGGGGAGGGTTAGGCTGGATGTTAGGAAGAAGTTCTACACAGAGAGAGTGATTGCCCATTGGAATGGGTTGCCTGGGGAGGTGGTGGAGTCACCATCATTGGAGGTGTTCAAGGAGGAGACTTAATAGGGTGCTTGGTTGCATGGTTTAGTTGATTAGGTGGGTTGGATTAGTTGATAGGTTAGGCATGATGATCTTGAAGGTCTCTTCCTTCTATTCTATTCTATTCTATTCTATTCTATTCTATTCTATTCTATTCTATTCTATTCTATTCTATTCTATTCTATTCTATTCTTTTGAATATTCCCATGTTATGAAATTAGAGGCACAAATGAAGCCAAAATGTCAACAGCCCTTGAGGCTATATATTAACAGAATAAAGTGGACAGATCAGAAGAAGGGAGAGAGAGGGGAAAAAAAGAGAGGAAGAAGAGAGTGAGTGAAGAGAAAAGGAATTATATTAACACCCCCGCAAGATGGTTTGGGCCTGTGGAGGAAGGGTGCTGCCTTGTTGGCTGTGCTGTCCTCCACTGGAGGAGGGGAGGGAGAGATCCCAAAGTCCAGGTCCTTCTCTGAGTAGCTTCTTCAGATCCATGAGTTGCACCAGGCAGAACTTAGGGCATGGAGAGAGGGTTTGTCCTGGTCTGCTTCTTGCAGGCTACATGGTGATGTGTCTGTCCTTTTCTCTCCTGGTATTTTCTTCAGAGTGGCATTTTCCAGGTATTTTTCTTCCTCCTGAGGCAGTAGTTGCTCAGATCTTTTATACAGTTTTTAGGTATGTGTCCAAGTGGTGGATATGCATATTCCAGAGAGTATTGATAGCAGTGGCCTCTGCCCATTATTTCCAGGGCAGCTGCAGTTTGGTGAACAATCTTTATCCTTTGCACCATCCTACCTTTGCGGGGTAGCTGATGGGTAGAGATGATCTTGTCTATGCACATTCTAGAGAGTCATTATGCAGCGGTGTCTGCCCAATACACATCAGCTACTGTCTGGGCAAGCAGCAAAGGTGATTTTATCTTTGTTGAGTTCACATCAAGAGAGAAAAGATTTAGTCTTTCATACAATTTCAATACCCTATCTGCATCAAATATTCAAAAGTTGCTCCCACTGTGCATCTGTACGAGTTCTTTTATTTGTAGTCCTCATAAAAGATCCATGGGGGAGAGAAAAAGCAACTTAAATGAACAACTAATACTAAAGGCTCTACTGTGGGTAAAACTGTCAAGTACAGGCCTTTGGATGACCTATGAGTCCAATAGATATGTGTTAATTGCTTGACACCTTAGTAACAAGGGAGCTATTGACCACATTTACTAGATATTAGTGGCAGTCAATGGAATTTAACTTTACTGTTCTGGGTGGTTAAGTTCTGCTCTTCTTTTGTTTTACCATGGCTTTATAGCCCTCCTCAGAACAGCAGAACACCCTCCAGGAAGAGCACAACTTAAAGAAGTCCTATTTTTCCTATTGTAAAGAGGAGAAGTAGCTAATTTTGTTAGAATTGTTACTCTTTCACCTTGTGTAAGTCCCTGTTGTATACAGTGATTCAACATGTAGTGTCCAATATGTAATTTGTGTCTAATGATGGTATACGACAGATTTGTGCCATTAGCCAATCAAAACTTATGTCTATTGTAAAAATTGTTTAAAACTTCTTTCCTTTCCTTTCCTTTCTTTTCTTTCTTGCTTTTATCTTTGATTGACGGGGTGGTGTGAGAGACTAAAAGCTTGTCTGTCCTGGTGTGACTCAACAAAGATAAAATCACTTGCTGCTTGCCCAGACAATAGCTGATGTGTGTTGGGCAGAGCCACTGGAACGACTCTTGGAAGGTGCAAAGATAACATCGCTCACAGCTGGCCTGACAACAATGGACCGAGGCCACCTTCGGGAATATGCATAAGACAAGATAATCTCCACCCATCAAGTACTCTGGAAAGGGAGGATGGTGACACAATGGATTCACCACCTGGCCCCTGATTTTCTGAGGGACAATGCTTGGACACATACCTAAGGACTAAAAACTGTATAAAAAGACTTGAGCAACTACTGGCTCGACAGAAGAAAAACGGAGAACCGAAAACACAGATGAAGGAAAATACAGGAGAAGGACAATGCCGCTGAGAAGGAAAGCAGGAGAGAAGGAAAAGTCTGGGACAATGCTGCTCGGGAGAAAAGAGGCCATGGAGCCTGGAAGAAGCAGACTGAACTCTCTCTCCGTGTCCTAATATCTGCCTGCTGCAACTCATGGAGCTGAAGAGGCTGCCCAGAGGACCACATCTCTTCTCCAGCCAAAGCCTCAGCACCCTTTCTCTACAGACCCAACATCTCCTACAGCACCTTTCCTCCACAGACTCAAACTGTCTTGGGGGGATGAGGGGTGTGGTAACATAATTCCTTTCCTCTTCTCTCTCTCTCTCTCTCTCTCTCTTCTCTCTCTCTATTCTCTCTCTCTCCCCATCTGATCCATCCACTTTATTTATGTAATAAATAGTCTAGCTGTTGATATGTTGGCCTCGTTTCAGGTAGCTGTAGACAGCAATAAGGTCTGTCCTGAGCCTCCTGTTCTCCAGGCTAAGCAACCCCAGCTCCCTCAGTCTCTCCTCACAGGGCTTGTGCTCCAAACCCCTCCCCAGCTTTGCTGCCCTTCTCTGGACACATTCTAGCAATTCAACATCTTTCTTAAACTGAGGGGTGTAGGACAGGACACAGTACTCAAAGTGTGGCCTAACCAGTGCTGAGGGGGCAGAATGACCTCCCTACTCCTGTTGGCCACACTGTTCCTGATACAGGCCAGGATGCCATTAGCCTTCTTGGCCACCAGGGCAAGAAGTTTTGTCAAGGATTTGCTTGTTGCAGTTCATTCCATGCACTTTTTTTTTTTTTTTGTTGCATATATAGTTCATTTCTACTACAGGGAAAAAATGTCAGCAAGAGACCTGTAAATGGACTTAACCATGCACTCTCTGAGGATCTTGCAGATTAAGCACAAGACTTTGAAACTGGTTCTATTTCCTGTAGTATGACAATGTAAAGAGCTATATTCTGCTGATGTTCTGTGAAAGCTTAAGGCCTGTTTATATGGCAACAATATAGCATATTTGGAAATAATAGAAATGTGATAGTATCATCTTCTCACTAGGTACTTTACCTATGGAGAATAGAACTTTGAGAAGAAGAATATGACAGTCTAGTAAGAATTTTATGTTCAAATGGTTGCATAGTTCAGGTATCTAATGAGGTATATCTAGACTAGTCAATACATCTGGGTCTAGTCTAGGTATATCCTTAAGAAGAAGTGAGAAAGTTCTGATCATTTGGAATTTGCATGCTGATCCATATACTGAATTAAAGACATAAAGAACCTCAAATTCTTTGACATGCTTTCTGGTGCTCACAAATTCCTTGTCGTGTTCATATTTAATCAATAGTTTAATTGGGGGGGGGTGCGTATTATGTGAGTAGATTGTGCCTAATCTCTTGGTCTTTCATGGGTTTAATGATGCAATAATGTGCTGTGTTTCACATGACCTAGTAAGTTCCACTGTTGAAAGGTGACCAGCATCATAAACTACTGTCACTACAGTCAAATTATAATAAGCAAACATCTGAAAATCAGCACAGTTATGAAATGAATTCAATTCACAAGTAAAAATCTGAGATGCAAAAAGAAGTATACTAGGAGATTTTACATTTTAAGCAATATTTAAGGCAAAAGCCAGAGGGAAGTGTGAACACATTATTTCAATAACTTTAAAGACCTCTTTTTTCTGCATAACTTTTCCTTGCTTTCTGAGCAGCCTGGCAAAATGAGAAATTAATCTGGATAACTGTAATATTTTTACTACGTAATAAGTATTGAAATTTGTAAGATGGTGTTGCAAAAGCTGCCTGACTGATGTCTATAATTAACCAATAATTTCCTAGGTTTGATTCCAGAAATATAAGTGAGTATTCATTTCTTCTTTATATGTTTATCTCCTTAGCCTCTTTATAGGCTTATCTCACAAGCCACTGTTTATAAAGTAAGTACCTAAACTGAGTAAAAAAAGTCCTTTGTTAAATATCCTGACTGCCAAAAATCCACTTACACAATATTAATACTCAGTTAAAGGAAATCAGTTTTCTCATGCTTTATGATCAGATATTCCTCCTGGCAAAGGCACTTAATGAAAATATTTCAGCAGATTATCATTGGTGTGGCGTACTACTTACACAAAATGAAGCCAAGAAACATCAGCTTAAATATGTGTGCAAGACTGTATTCATGCATGTATGCCAATAATAGTTAGGTAAATGTCAAGGAGTCTTTTAGATCTTTCATGTATGCAGCAATTTTTCTCTTTCTACGTGAGTACATTTATAAATCAACCAAAAGAATTCAGTGGTTTTGACATAGAATTCCAAAGCCTTCTTATTCATCAATAAGTAAATTATAATTCTGTGTCTAATATTGTAATCTCTCCAGGAAGCAAATCTTACAAACAAAGTTTAAACATCACATCTAGGAAGGTAAGCAACAATATTCGGGGTCATTTCTGAAGCCTTTTCTAAACAGGAAACCTCGCCATACCAGGAGCATCTTCTTTAACCTTCCAATCATTCTCAAGGAACTGTACTGTTTTAAGAGAAGGAGTTTATACTCTTAGCAAAAGAAAAACAAAAAGGCAAGTATGCTACAAATATTAAAGATATCAAAGTGTGGCCATACTTCATTGCTGAAAACATATTTTTAAAGGCTTTAGGTGTTTTCAGTTCTCAAAGTGATTTCATGTGGATAACCTAGGATAGGAAGAAAATACATCTCTGTTCACACAGAATCCACATATGAAAGATTAAGTTGTAGATGAATGCTTTATGTAAAGCCTGCTCTGGTGCTTTCCTTCTTAAAGGACAGGTTTTTAATACATCTTTCTCAGCTTTAAACTAGTATTTCAAAAAAACAGAGTATCTCTATGGAGTGTTTCTGGAAATGGAGGTCAGGCATTTCTAGGAGTGCTATTCTGAGGCTAGTAAGATCAACTTTTATTTTAAGGAGAGAATCACTTTTGGGATTCTTGAGGAGAAGGGTGGATTTCTGGTCAATCCCCTTAGATGTCTGAGAGAAATGCTGACATCCTTGTGACAAAAAAAAAAGTGATAAAACCCCTCTATATTCAAGTATGATTTAAGGCTATGTACCTTGCATGTGAGAGACAATTATTTCTGGCAGGTGAAAAACTGTATATTTGCATGAGCTTGAATTTTAAAGCAACAATAAAGAAGGAAGGAATGACAGCACATAGGAAAGAGAGTATTACACAATTACACAAGTGAAAGCAATGGCAAGAATTTAAACATTGACCTTGGTAAAGTTGCAACTGATTTGCTGGGGTCATAGGATTGTCTAAGCTATGTTTTAACAGAAGGTTGTCAAAAATACAGTTTAAGGTTTGATCTTTGTAAAAGATAAAAATACTGTTGATATCACAGCTTTACAAGGTACAGATTATAGAGGTGAACTGTCAAAACAAGGCAAGAACAGGACTGCAACCAAGACAAAATTGGTTTTTGGAGCAGCAAACAAGAAGGCAAACAGCTCAGTTTAGCCAAGACATAAACGATTCCACAAATGTTGGGGTCTTGTTTTCATTTCTCAGAACACAGATCTCAAAGCTCCCCCCAACTCCCCACGCAGAGGAGGGGCTCAAGCCCTCCCTGTTGTACAGATTTTTTATTGCTTAGTGCCAGGTGAAGTGGAACAATAAAGTCAAACAGCTTTAACTGTCCTCACAGATTCTGATGCACAAGAGAAGGTTGCTTATTTTCTTCACCATATTCATCTGTAATGTCTATATGTCTGAACTATGTTTTTTTCTCCCCATGTTTCAGAAGCTCAGTGAACACACAGGCCAGGGTCATGTTTAGAAGCATGATGGGGAAAAGAGAAATGTTTTGTACCCTTTGGGAACCCTTGCAGATCTTTCTGACCCCAAGCCTGGTGGTCTATGAAGGCAGAGAGGGGGTGTGGGGTCATGGGGGTGCCTTGCTACCACATGGTGAAAAGTCCAAAGAGGCTTATCATTCTAGAGCCAGGAGCAATGGCCTTCAGCTGAGGGAGAGCAGGCTGAGACTGTGTTGACAATGGAGTTCGGAATCAATACGAATGACCAATATGATCTAAGTATTGTTCAGTTTAATTAAGGAACTTCTACAGCTTATATAGACACACAGACTCACAGAGCATAGTTGGCAGAACTTCATTGGCTCCCCACAATTCTCCACATGCCCTACTGTTATACATTAGTGGTTAAACTACTAATATCATGAGAAGTTGTTGATCAGCATATGCATCCTGCTATTCCAAGATAATTCTCTGTGTTTACAGCTACCAGTACTTTGCTTTAGTTACACGCTGCTAGCACAGCACTGTTTTGCTAAACTGCTAGTTACTTCTACACTTATGCTAAGCATGGCCTACCACTATATCAAGCTCTAAGCTTATATTACCAGATTGCTCACACTACTTATTGCTATGATTGCCACAAGACTGGATCTTAGGAAGTTCTTTAGTACAAGGGTGGTAAGATTCTGGAATAGACTACCCAGGGAGGTTCTGGATGCCCCCTCCTTGGAGGTGCTTATGGCCAGATTGGATGAGGCCTTGGGCAACCAAGTCTAGTTGAGAGGTGTCTGTGCCCATAGCAGGGGAGTTGGATCAGACGGTCTCTGAGGTCCCTTCCAACCTAAGCCTTTGACACAATGAATGGCATTTCATTGTTAGCTTTGTTTTCTTAGGAGTGCAGAAGTGGGGCATGTTTTTAATGTAGCACACTTGTCAACTTTAAAATAAAAATATTTGTCTTCCAAAGCCTAAAAATAATAATAAAAAAATCATAGCCTTACACCAGAGAAATGAAAAAAGGAATACTTTTAACACAGTTATTTCCTGAGCATCTGTTTATAAACAAAATTGTTGTCACTGAACTTTATTAAGAATGACAAATATATCTCTGAAACGAGTTTTCAGCTGGGGAACTGAAAGACAGAACACAGCTGCATTAAGAAAAATTGTTAGAGGTAGATCTTGTGACATTGAGTGCCTTTTACTAAGGTTGCTCAACACTTTCCATTATAAGGATTTGCTTTTGGTTATTTACAAGGTTACTAAACTTACATTGTGTGAAGTTTTTTTCCATGCTAGGTATCTCCCTCAGGCTGAATTTCATTTATTTCTTTTTCTTTGACATGCAAAAATATGGCCAACCTTTTCTGTATAGAATAGAATAGAATAGAATAGAATAGAATAGAATAGAATAGAATAGAATAGAATAGAATAGAATAGAATAGACCAGGTTGGAAGAGACCTTCAAGATCATCGTGTCCAACCTATCATCCAACACCATCTAATCAACTAAACCATGCAACCAAGCATCCTGTCAAGCCTCGTCCTGAACACCCACAGCGATGGCGACCCCACCACCTCCTCAGGCAGCCCATTCTTTCCCTCTCTGGACCAAGACAAATCGGTACTAGAAATTTAAAACTATAGTGAGATTCAAGGAACAAAATAATGATCAAGATGCCTATATGTTTGCAGGAACTCAAATTTATTTGTATGGCTGTGTGTTTATGAAATGCTTTTCTTTATGGGCAGTGAGACATTGCCATCTGTAAGCTGACACAAGCAGTTATTATTCTTGGACTGGAGTTAGGAATCAAAGTTGTTGAACAATAGCACAAATAAAATGTCATTTCTTTTAACATTGCAGTTGTGCAAACAAAAACCATAGGATTAATTTTTTTCCACATGTGACAAGAGTGGTAGGTATGCAAAGAGTCACCCATAAAATAGAAGCATTTACAAAACTATAGAAGTACATTCTGCCCCTGTGCTCAGCACTGGTTAGGCCATACCTTGAGTACGATGTCCAGTTCTGGGCCCCTCAATTTAAGAAGGACATTGAGACTCTAGGATACTCACATGGAATAATTCACAAATAATTGTATCTTCTGAAGGGGGAAACTAAAAGTAAACAGGACTTGGTTAATCTATCACTAACACTTTGTTCTTCGAAAGAACTAACAACAGTGAAGTTTAGGAACATGGCTAACACCATTTTGCCTCGTGACATACGGTCAAAGGGGTGAGAATTCTGGCTAATCAGTATACATGTTATTTTCATCTAAAAACCCATAAAAGGCAAAATTTCAGATGAGCAACAATTTTTATTAATCCTCCCATAGCATTGAAGCATTTATTCTCTATTTGGAGTATTTGCTTTTCTGTTTGGTAGAGCAATTACTGTTTCAGAGGTTTTTGTTTGTTATTTGTTTATGTTAAGAAATTTGTCCTTGGTGCTTTGTTCCTTCAGTTTTAATTGAACTCAAGACACAAGGTTAGTCAATCTTTCTGACAGAAAGATTTATGTCTATACAGAAAGTGCCACAGCAGTTATCCATCTGAAAGTTTTCACTGATAGGGAAGAAGGTAAATTAATCACATTACTATAATGCTGAAATCATGGAACTTTTCTTAAGTTGATGGCAAATAGCCATCAAATGCAAAATTACATTTTTTTGGTGTTTTATAATCACAATGTTATAAACAAACTGATACACCAAAAGGAAAGGAAAAGTCCATCAAATCATTCTAATAGCAGTCATCAAGGTTCTTGCAAAGCAGTTCTCAGGTATAGAGAAAAGGTGTTCTAAAACCTACATATTTTTATGAGCTGTACTTTGTCTACATTGAATTCTATAGCTACTCCTGTTAATTAATTTCATATCTAGTGTTATACATATATCATGTATAATTATCATAGGCAAAAAGATTTTTTCTTATCTATAACTTTTCCCGTGTTATGGAAAAAAACCAAAACATTTGCATTTAATCTACATATCAGAGCAACAATCTTTGTAATTTATTTATAAACACATATGGTTAAAGTTATCCTAAATGTAGAATTAATTGAATATTCAGGTATTTAATTATTGTTGAAGAGTTATGATGTTTCTCAGTCCTCTAGATGAGAAACCATATACCTATTTTGTTTAGCAAAGAACTTCCTGAAGAGTCTGGTTTTGCACCATGACTGAAAAGTTGTAAGTTTTAGATTTGTTAGGGGTGTTGAATCCTTTGTGACATGTATTCTGAATTAGCCAATAACCAAAAATCTTGCCCCTCATCATACCACTACAGGCCCTGGTAAAAAGACTTCCTCCGTTGTTCTTTCCCCCTTGTTCATCTTTCCCCCTTTATATATTGAATGGCTGTAATAGAGTTTCCTAGTATCCTCTTCCCCAGGCTAAACTACCCCAAACCTCAGCCTTTCTTGAAAGGAAAGGTGCTCCAGCCCTCTGATTTTTTTGTGTGTGTCTTTCCTCTGGATCCACTCCAATACGTCCACGTCCTGCTTGTGCAGATTTAGTACATGATTTAGTACATCTTCTCTAGAGAAAGAAACCAGAATGCATTTGACTACTCAAAAGAAAAGAGGCTACCAATATCCTAAAAGGCACATTTCATATTATCAGGAATAATTTTTTTTATAAACACACAGCCATATACAGTTCATGACACTTAACTGCACCACAGAGTGTCAAAGGACTGTTTCTAATTGTTGATAGTAATCTGTCTTGGACAAACTTGCACTCTTCTGTGTCTAACTGTTTGG